>NW_018744996.1:3600000-4002354 GCF_001683475.1 Chenopodium quinoa | reverse complement strand
TGCTTCGTGGGCTTCGCCGCACATGATCAATTAGAGCACGTTTCTAAATAAATTATATGCAACTAGCTTAATTGTATTATTAGGTTGGGTTAGCAGATTAATTAATATATTATTAGCAACACTTGGTTCAACAGATCTATAAAATTAAGCGTAAAGTTTCACGATTAGAAATATTAAATGAGAACATTATTGCGTGTAAACTATTTTATTTATCACAATATCAACTATCAATTATCGACTTTTCATTATTTGTTGTCATAACATATAATAGGTGTTAGTACGAGTAGCTAGAATAAAGAAACAAGAGAATGTAGCAACTTACTTTGTTATATGCAATTAGGTTTGGTTGTTGAGTTACCATATTACAATCCGTTCAAAAGATCCATAAATGGGTAATTTTTTACAGATAGATGATGAGAATGTGAGTTAGTGAGCCAAGTCACACTAAATATCGCCTTTTGCTTTAAGAAAATCTTAATAATGTTCTTCAAGAGAGATTATATACCACGGAGTCACGGAGTGCATAATCATATGATACATGTATATATATTGCTATTTTAGCTCTTCCATTTCTCTAATAATGTTGTAGATGAGCTAGAACAAGAGTTCTAATTTAATTTCGAATGATCTTAAGGCTTAATTAGCTGAATATTCCATATTCCAGTAATTTACATCATTCATTCGGGTTTTAAAAAACTTGATCTAGTTACAAACACGATTTGTCGATTTTGTACTTATACATTCATTTGGAGAGCGCTATGAAGCCATATATAAAGTCGAATGTGCTATATACCCATATATATAATAACTTTTTTTCCTGCTTTATTACATGAGTATTATAAAAGCAAAGTGTTCACTTTTTGGAAATTTAAAATAGAATATTATTCATCGTGTGTAATCATAATTGATAGATTTATCTCAATGACTCAGTGTCAGTTTACAATAATCAAATTTTTATAATTTTGGTCACAACATATTGATTTTATTATGAGTATAATTTATGTGTTTTTTTTTATTACCTATAAAAGAATATACTATAAAGAGAATATTTTACATAGGGTAAGTTATTATTGTACTTAAAACACAGAAAGTTATTTTGTACGTAAAGCATAGAAAGTATTTTAATTTTTTTTTTTCAAAGCAACTTTTGTGTGCGGCTGGCCACACCGTGTAGCCAGCTGACACACCAAGTAACTCCTAACCGACGAGAAACCCCTAACCAACTGAGTAACCTCTGACCGACCAAGTAATCCTTGACGGAGTAATTCCTGACCGACTTAGTTCCCCTGACCTTAGTAACCTTTGACCGACCGAGTAACCTATGATCGAGTAACCCCTGACCGAGTGAGTAACCCCTATAACATTAACAAAATAACCCTCGTAATGATTGGCCACACGGTGTGGCCAACCACATATAAAAGTTTGTGTATTTTTTGAGAAAAGAAGGTGAACCTAGGCTAAGGTACTTTTGTTTCAATACTATTCCGATCCGAGAATTCCATATTAACATTAGACAATTTTACGAGAACAATAATGATACAAATATTACAAAAATTAACCGACTGATTAACTGATTATAATTAAAAGTCTAATTATTCTATAACGTGCATTTCGTTGATGAAGATATTATATACAAGTATGAACAAAAAAACAGAAGTAGCAATTTCCAAGAAATCTGAAATTAGCCTTTGAATGCGGTGATATATATATATATCAAACTGTCGACATTAATAGTTTAAATTATCTTTGAATGGAGTAGTATGTTAATTGGGTTTAGATTGAATATTAAAAAATTGCAAATTTCTAATATTAATATTTGATGCTCTTATCTACACCAGTATGTTAATCTCAAGTCCTATCATGTTAATGTTTGCCACAACCTCCCTGTGGCACCTCCACGTGATGTGTAAAGAGCCCAATTCTTGACAATTCTATCTTGTTTTAGCTCTAGATATAATTATATAAATAGTTTTAAAGGATAGAATTAGAGGAGACTTAGATTCTAATTAATTAGAAAAGGATTTTGGATGAACAAGGGGATTTAATTGGCAGACTAGTTTTCTAAGTCTATCTTAATTCCTAGTTTTTATTATAAGTACTCTTGGCTTTGTTATTATGGGATGACCCCATTAGTTTAGAACCCAAGCTTTGTCTTTAGTTTTATTTTAGAGTATTATATTTTCTTCTTTTCTTTCTTTAATTTTATTTTATTTTATTTTTTGTTATGTTCATGTAGATTATTATTCTAGGGTTAGGTTGAACCCTAGACATGATTGATACTTGATTTGTTCTTTTATATTCTCAATTAATTGTTTATATTGTTCATGTTTAATTGATTGTGCTTATGCCAATACTAGATTAGGGATAATTGGTATTGTTATTATTCCATTGTCTTGATCGCAACGGGAGTTGGGTTTTGAATGATTTGAATACATCAATTAAGGGTATGAAATTCTCGACGGAAGTAGGTAGAACGGATTATTAGGAAGTTAGGGTGCCGGACTTAATGTCTTTAATTTGCATGATTTCACGGAAGTAGGTTTGATTGTTAATTAGGGAAGCCATTGACAACTCGGGAGAGATCTTTGGTTTTTAGGGCGTACCTTTCCTTGTGAACGTGTAATTAATTGGTTGGGGTAAGAATTTGTCTTGTATTGATTATGCTAGTGGTGATACTTAATTCTAGATGCTTTTATGATTTATTTTTTGATTTATTTATGTTTGATATTTGAGTAGTCATAGTTATTTAATCCATTGTTTTATCTCTTATTTAGTTTTGTCATTGGTAAAAGTTGATTGTTAAACAACCTTCTCTCTGTGGGATCGACCCTGACTTACCCTATTACATAATTAGGAGGTATTATTTTTGTTAGGTGTGCGACCGCCTATCACATATGCACATTTCCGTTGATTGATAGCTTGCTTAGCTAGCTATAGAAATCTTCTACTGTGAATGTGCTGCGCTACTAGTTTGTTGCATTGTTGTAGCTGTTAATCACGAACTACCATCGTTATATTTACTTTCCTTTTATTTATTTCAAGTACTTTATGTAACAAATAATAATGATGCAGCTATATATGCGTCTAGCTTCCAAGTAATTTATGCTGTTGAGATCACTCAGGCCAACAAAACAATCTTTGAATGATAAACTTAATAAGTGTTTTTAGTTACTTATTGTAATTTCTTATATCCTATAGTAATTTAAATTATACATTAAATAGTATTTCGTTTTATTCCATCCTCTACAGATCTAATAATCTCACGAACAACTTGAGCTTGTAGAAGTGTGAACATGTGATAAAATCATCTCACATGATTCAATTACTTAACTAAAAAGATCTCAAAGTCTTAATAGGCCGGGTTAATTTGTTGTACACATGAAATATCTCCCACATAGAGCTCTCTCTAATCTCGCACGCAATACACACGGTAATTTTACAATTTGTCACACATAAATTCAGAAAATACATATTAAAAATCGAAAGGAAAAATTGGTTTAGATAATCCAACTTTAACCAATATTCTTTTTAATAATTTCAACATTAGATTATTCTGGAATAATTCGAACTTCGAAGGTTGTTTTCTTTCTTCAATTCCAATGACCGATGACCTGTTGAATATCTTACTTTTTTAGTTTTAGTTTTTAAATGACACGTGTTGCAGGTTAATTGGTTAAAAAATTTAAAAAAAATAAAAAAAATTTAAAAAAATAAACAAAATTATAAAAAACCCTCCCAGCACCCCTTACAGTTCTTACCCCAAACCAAACCCCACCCACCAAAATCTTCGGCCACCCAACCTCTTGACGCCGGTCGGCCGTCTCAGCCCCCTCTTCCCCCATGTCGGTAAACCGCATCCCCCCCTCCAATTCCCCATCCCTTGAAACCGCAACCCCACTCCCATTCCCAAAAACCGCCCTCACCCTCACCCTAACCCCACCTAGCTAGGAGCAATTGGCGGGTTGTAGTTGTTGCGAGTGTTGCATTGTGAGGATGGGGATGGAGCTGGGAGGCTGGGCAAAGGTGGCGGGTTGTGCAAAGGTGGCTGGTGGTTATCGGTGAGATGGGGAGCTGGGAGATGGTGTTTGGTGGCTGTACAGTGGTGTTTTTTGCTGTTTGTGAGGTGAGGTGAGGTTGATATGGTGTAGGGTGAGGGTGGAGATGGTGGTGCAGTGGTTATGATGGGGTCATGGTGGAGGTGAGGTGCAGAGGCTGCTGGTATTTTTTATTATTTTTTCTTTTTAATTGGATCAATCACGGCTTGACACGTGTAATGTAACCTGTTATAACACGTCATTTACTTTTGTTGACCGGTTTGGGATTGAAGAAAAAAAATAACCCCTAAAAGTTCGGGTTATTTCAGAAAATTCAAAGTTGGCCATTATTAAAAGAAAATCTGACAGAGTTGAGATTATCAAAACCGAATTTTCCAATTTAAAATTACCTTAGATAAACAAAAGTATTTCATAGGGACATTAAACATTGGTGCTTATTTTATTTTTCTTTGTTGAGTTTTCCTTTATAGTTTACTTTTATTTTTGGAAGATTTTAAATTGTGATAAACTGAATAATTTTCACACCACAAACTTTTACAAAAATCAAGTAAATATTTTACATCCGTTGTAAAGTTTTCCTATAATAATTAAAAGTTATTACCTCAATATAAATAAAAATTACCGCAATATAAATAAATAGAAAATTTAATTTATATAATCTTAACTTACGATTATTCGGAAATTATATCAACTTTCGGATGCGTATTTTTTTATCAATCTTAATGATCGATGACATGATGAATTAGTTTAATTTTTTTTTTTAAATGTCACGTGTGACAAGTTCATTGGTTAAAAATAAAAAAAAAAATAAAAAATAAAAAAATAAAAAAATAATAATAAGAAGAAAGAACCCAAAACTTCCAAGCCCCCTACCCCTTCCTCTTTGCTCACTGGGCAGCCACCCCACCCCACCCTACCCCAAGCCCAAAAACCGACTAGGCCACCAGACGTCCCCACCCCTAGCCTCAAAACCACCCGGCTGCCCCACCCATGAAAATACCCCCCTCCCTTCCCCACACCTAAAACCCTATACCTAAACCCATCCCTTCCCCCACCCCAAAATCAACAAGCCACCCCTTCTCCAGCCCACAAAACTGCCCCGACCCCTTCCTTTCTTCGGGTTTGATTGTGTGGTGGAAGGTGATGTGTGGCTAGGGATGTTTGGCTGTGCGGTTGTATGATGTTTGGCAACATGGTGGCGAGGGGAGTGTTGGTGAGTTTATTTATTGCGCATGGTTGAAATTTGGTGGAGGTCTGGTGGTTCATTTGGTGCAGTTTCAGGGGAAGGAAGGGCGATCGTTTTTTGGGGTGGAGGAAGAGAGGGGGTATTCCGGTGAGGGGAAGGAAGGAAAAGGGTGTGTAGGGGTAGTTCAAAGGGGGGAAAAGGAGGGGCTAGGGTTTTCCTTTTTGGACTAATCACGGCTTGGCACGTGTTAGGTAAACTGGTATAACTAGTTATTAAATTTTTGTTGATCGGTTAGCGTGTAATGTTAAAAAAAAACAACCCTAAAGTTGGGATTATACCAAATTTTTAGCAGGAGGGTGGCCTTAACAGCAGGCATTTCACTAAAGTAGTTGCTATTAGGCTGAAATTAAAATTATGCAGATAGGACAAATAAAAAATTTACATAATTCAGTTATAATTTTCATATAAGTTTAATTTTTAGTAATAATTTATTAAATTTATATAAAAAAAAAATAATTGTACTTGTATGTGTTTTTATAGCATTATTTTTATCAGCCTAATAAAAAAATGTTTCCCATTTATACAATTTTGCAAAATATTTTTACTATTATACATACAATTTAATTTATAGGTCCTTTACATACTTAACCTATAGAACCAAAAAACAGCCTTGTTAGCCTATACTCATTGACGGATTCAGGATTTTAAGGCTGCTGGGTCACCGTCACTTATCGACCATCACCCATCGACTACATACCTATTGATTTAGGAGGTAAATTTTGTGGAGGATGATTTTGTGATAGAGGAGGATTTTGTGGAGGAAGATGTGTTTTAGGACTAAAGAAACTTGTTATATCACACATCTTTTTTCCTTTTCATTATGAAAATTATATCACTATTCCAATATTGTCAAAAATACCCAAGTTAATTATTCAAATATAAACTTGATAATGGATTTCACCGAAAAAATAAATAAATAAACTTGATAATGATACAATAATGAACAAATATTCTCAATTTGGCAAGCAATTCAACGGTCACTATATGTGTTGATGATAATGTGATGAAAGAACGTGTCAATTGATAAAAGCACAAAGTAGTTTAGCCCATTGCCGCAATGCCGCCCCTCATTGGTAATAGTGTATTGGCGTTTTAGCACATCCCTTTGTAGCTCGAATTGGAATTTAGAAAACAAATGAACAGATATTTTTTCAGACACATCATTTTGTAGTTCATGAGTCGTGACTCGTGACTCGTAACATGCTAATGTGTCACTTTTGCGGTTCATTTGTGGAACTTTCTTTGAAGATTATGTTTGGTCTGAAATAAACAAGACTACTTCCTCCGTATTTAATTACTTGCTTTATTTATTCATGTGTGAAGTTTTAAGAGGAATATTAGAAAGTAATAAAATATAATGAAAGTGAAGTTGGTTGAAGAATACAGTGAGTATAAGTAGAGAGGAAAGAGAATATAAAAAAACTATTAATATATGATATGAGGGGATCATTAGTGAGGAGAAAAATAGTGAAATATTGTTAAAAGTTTCCTAAAAAGAAAATGGAAGATGTATTAAAATATGACGGTAAAAAAAAAAAAGTGGAGCAAGTAATAAAATGCAGAGGGGGTACTTGAAAGAGATTGTAGATTGAATGCTTCAGGATCCTCATTAGCTGTAACGATTTTATACAAAATACAATAGCAATTCAAGGCTGTAATTAAGCTAACAAACTAGGAAAGGATATAAAATATACACTTAACTAACCTAGTGATATATACAAAATCAGAATATATTATGAATATATTCTAACACACCCCCTCAGTTGTAGCAGGTGGTTCATGAACACTAAGGCTGTCCCGAAAATCATCAAATAGAACCCGTGGGAGTCCTTTCGTAAAAATATTTGCAATATGAAAACGGGAGGGAACATGTAGAACCCGTACTTCGCATTTAGCAACTTTTTCACGTACAAATGAATGTCCATTTCAATATGTTTGGTGCGTTGATGTTGCACCGGATCACCTGAAAGTTAAATGGCACTCACTGATAATTCTATTTTACATATATTTATTCCCCGTCCCAATGGTCATAATTGTGTTTATTTGAGCTCTACGGAGCTACTTTTATTACTAATATGCGTTTTCTAGTGTTTTCGTAGTTTTGGTACTGTTTTATAGGAAATTGCAGATTTGGAGCATTTTCCCGGACTTATGGTAAGCCACTACGAGCATTGGAGAATTATGACCATATTTCATAGCCCAAGACCGGTTGGAGTCATCAAATCGGTGATTAAGGGCTCGGCGAAGAAGAAGAGTCCGGGGCAATGGACCATGTATTCAGAACCCAAAGAGGAAATGCGAATTGGGCTAAGAAAGGGCCCAATTAAAGAAGTTCAAGTTCGCGGACAGCTCGCTCGGTCGGGCAAGCCCTCACCCGAAGGCGCGCCTGGTAAGGCGAGGAAGAAGGAAGAGAGTTGTTGCTCACCCGAAGGCGCGCTCGGCATGGCGAGATGGCGCCCGACCGGGCGCGTGTTTCTGAGATCGTTTAGCGACTTTTAATCTTCGTTTTAGCTTAGGTTTTCTAGTTAAGTATAAATACGCTTTTGTTAAAGAGGTTTAGACGGGTTGGGACGTTTTTCATTAGTAAAAATTCTTAATTTTTAGTTTAGCTTTTAGTGAATACTCTTGTTTTCTCTCTACACTTTTAGTTTATGGAATTCTTTACTTCCGTTTATTTTGGTAACGATTTCTTCTCCTTTTTACTTTCAGTAATTTAATTGCTTGATTTAATTATTCTTTCTTTAATTGCTTTGCTTAGTTTAGATTTAAATATGCACGAGTAGTTTTATTTCTAGGGTTGTGGGGATCCATAAATAATATGAAGGGGTAATTTATTATTGTTTATTGTTAATGCTTTGGTTAATTTCCTATTGATTGATTTACTGCTATGCAATTAGATTAGCGCTGGTTTAATTGTATGAGTTAAGCAATATTGATTCAAGATTCGAGAGATGCAATTTAATACCGGTATATTAATTCTGTGATCGTAATACGTAGCGAAAGCCCTTTATGATCTGATTAATTTAAGCATTGATAATGGATTGTTATGTTTTTACCCTGGAATATTATTTATTGGTGAACCTATACCCTAGGCCTTTATCATTGTTTTCCTCCTTTACTCAACTTGCTTTAGTTTAATTATTAGTTTTACTCTCATTAAAACAATTTGGTTACTTGATAATTTAGATTATATTAATTAATTAGGAATAGAAAGACTTGTTTCCCTGTGGATTCGACCCTACTTCCCAATCTACTTTAGCTAGAGGACTTAGGTAATTCTTTTGATTAGGTGATACGACTTTAGCTTGTCAAAATTTGGCGCCGTTGCCGGGGAAACGGTTTTATTTATATTTCTAATTGTTTTTGTAGTCTAGATTATTTTCTTTAGTCTTAGAGAATGCAAGTTCTTTGGGACAGTTTCTCATACTTGTTTGTTTAGTTCTGTGTTTATATTCAAGAATTCTAGATCAGGTTACATCCCATTTGATCCTGAAATTGAACGTTCTTTTCATAAGCAGGAGAATCTTTTTAGACAGGTACGAGCTACTTCTGAGGGTATCACAACTTTGGAACCCCCATCTGATTCTAGTGATACAGAAGTTTCTTTAGAACTAGGATCAGAGATGACGGCTCAACCACCTTGTAAGCTCAGCGATTATTCGCAGCCGTCCCTGGCAAATTTTCCACACCTTGCCCCGCACCAAATCTCGAGGGAGTACAATTCGAGATTAACCCCTAGTTTATTACTATGATCGAAAGGAAGCAATTTAGCGGAGCTAAGGGTGAAGATCCAAATCTTCACATCTTGGATTTTTGCCAATATTGCAACACTATTAGACAAGCTGGGGTCACGCAGGACCAAATCAAGGAGATTCTTTTTCCCTTTTCTTTATGTGGTAAAGCTAAATTATGGTACAATAGACTTAATAGAATTGCACTTGGTATTACTGACTGGGAAACTCTTGTTTTGAATTTCTATAACAAATGCTACCCTGCAGAGAGAACAGCCTTGTTAAGGAGTAAGATCCTAAATTTTTCCCATGAAGCGGATGAATCTTTATATGAAGCTTCGGAAAGATTCAAGGATTTGCAGAGAGAATGCCCCCATCATGGGCTAGCACAGTGGCAGATAATGAAAGCTTTCTACAACAGGCTTGGATATAATTCAAGAATGATTTTGGACTCTGCAGCTAACGGAAGATTTATGAATTTAGATGTGAATATAGCGAGTAATGTTGTTGAAGAGATGGCTATTCATAATTCCCAATATGGGAATCCAAGAGGATTTGCAAATAAGGGAAAGCACCAAGTCGATTCTATATCCTTTTTGCAAGCACAATTGACTGCTATTAGCCAGAAACTAGACAATATTAATAATTCTAATTCATCTCCCATTGCTAATGTTTCTGCTGTTGGTACTAACTCTGCAATAATTTATGAAAATTATGGTCTTGTAGGTCATTGGGCTCAGGAATGTACCAGTTCGCTTGAGAAGATTAATGCTTTTTAAGCCTATAAACAAACTAGTCCATACTCTAACACCTACAATGCAGGGTTGAGAAATAACCAAAATATGCCGTACAATAGTATGAATGCGCCTAACCCCCCACCACAGGTACAACAATTGCAGCAGAGGTACTATCAACCTCCACATCAGAGACCACAACAGACTGTTACTCCTCCTTCTGATTCTGGCTGATCAGAAATTAGAACGATGTTAGTTGATATGCAGAAACAGATGCAGAGTTGGGATGCGCAAATTGATTCAATTCTAGCTCATAATAAAATCATGGACAATCAAACTGCGCAACTTTCCTCTGCTCTACAAACTCGCCAGCAGAGAGCCCTACCATCACAGCCAGTACAACCTACAGATCACGTGAATGCAATTACCCTGAGAAGTGGTTCAAAATACGATGGGCATCTTATGCCCAAAGATGATGAACCTATCATTACAAATATTGCTAATCCTGATTTTGTTACACCAAATATTGTTGTTACTAGCCCTGTAGGGCTCCAGGGAAAAACTAACAATTCTAATGATACATTGCAGGGTATAACTCCAAAGAAGGATAAAACTCAAGACAAGAGTGTTGATGTGCAGAAACCAGTTATCAAACTACCATTCCCTAATAGACATCTTAATAGTAAGTTGGATAAGCAGTTTGGTAAGTTTCTGGAAGTTGACAAGAATTTGCAGGTAACAGTTCCTTTCACCGAATCAATTACTCAAGTTCCTGCATACTCTAAATTCATGAAAGAAATCTTGACCAGAAAAAGATCTATTAGTGAGGTGGAGACAGTTGCTTTTACTGAAGAATGTAGTGCTATATTATAGAATAAATCTCCACCTAAACTAAAAGATCCGGGTAGTTTTTCTATTCCTTGTCACATTGGTAATCTGATTGATTGATAAAGCTATATGTGATTTGGGTGTCAGTGTAAGTGTCATGCCACTATCTATGAGCTCTAAATTAAATATGGGTAATTTAAAAGCTACAAATATTACTCTGCAAATGGCAGATCGTTCTGTTAAATACCCCTTAGGTGTTTTAGAGGATGTTCCTTTTAGAGTAGGTAAATTTTATATATACCTGTTGATTTTGTTGTTCTTGATATGGAGGAAGATTTACAAATTCCAATTATTTTGGGTAGGCCATTCCTTCATACTGCAGGGGCAATAATAGATGTGAAAAGTGGTAAACTTACATTATGTGTAGAGGATGAAAATATTACTTTTAATCTACATAATTCCCCTAAAAGCCCTATTTTAGAGGAAAAATGCTTTAGTATTGGTGTGGTTGGTGTAAATAATTTTTCTAATAAGCCCCAAGCTCTCGTTGGAGATCCCTTGGAGGCGGTATTTTGTGTTACCACAGAAAAAGCTACTAGATGGAAAGATGAAGTGGATATTATAGAAAGAGCTCTAAATTGTGTAGGGATTGGGTTTGAAGATGAACAAGTGGAGAAAAAGGAGCAAATTGAGAAAAATCAGACTCAAAGTGCTGTAGCGCGCCCTACTGGGCGAGCAGTCGCCCGACTGGGCGCGAGAGGAAGTCCGTATACGAGCGAAATTCGCCTGATAGGGCGAACATCCGCCCGATCGGGGGTGCAAACAAAGGTCGAAAAAAGTCAAAACTGCCCGACCGGGCGGAGAGCCGCTCGACCGGGCGCGTGAGTGGGACATCAAAATAGACCAACTTTAAGACACCATATCTTTTGCGTTTCTTAACAAAATTTTGCGTGTGACCTATCATTGGAAAGCTCTTCAAGTCTACTTTTCAATAAAATTAGAAGCACTGCATTATCATTTGTATAAAAAACGTTATGAGCAAAATAGTGAACCTGACTCATTTTTGCCTCTTTTCCTACTAACACTTTGTTTCTTTTTTGTCCAGAATTGTACCAAAGTGCTGAAATGTGATGCCTGGGATGGTGGTGGCTACGAGTTTGATGATGAGGGGTAATAGCTTGGGTTACTAACTTCTCCTAAGCCAATGAGGACATTGTATGGTTTGGCTTGGGGGGAATTTCTTGTATATATAGGTACTCTTTCTTTCCCTTTTCTTTTTACTTTCTTTGGTGTGCTTCGTTTAGTTTTATTGCTTTCTAGAGTAGTTTTTATTTATGAAAATTGTTTTGATTCTTGGTATATGATGATGAGTATTGTGGATAGGTTAGCCATGATTTGATGTTTGATTGCTTGGATGCCCTAACATGCGTCAATTTTGTCCAACTATTTGTGGATTTGGTGCTTAGCTAGTTGATTTGGTTAGGAATGTGTGTTAGTTCCTGGTATGTCAATAAAGTTGAGTATTGGTTTGAAACTTTGAGTAATGTTTGTATGACTCATTATTATGCACATTGAGGAGGACGAAGGCATTTGTTCTTTTAGGTGGCCTTCAAACGATTTTAGATACATTTATTCCCTTCTTGCTACCCATGTTGTTGCCTTGACTTTTTGTTGTTTATTAGCCACATTACAAGCCTATTTAAGCCCCATTGGTTACTAGTCCCAAGCTTGGCTTGGGGAGCTATTAGTGAGTGAGGTGAGGGAGTTGTAGTGTGCACATAATTTGCAAAATGTGGGTGGATTTGAGAAGTTATTTATTTGTTCTTATTTTTGTGGATTGGAAAAAATTGAGAAATTGTTGTTCAGAATTGAAAATTTCCAATGTGAGATAAAAGGAAAAAAAAAGAGCAAAAAAGAAAAAATTATTTCAATGTTCAAATGTTCTAAGTGATTGGTTGATCAAAAGAAAAAAAAAATCAAATTCAAAAGAAAAAAATGAGTTCAAAGCTTGTTTGTTCACTCAAGTTCTATAATGTTATATTATGTATATACGAGTGAAGTTGTAAGTGTTGGGAATTTTTAATATAATTGGATGTTTGGTAAATTTTTGGTAGAGTTGAGTTGTGTTTAGAGATGATTTGGTCATTATTTAATTTTGACCTTGGTTTTACTTATTAGGATTTTGGCTCCCTTAAGCATGGCTTTACTCTCACATTTTCTCAAATTTATCCTACCTTTTACCCTAAACTTACGTTACAAGCTTTAAAGACCTTCCGACCTTTGTGCATAGAGTTGTATGAATGTGAAATTAGTTGTTTATCAATGCAAAGAATGATTTGATATATTTCGAGTCGACTACTAGGTTGAGTGTATGTCTTTTAAACACACGAGTATTGTGAGTTTGGGAGGGTATTGTTCACGTATAAAGGGGTGGATGGAGAGTGATCGGATACATTTTATATCCGCCACATAAAAGAGTGAAGAGTGCGTGAGCACTAGTCTTGAATTCCATATACACTTGTGGTTTGCTCTATTTGACAATTGTTAGGGAGGATGAGTAGTTGGATGGATTCGATTGGTTGACTTTGATGCATATTAGTTGGATTTACTTTAAATCGATTATGCTTGATTTAAATTATTTTTAGGGTGAATTTTTGGTTTATTTATTCATTGCTTTGCTTAGGGACAAGCAAAGGTTTGGCTTGGGGGAGTTTGATAAGTCTATTTTACATATATTTATTCCCCGTCCCAATGGTCATAATTGTGTTTATTTGAGCTCTACGGAGCTACTTTTATTACTAATATGTGTTTTCTAGTGTTTTCGTAGTTTTGGTACTGTTTTATATGAAATTGCTGATCTGGAGCATTTTCCCGGACTTATGGTAAGCCACTACGAGCATTGTAGAATTATGACCATATTTCATAGCCAAAGGCCGGTTGGAGTCATCAAATCGGTGATTAAGGGCTCGGCGTAGAAGAAGAGTCCGGGGCAATGGACCATGTATTCAGAACCCAAAGAGGAAATGCGAATTAGGCTAAGAAACGGCCCAATTGACGAAGTCCAAGTGCGCCCGGGAGCTCGCCCGGTCGGGCAAGCCCTCGCTTGAAGGCGCGCCCGGCAGGGCGAGGAAGAAGGAAGAGAGTTGCTGCTCGCCCGAAGGCGCGCCGGCAGGGCGAGATGGCGCCCGACCGGGCGCGTTTTTCTGAGATCGTTTAGCGACTTTTAATCTTCGTTTTAGCTTAGGTTTTCTAGTTAAGTATAAATACGCTTTTGTTAAGGAGGTTTAGACGGGCTAGGACGTTTTTCATTAGTAAAAATTCTTAGTTTTTAGTTTAGCTTTTAGTGAATACTCTTGTTTTCTCTCTACACTTTTGGTTTATGCAATTCTTTAGTTCCATTTAATTTGGTAACGATTTCTTCTCCTTTTTACTTTCAGTAATTTAATCGCTTGATTTAATTATGCTTTCTTTAATTGCTTTGCTTAATTTAGATTTAAATATGCACGAGTAGTTTTATTTCTAGGGTTGTGGGGATCCATAAATAATATGAAGGGGTAATTTATTATTGTTAATTGTTAATGCTTTGGTTAATTTCCTATTGATTGATTTACTGCTATGCAATTAGATTAGCGCTGGTTTAATTGTATGAGTTATTCAATATTGATTCAAGATTCGAGAGATGCGATTTAATACCGGTAGATTAATTCTGTGATTGTAATACGTAGCAAAAGCCCTACTTGATCTGATTAATTTAAGCATTGATAATTGATTGTTATGTTTTTACCCTGGAATATTATTTATTGGTGAACCTATACCCTAGGTCTTTTATCATTGTTTTCCTCCCTTACTCAACTTGCTTTAGTTTAATTATTAGTTTTACTCTCATTAAAACAATTTGGTTACTTGATAATTTAGATTATATTAATTAATTAGGAATAGAAATACTTGTTTCCCTGTGGATTCGACCCTAATTCCCTATCTACTTTAGTTAGAGGACTTAGGTAATTCTTTTGATTAGGTGATACGACTTTAGCCTGTCACTCACGTTGTCACCATATGCCAGAGTTGCTTTATTAATCGGATAATGTAGCTCAAGGAGTAAATTTCTGGTCCAACAAGAATCAGAGACAACATTAGCAACTCCGCGATACTCAGCTTCAGCACTAGAACGTGATAGAGTAGGTTGTCGGTTTGACGACCAAGAAATTAAGTTGTCACCAAGATAAACATTATAACCTGAGGTAGAACGTCGAGTGTCAGGGTATCCTCCCCAATCAGCATTAGTATAAGAAATGAGCTTATCAAAGGAAGATTTATAAAGATGAAGACCATATGACAAAATACCTTGCAGATAGCGTATAACACGCTTGAGAGCACTCATATGCTCGTTCCGGGGATTGTGCATGTGAAGGCAAAGTTGCTGAACTACATAAGAGATGTCAGGTCTGGTAAAAGTGAGTAATATAATGCCCCGGCCAGACTACGATACTTAGTGGGATCTTCATATGGAGTGTCCTTGGAAGCACTGAGTTTCGGTTTAGTGTCTGCCGGTGTGGGGCAACTGCTACAGTTATCCATTCCTATCTTGTCTATGATTTTTGTAGAATACTGTTTCTGGGACAAGAAAATACCAGATGCATTACAAGTCACAACAATCCCTAAGAAGAAACTCAGGGGACCCAAATCTTTCATGGCAAATTCATTACCCAAAAGAGTCATAAACTGCTGCCGAAGATGATCAGAAGATGTTGTAAGAATTATATCGTCAACATATAACAAAATATAAGCCATATCAGAATCCTGTCTTTAAATGAACACAGAGTTTTCAGATTTACAATTAGAAAAACCAATAGTAGCAACAAAATCTGCGAAACGTTGATACCAGGCTCGTGGAGCCTGTTTGAGGCCGTAGAGGGATTTCTTAAATAAATAAACATGATCAGGACGACTCTTATCATGAAACCCTATGGGTTGATGCATATAGACTGTTTTATTGAGATACCCATGTAAAAAAAGCATTCTTGACATCTAACTGATGAATGGGCCAAGACTTCAAAATAGCAAGGCTAAGGACATGCAGTATGAATAGTTGCCAGTTTGATAACTAGACTAAAAGTTTCATCACAATCAATACCTTGCCTCTGAGTTTTCCCGTCACCTACAAGCCTGACTTTATGCCTTTCAAACGACCCATCAGAGAGACGTTTATGGTGAAAAATCCACATGGACCTAATAACATTAACATCCGGTGGCCTAGGTACCAATTCCCATGTATTATTAGCAATAAGAGCATTATATTCATCCAACATTGCATTTTCCCAATTCGGGTCATGAATAGAACTAATAGGGTCCTTTGGTATAGGAGATATGTTAGGGGTAGTCATAGTGTTTAAGTTATGAAAATATTTGGAATTTGGCTTGCAGATGCCATGTTTTGCTCTTGTAGTCATACTATGGGTGTTGAGTATGGGCTGGGGTTGGATGCTTTGTGGTTCAGAATTTTGTGGGGCTAGGTGGGTGTAGGTGCTTGGTTGGGCAGTGCGCAACTCAGGGGTATGAGTGTGTGGGGTAAGCTGCGAGGTGGTAGAGGGGGAGAGTGTGACAGTCAGGGGGGAGCGAGGCCTGCTGGGGGAGGATGGCGTGGATGCCGACCCAGTGGGCGCTTGATTTCCATTGCGCCAGGCAGTAGCATAGGGGGGGGGGGGTCTCGCAACAACCCAACGCTCGATGGCCGAGCTGCGGGTGATACTCCTGCTGCCTCTGCTGCACAAGTGATGGGTGGAGTAGATGTGACGTGTTGGGATTGCAAATGGAGGAGAGTTGGACTATAATAAAAAAATATTATAATCCTCTTTTTGAGGTGTGTGAAGTTTGGAGAAAGGGAACTTAGTTTCAACAAATTTTACATGACGACAAATTAGAATTTGACCATTTGACATATCGTAACACTTAGAGCCACGATGATTAGAAGCGGGACCTAGATAGACACATGAGTGGACCTTTGTTGCAATTTATGTATAGAAGTGGATGGAAAAAGAGGAAAACAAAGAAAACCAAAGACACGTAAAATCAAGTAGATGGGATTACGGTGATAGAGAATTTGAGTGGGTGACTTAAATTCTATAACTTTGGTGGGAAGAATGTTTAACAAGTACGTAGCCACTTCTAAAGCATGGTGCTAAAATGAAAGGGGTAAAGAGGCATGAGCAAGTAAAGTCCGAATGATGTTATTTATTGATTTTATGTGACATTATGCTTTTCCATTTTGGGGAGAGGTGTGAGGACAAGAAAGCCGAAACAACATACCATGGTGATCAAAAAATTCCTTTAAAGTTCCATTGATATACTCAGTGCCATTGTCACATTGAAAAGTCTTAATGTTACGTTCAAATTGAGTACGGACAACCGAGTGAAAAGATTTGAACAAGTGTTTAACTTGAGAATTTTTGCCAATAGGAAATATCCATAAAAATTTGCTATAATCATCAAGAAATAAAACATAATAACGATGGCCGGAAGAACTTAATATAGGAGATGTCCAAAGATCACTATGAATAATGTCAAACGGAAAAAAGTATGTGACATAGAATCATTAAAAGGTAATTTAGATTATTTCCCTAAAGGACAAGAAGAACAAAAAGAAGTACAAGCCTTATTACAATCAATAAACTTTTTACTACTTAGAGACCTAAGAACGGCATCACCAGGATGACGCAAGCGATTGTGCCAAAAATCGGAAGAGCTAGTAGTAAGAGTAGAGTGATTGACTTTAGGATTGGCTTGTGAGTTGGAGAAAAGAGGGTATAGATCACCCGAACTGTCACATCTCACAAGTTTGGTTCCCGTTTGTAAATCATTCACAGCAAAACCAAACGGGTCAAATTCAACGGAAACATTATGTTCAGTGGTGAATTTACGGACGGAAATAAGGTTTTTGATCAATTAAGGAGCATGCAAAACATTACTTAAGGTGAAAGGTGGGTAGGGGTAAGACAAAGTATTACTACCATGACCAACTATCGGAATTAAATGACCACTACCAACAACAATGTTATTATGAGGAATGCTCGAATTGACATAGGAAGAGAGAATACCTTGATTTGAAGTCATATGAGATGTGGCACCGGTGTCCAAGTAGTAACTACTGTCCGGTGGGGGAAATGCGAGAGCACTCATAGCCGCTTCAACATCCGTCAGAGTATAGCTAGAAGGTCCTATAGCATTGTATGCCTGAGGTCTAAAGCCTAGGATGCCAGGCCCAGCAGGCCGAGGCCCATTGTTCGGAGCAGAAGCAGCCCTTGGTTCGCAAGAGGATGCCGGATATGGGCACGGAGGAGGATTGGGCCATTGTGCAAGCCATGGAGCCCAAGCAGCCCACGGTTGCTGCTGCCAATTAAATGGAACTAAACCGGATTGCTGTTGGGCCGAAGCCCCATTTAAAGAATTAGTGCGGCCCCTACTTGAATTCTTAACGGAGTTCTTTTTCTACATGTTGCTCTTTGAACTTTGGCAAGATGATGATGAAGAGTCACTGCCGTCAGTAGAAGCGACGAGAGCGGTGGAGTTAGAGGAGGTGTGGCTGCCGGAAATATTCTCCTTGGCCAAACGATTTTTGATGGTTCGTTCAGCTAGCTTCAATCGAGAGCAACAACTCTCAAATGACGGAAGAGGTTCCTGATTTTGAACAATTCTGCAACTGTTCAAAAGCTTAATGTTACCTTCAGAAGTTGAATCTTCATCCGCTGAGATTTGCTCTTCATCCACCGAGATTTGCACTTCATCAACTGAGATTTGTTCTTCATCGAGATGAACTCTACTCTCATATGAATCTGCATTGATTGTAATTCATTCAATCACCAGTTTACCTATTTTTGGTAAATTTGTACAAATTCATATACAAAATTACGTACCTGAATTGAGGTTTTGATGCATTGCATTGTCATCAATTTCGCAATTTAGGTCAATATTATTGCCACATTGCCTGCAATTTAGGGTTTGTTGCATAGAATCGTTGTTTAAATCAACATCAATTACAGAATCAATTTCAATTTCTTCTGAAGTTTGCGAATCGTTTGAAATTGGAGCTTGAGTTTGTTTTTGAGATTGTAATAATTTGTGAATTAGGGAATCCATCGATGTTTTGCAGAGAATTTGCAGAGAACTTGTGAGAATATTTCGAAGAAGACGATGTTTTGCATGCGGCACATTGAGCGCTATTTATACTCTAATTGGCACGTGCGAATCTGGCCTTACATTAAGGTTAGTGTAAACCGGCTGTACGCAAGAATTTTATTAAGTTTTATTAATTTTGTCCTGCAATTCTCAGTCATATGTTTCTATAATGGACCTTTTTTTTTGAGGACTTCTATAATGGACCTTTGATCAATTATAGTATGAATAAAAAATTAACTGTCTTCATTATTACGAGCAAGGTTGTTAGGATTGGGATCCTACCTTGGATCGATGGGGGGTGGGATCGAATCGATAGAATCGGATCGTAGGATCGTAAGATCCTACTTAATAACGAATAATATTATATATTATGCTATAAATTGACTTAAAAACATTTCTTCTAAGGGATTTCAATGCTAAAAGATATTGGTTTGCTTAAGAAAGGTCGATCTTCATTTAGCTTTGTCTGTATGGTAGTTAGAATATTAATAACACAAGTTTAAATTGATAAATTATGTGCAAATTTGTCAAGAATGAGACCTTAACTATGACAATTGCAAGTTGTCAATTGATAAAATAATATTAATGTCTCAGATTCGCTAATTTATTAGCGATAATTATTGAATACATTAAACTTAGGTGCATATAACCTAATGAGTAATAAAAAAATATGTCGAAATAAATCAAAGTCTCGTATTATAGTAAAATGTTGGATCGGATCGTAGGATCGTAGTAAAATCGTAGGATTGTGTTGAAATCCTACCAATCATAATTAATATCGGAGTAGGATTGTAAGATTCTGCAAACTTAAGATCCTGCCAAAGATCCGCATCGATCACGCAATTTTGGATCTTAAAATCGTAAGATCGTAAGATCCGAATCGGGATTTTAACAACTATGATTATGAGAATAATATCCTTCTAATTTTAATAATAATTTTTAACTGAGAAAATAACTCAACGTGGACTACATTTAACACATGCCTCGTGGCTCAAGGTCAGAGCACACGTGTCTCTCTTCTTATCATATCTTCAATTCATTATTATGAGTGAATAATAATAACTTAATGAGCCTTGTATATGCCGATTATTGCTAAAAGTATTACAAATATTAATAGACTTTGGATATGATTATATTAGAAATGTCCTTAGTTGATAACATGCATATCGTTGAAGAAGATATTATGTACATTTATTTTATACAAACAAGTATGAATCAATATCAGAACTTGCAGATTCCAAGAAATCTGAAATTAGCCCTTTGAATGCGTTGATATTTATCAAATTGTCGCTGTTATAGTTTAACTTATCTTTTATGTTTGATTGCTTAATTTAAAATTCATACACTACATCATGCATCTTTGTCCGATCTTGATAAAGTCTAGGCCTCTCTATAAATACTGAAATTTATAAAGCTAATACAGTACAATAACAAGCACTATTCCCTCTAATCCTCAAACTTAGCAGGCAATACTCATTAAGGGTACTACTCTCTTCGATCTTTATATTATTTTCCTCTCCCTCCCTTCGAAATCATAATACTCCCTCTATTTTATTTTATTTTATTTTATTATTATTATAGGATAATTTGCAATTGTGAGGGTGTCCATTGAAAGAGGAATTAGCTAATACTTTAAAGATAAAAATATACGGAGTATATTCACTTGAAAACATAGTCATGCATGAGATGTTATATTCGTTTGTGGTCTTAGTTTTATTTCAAATTCAATTCAAAGTACGAGTTTTTGCATATTTTTGTTACACGTGATTAAATATAGGATCTTGCTAACGAACGTGGCCGGACGTTGAATAAAACTTTAAGATATTTCCTAAATAAATTACACCCTTATTAAATAGAGGATCTTCTTTATTGCTTTTCTCGTTAATTTGGGGTATTTTGTGGTGGGTCAACGACGGAAAATTACACCCTTATTCGTTCTTTTTTAATAGTAACGTTTTGTTTGTTCACAATACTATATATATATACTCTCTTCATAACGTTTCATAATATTAGTAATTTAATATCAATGTTAGATAATAAGCAAAAAAATTAAATTGAATATCGTAGAACTATATATCTCCTACGCTTCTATCCATCTTAAATTAACGAACATGCATATTAACGTAACATATATATGTTGTCATTGCATTTAAAGTACAAAGTAAGCACAAGAAATTATGACGGATTTGATCACAGCCGAAGAAGTGCCCTTGGTGAATCCGGAGGCTGATTACGAGAGTTTGAAAGCGGAGTTGGATGCCAAGGTGAACGGCGAGGATAATGTAGGGTTAAGTGCTGATCAAGTGTTATTGAACACACAATTCTTAAACCTTTGCAAGGACAAAATACAAAGAATTGATAGGCATTTTTGGTCTGGCTCTGTGGTCACTGATCGCCCGACTCTTAGTAGCGGCTATTACACCGTTCTTACCCAGAAAGGCACCAAGCCTGAAGGCGTCAAATGGGGCCAAGTCTGGGCTAATGGTGCCGCTGATGACACCACTGCTCGTAAGTGGATTGTGGCTTTTGATACTGCTGCTGGCAAGGTATATATATATACACTCCTCGCGCAATTTCATTTTGTGGTTGTTTTGGGTAGTTAGGTTTCAGTCCCTTCCTAAGAAGTAACTTTTTAATATATATAAAATCTTAGTGATGTTTATTAGAGTATAGTGTTCTATATTAACCATTTTTTGCAAATTAAAATTTCAGGCTTATGCTGAAGCAGGACCAATGGGTCCAGTTGATTGGAACGTAGTTGAAGTGAAACTGGGTATGTCCGGAAGCAAAACCGAGCACACTGACCCCATCCTTGGAGGTAACGTACTTGCTACGATTGATGGTCTCAAGGCATATGCACATTTCCGCTGAATGTTAGAGCTTGCTGAGATATAATGAAATCTATCTACTATGGAATAATATGTGTTGCACTACGAATTTAATTTGATGTATTGCGTTAGCTGCCAATCATGAACTAGCTTCCTTGTTACTTTCCTTTTTACTTCAAGTACTCTTGTGTAACAAATAATTATGATGCTTCTATGCATCTAAATTCCAAATGATTAATGCGTAATTGTAAGTGTAAGAGTAGGTGGAATTGTATTTCATAAGAAAAATTACATGCTATACATATTACAAGCCTAAGGCACTAATCACGTAAGCTATACAATAAGAGAATCAATTACAAAGTCAAAGATAATATATACTTTACAAATATAAAAGATAGTATACTCTCAATCAAGGAAATGGAGTGATATTAGCTAGCCCGTGATTTGCATATCAAGATTAATATCACGATGTGATATTATTCTCTACATACCCCCGCAGAGTTTGACATATAATTGATGTTCTCTCAAGGTTGAAAATACCGTCCTGAAATGATCCTTATGCTCATCCCGGTTCTTCGAATATACCAAAATATCATCAATAAATACCACAACAAACTTGTCCAAGTATGGCCTAAAAATTTGGTGCATTAAATGCATAAAAACCGCAAGTGCATTAGTTAACCCAAATGGCATTACAGTGAATTCATAGCGACCATAACGTGTCCTAAAAGCACTCTTTGGAATGTCCGACTCTGCTATCCTCAACTGATGATACCTAGACCTCAAATCGATCTTCGAAAATATTCTTGCCCCTTTCAACTGGTCGAACATATCATCAATCCTAGGCAGCGGGTACTAGTTCTTGACTGTCACATTGTTCAACTCTCGGTAATCTATGCACAACCTCAAGCTTCCATCTTTCTTCTTCACGAACAAAACTGGTGCACCCTATGGTGATGAACTAGGCCGAATATAACCTTTCTCCAATAAGTCATCTAATTGAGTCTTCAACTCTTTCATCTCAGCCTGGGCCATCCTATATGGAGCCTTTGAAATAGGTCCTATCCCTGGCACTAAGTCGATGGACGGCGGATCGAAAAGTCCGATCTTGATGAGTAATGTGTCCAACCTTGGTCTGGAGAGTGGTTTTGTAAGGAAGTCCGTTAGTTGATCACCGGTTGAAACATGAGTGACACGAAGAGCACCCTTTTGGACTTGTTCACGGATGAAGTAGAATGCTAGTGCAAAATGTTTCATTTTAGAATGAAACACCGGGTTTGCACTTAAGTAAGTAGCACTTAAGTTGTCACAATAGATGACTGGAGTGTTTGATATTTTAATTTTCATTTCAGTGACTAGATTTTGTACCCACATTAATTCTGCGGTGGTGTGAGCAATGGCCCTATACTCTGCTTCGGTGGATGATCGAGCTAGGGACTTTTGTTTCTTAAAGCACCAAGTAATTGGGGTGCGGCCAAGAAAGACTACATGACCCATTGTTGAAAAAAATCATCCTTATCACCCGCCCAATCCGCATCAGAGAAGGCATGTAGTATAGGAGGTGAATCTTTGTATATGTTTATGCCTTTGTCAAGTGTGCTATTGAGGTAGCGTAGGAGGCGTTTGAGTGCTGACCAGTGTTCCGTTGTTGGTCGATGCATAAATTGAGATAGTTTATTTACGGCAAAGGTGACATCCGGCCTAGTTAGAGTGAGGTATTGAAGACTACCAACAGCAGCTCTATAATCCTTGGGCTCTTCAAGAACAACACCTGAGTTGGCCATTAATGTATGAGTAATGACCATGAGGGTGGGTGCTGGCTTGGCTTCTAGCATTCCCATCTTCTCAAGAAGATCAATGATGTACCTTTGTTGACTTAAAAATAAGCCAGTTGATGTTGGAATGACTTCAACACCAAGGAATTAAGATAGTTGTCCCAAATCCTTCAAAGAGAACCTGTTTGCCAAAGTCTTAATAAACATATCAAGATTAGTTGCATTTGGACCGGTAATAATAATGTCATCCACATAAACAATTAGATATATGGGATTAGTCGAGTGATGCAAAATAAATAATGATGTATCTGAGATACATCTTTTGAAACCCGAACCAAGTAGGAAATTTGCAAGCTCGGTGTACCAAGCCCGTGGAGCTTGTTTTAAGCCATAAATGGCTTTCTTCAATTTGCAAACACGAGAAGGAAATTTTGGATCAATGAACCCGGGTGGTTGTGACATATACACTTCTTCTTGTAGTCTACCTTGTAAGAATGCATTGTTGATGTCGAGTTGACGAAGTGACCATTGTTGAGATACTGCAAGACTAAGAAGAGTGCGAATGGTAGCCAGTTTTTCAACTGGGCTAAAGGTCTCCGTATAGTCAATACCAAGGCGTTTTACAAATTCTCCACGGAAGTAGGTAGAACAGATTATTAGGAAGTTAGGGTGCCGGACTTAATGTCTTTAATTTGTATAATTCCACGGAAGTGGTTTGATTGTTAATTAGGGAAGCCATTGACAACTCGGGAGAGATCTTTGGTATTTATAGGGCGTACCTTTCCTAGTGAACGTGTAATTAATTGGTTGGGGTAAGAATTTGTCTTGTATTGATTATGCTAGTGGTGATACTTAGTTCTAGATGTTTTTATTATTTTTGATCTATGTTTGATATTTTAGTCATATTTGGTGATACTTAGCCTAGCGAGTTTTTTGATCATTTTGGTTCGGGCCAAAAAAAAAAAAAAAAAAAGGTGTCAAAAATGCTTGTTCATGGCTTGCCTAAAAAAATAATAATTTTAGGCCGAATTTTAATTTTCATAGCCGCCCAAAATTAGACCGGGCCCATTTTGGTCACCTCTCTAATGCATATTTTCTATTCTCTCTAATGCACAAATACGAACTTGATTTGTTCCGACACAATAAAAGATATTTATGGTTAAATTTATGTCTTGATAAATGTGCCGGTCAAAGTGATACAAATATTAAAAAACAGAGGGAGTATATAAAATGTCGGAGAATGTAGACTTACCAACTGGCCTTATTGTAATATAATTGATTTGAATTTAAGGGCAAATTCTTTTGTAGAGGAGGAAAGTAAAATGATATAATCAGGGACTCTTTATAAAAAATTGTCACTAAATTTAGTTCTTGACATCGTTAGCTCTAATTTATTTGGATTTAAGCAAGAGTTTCTATATTGTATTACTTGTCTTACTAATTGCCATATGTTACAACCTTCCCTTTTATCAAATTTATGTTCAGAACTTTTTATGAAAATGTTCAAGATGACAAATTAACAGAGTAAGTTTATTATGTCCAAATAAAAGTTGTGATTTATACAGTAATATTTGTAATCACTTTGCTCATTTTGTAGCATGTAATTAAATAAATGACTTAAACAGAGATTCATGTAAATCGGGAGAGTAGTACATGGAGGATATAAAAATGACATAAAATTCCAGTTAACAATTTTAGTATCTAATAAAATACCAAGTAAATTAAAACAGTTCTTGTATAAAAAAAAAAAAGTAAATTGAAACAGTTTATTCCATATATATATAGATTGTCTATTGGGTGACATATACATTACAACCATAAACAACCGTACATTATTAGGATACCTTAACCCTTACCCTAGCCCCACCGAATACCCGCCAACTTCCACCATAAACCCCCGAAAACGGCTGGCCGGAATCAAAAACCACCCCACCGATCAAATCCACCACCGAAATCAACCCCTGACCCAAACCCACACTTGAAACCACCACAACCAAATACCCCCGAAACTCCGCCGAAAACCGCCATAAACCCCCGAAACTCCATCGAAAAACCCCCATACACCCCCTAAACTCCATCGAAAACCCCCTCGAACCGCTCTTGAAGGTTATTTTTTATTTTTACTTTTTTTTTATTGAAAATCGGGGTGGTTTTAGGGGGAGCTGGGTCGGTTTTTGCTAGGAGGGGGTGGAAATGGGTGTTCCGGCGGTAGAAATGGGAGTTCTGGCGGTATTGGGGATGGGGGTTCCAGCAGTGGAGATGGGGAGGAGCCGAGGAGGGGCTGCCGGAGGTTGGGGGTTCGGTGGTCGTTGGGGATAAAAAAAATTATTAGGGTTTTTTTTTTTTTTACCAAATTTTTTTAAGTTTTTTTTTATTATTAATTTTTTGACGAATTATTTAGTGCCATGTGTCACTTAAATTAAAAAAAAAAAGTTTACCCAATGTACAGGTTACCGGTCATAAGGGACCAATAGATGAAAATCCCCTATAAAGATGGGATTATTAAATAAAAATCTAAAGGTGGGATTATTAACAGCGAAGCGACTAAAGATGGGATTATTAGACTCAATTTTTCCTATAAAAAATTGTCACTAAATTTAGTTCTTGACATCGTTAGCTCTAATTTATTTGGATTTAAGCAAGAGTTTTTATATTGTATTACTTATCTTACTAATTGCCATATGTTACAACCTTCCCTTTTATCAAGTTTATGTTCAGAACTTTTTATGAAAATGTTCAAGATGACAAATTAATAGAGTAAGTTTGTTATGTTCAAATAAAAGTTGTGATTTATACAGAAATATTTGTAATCACTTTGCTCATTTTGTAGCATGTAATTAAATAAATGACTTAAACAGAGATTCATGTAAATTGGGAGAGTAGTACATGGAGGATATAAAAATGACATAAAATTCCAGTTAACAATTTTAGTATCTAATAAAATACCAAGTAAATTAAAACAGTTCTTGTATAAAAACAAAAAAAGTAAATTGAAACAGTTTATTCCATATATATATAGATTGTCTATTGGGTGACATATACATTACAACCATAAACAACCGTACATTATTAGGATACTAGATGCATAGTAGCATCATTACTTTTATTACACAATTAAAATGCACTTAATTAAAAAGCAAGGAATGTAAAGGATTGTAGTTCTTGATTAATTGCAGCAGCAATGCAGCTTACTAATTAAGCTAAGATGGTAGCTAATAGAGAGTTGATATTGCTTGGAGACCAGTAATCTTAGCAGTGATCCTGCCTCCAAGAATAGGGTCAACATACTCGCAACTGCTTCCAGACGCATTCAACTTAACTTCAACTACGTTCCAGTCAACTGGGCCTGTAGGCCCGGCTTCACAATAAGCCTGAAATACATTTAATTGGAAAAAAAATAGGTTAGTACATCATTGACAACGTAAGTAACATCGTTATGAATTTATGATATATACTTATTATTAGATGTTCAAGTAGTAGCTAGTAGTATAATGTACCTTGCCAGCAGCGGAATCAAAAGCCGCAACCCACTTACGAGCAGTGGAGTCGGTACCAGAAGCGTAGCAATAGCCCCACTTGACACCTTGAGGAAGAGGGCCTTTCTCCCTAAAATAGTAAGTTGTGAATCTATTCATATCAGGGAAGCTAGTGAGCGTATATCCAGACCAAAAATGAACGTCGAGTTTTGTGAGCTTGCTATCGGTAAAGTTTGTGGTAGGGCTGGTCAATTCCACATCTCCAGCGAGTAGCTGAGCATTATTGGCCTCGGCCTGACCCTTGACCTCCAACTCCGTCACCAGCTTCTCATAGTGAGCTGCTGGATCCTGCAAATTCACAACGTTTGGTTCGATGCCTGCCATGTTTCTCTCTTGCTTATCGTACGTAGTACCGTCTTCTATCCTGCAAAACCGTACGTGCGTGAATTACTAACAACACTTAAAACAATAATCAAATATAAATCAAATACTTAATAATAAAATAAATTGATGATATAATCTACTAGTATCTATCGATTAATAATAAAAAGTAACTTTGATTTAAGTGAAGGGAGTAGTATATAGCATACCCTTGAGTAATGCCTGCTATTAAGTTTGAGTAAAAGAGCTTGTTAATTGTAGTGCATTGAAAAAAGCTTCTCATTTCACCGTATTTATAGACTGCATGGCATGTGAGACTTAAGACTTAAGATGCCACATTTTCTTGAATCCATAAATATAATTATATAACAATACTAATTAATTAAGGTGCTAGCTTCTAACTTTGCTATACGTACCTCACCATGTGTTGGTGGATCCTTATGGCGTGCAATTCCATAATACAATATATATACTTTGGCTAACTTGGTAAAACTCTTACTTCAAACCCTTAACTAGTGACTAACGAGGCTGCTTTGGGCTGAAATTTCCTCACTTTAACTATTGGAAAATTGGTCTTTAGTATCGGAAATTAATCGATAGTAAAAGGGTTGTTTTCCGATACCAAAGGCCATTAGTATCGGAAATAATTTCTGACACTAAACCGATACTAATACCTCCGTGGCTAATGTGTTGGTATCGATTCTTCAAACCGATACTAAAAAAGGGTCCCTTTAGTATCAGAAATATCATTAATTAGTATCAGATAATTAGTAACCGAAATTCTGATACAACTATCATATCATATGGTATCAAAAATCTTCCATTATTATTTATGTATATGGTGTCGGAAATAATTGATACTAAAGAGTTAGATCCTTAGTATCAAATTGGTTTCCGATACTAAACAATCAATATAGTATCTGAAATTACTGTTACAGTAGTTTTTCCTAGCTTCTGAAAGTCCCTTTAGTATTGGAAATTTCCGATACTAAAGATAGACTTCAAAACAACAAAATTACTTAGTATTGGAACTTTCAAATACTAGACTCTTTAGTATCAATGTCTCTAATATTGCTATTTAACTAAAGAACCCTGTTCAACTAATTTATATATTATTCAAAATTAAAAACATAACTAAAATACTTTTACAAAAGAAGTTTTTTTTTTTTTTTCAATATTGTAGTTAATAGTACAAAATCTGATGTATGTATGCTTGTAATACAAAGTGCACTTTACATCTCTTAAAAAAATGGATTATACTGTACATTATCACCAGGCCACCTCTATTCAAAATATAAAGTTGTTGTCTCATTTCACCGTATTTATAGACTGCATGTGAGGCTTAAGATGCCAATTTTTTCTTGAATCCATATATATAATTATACAATTCTTATGACAGTGCACTATAATCATACTCTCTTCATAATAAGCATAACAATTTGACAGGCACATGTGCCAACGCACAACTTTGATCATTAATGTTTGTAATTATGTATGTCGGTCTAATGAGATAAATGAATTGACTAATCCACAAAGTAAATATATGAATAGTGCAAAAGTTTGCGATTATTATGAAACGGGGGTACTACAATATTCTCATGTTTGCTCTACCCATATTTTTTTATTACTTTTCCTAATTTATGTTGAATCTTTTTTTATCATATGTGATTATGATATAACGTATGAAAAAAACAAGTGGGATCACGTTTCATTATATACCCTCACTGTATCAACTTCTATAACACTTCGCATATACTACCTTCATTCTAGAAATTTTTTTACGCTTTTAATATGTGTTCAACTAAACATTGACCAAATAACAACAACGTACTTTTAAATATAATACACGTGGGATATTGCTTGATTTATAATTTTTAATTAAGTTGGAACTTCCTTAGTACGGCATGTGATTTATAAAAGTTGTCTCCGGTATTCGTGTTTCTAATTTCTAATGGTAAAGTAGGATAAATATGCATGCATGCTCTATATACAATATACGTAGTATATTTTTTTAGTATCATGCAGATTGTCTCCTTGATGGTCTCCATGTTCAATGGTTCATTTCTAAATTTGATTGAGGATAATAAGACAAGATAAGAAGCAAATCCTCCACGTACTTCTCCTTTTCTTTTCAATTTCATCATTATGTTACTAATTTGACTATGAGCATTATATACGGAGTATTACTCAATAAAACTTCAAATTATAGATTGAAACTTATTTTTACCGTTCATTTATTTTCTATTATATGTTACCAATACTGAATTTAAATTTTAATAGATATAATAGAAATTTTGACTTTTAACACAATGGAAGATAAGACATAATTTATTTTTTAACACTGTTAAAAAAATTATTTTAACACCACAAAAAGTTAAAAAAAAAATAAATAAAAAAAAAATAATTAAATAAAATTGGATTTTACTTTTGGTGGGTTTATATTTATTTTAGTGGGGTAAAAGTTAACAAGGACTTTGATGACGAAAGCTGTTAACAGGTGTTAAAATCCCATTTTATTTTTTTCCTGTGGTGTTATTAGATAAAAGTTTTTTTTTTTTTTTTTTTTTTTTTTTTTTTTTATATATATATATCTCTTTTAATACTGTTAAAAAAAAAAAAAAAAAACAAATTTTGTCTTTTTTATATATGTTGGATTGATTCAAAGTAGTTCCTATAGTGTAGGATTGGAACATGTTATTTGTCAGTGGTCTTTTAGTTAGGAATCCTAGAATCCATTTTCAAAGTATTAGCATAGTCGTATGTTTTGTGGGCCATGATCTATCCCACTTTTATTTCCTTTATTTTAGCTTGATGAGTTAGTTTGTTTGTTGCCTAGGCTTCTTTCATATTTAATATAATGAAATATTTTTTTCTTTAAAAAATTAACATTATCACCAGGCCACCTCTATTCAAAATATAAAGTTGTTGTCTCAATTCATACTAGCATCAACAATCTTCAAGCTTGGGCATTCCAGAACATTATAAATTGAAGTTTAATCTGCTCACAGATAAAAGAAAAGGAATTACATGTAAGAGCCCCCAATAACATAATTAACATCTTAAGCTTACATCATGCAATGAAAGTATACAGTAATATCCTATCTTTAAATAACTAGGCTCAGATTAAGGCAGTCACTAATCAAGGTCCAAAGGTGAACCAAATGAATCTACTAATTTAACTAAATTGTTCACATACACGTTTTCTTTATTTTATAATTCATAAGCTGCAAAGTTAATGTATACTTTCCTAGGCCCCTACTCCATACTCTTAAAACATCTACCTATATTTAAAAAGAAGTGTTCAAGCTAAGTTTATTTAGTGGTGTCAATTCGGATCACTAAGTCCGATTCGATTGGTTTAATTTGGGTTTGAGTCATGTTGAATATTATATAAGTATAGATATCTCATATATTATCTTCTTGATGCTCTCCTAAAGCTAAAGGTCAAACATGTAAGTAAGCTAAAGGTCAAGATTGAAATAAATAATTAAAAATACCTCATTTTGAGTGTTAATAGAAATACCTCGTTTGCGTTACGCGCACAAAACAAGACATTTTCGATACATTTTTATTAGTCTTGACCTCAAATCGGTCCCTAATTGACCAAATTGACCCCACAAATTTTTAAACCTTTATAGATCAAGTTTTACGAAAATTGATATTTTTTTGAAAATGGAACTTATTGCTTTTCGATTCATAATAGAAACTGCTAAGTGGTGGCGAAATCTATTTTTTTGTTTTTGTTTTTGTAGATGATTATAGAATAAGTGAAAAAACGGGTGGTTAAATCTAAAGAAGTTAAATTTAGAGTTAAAAAAAAAAAAGTTAAATCTAAATATAGTGTTTTGAGGGGGTTGTAAGTAAAATACTACTACAAGTTATGAAGTTATCCTTGAAATTATGCATTAACATATTCCCTCTATCTCTTATTTTTTACCCTATTTGATTTTTCACGGTCTCCAAGATGCGTCTTTAAACGTATGTTTCTCCGTTTTTATACGCTTAAAAATTATAAAAATTTAATATTAATTAATAAACTATATAATGATATGATTCTAACAAGATCCTACATGAAATATTATCACTTATAGATTAATGAGAATTCATGGTCAATGTTTTAAAAGTTTGACCCATATTTTTACAACGGGGCAAAAATTAAGGGGTGAAGGGAGTAATAATCTAAAAAATGATTGAAGTACTTATGTTAGTTCAATGCCACGTGAAATGCTAGGTTTTAAAATTAATAACTTGGTACTTGGACCAGTTTGCTTGCTAAGTACGCCTTGTGATTTATGAAAGTTATCTTTTAGTTTACGGAGTCATCATTAACTCATCATATCTCGTTATAATACAATGCTCTCCTCTTCAAGATTTTAATTTATATAATAATAAATGAGGATAATGCATGCTCCACATTTTATTATCTTCCAAATAAACTCCTTGATGGTCTCCTTGATCCTATCCATACATGTTCAATGATTCCTAAAGTAAAAGGTCAAACACGTTTATTTATGGAAGATGAGAATAAAGTAAATCCTCTACTCCAACAATATTATGAAACTATATATTAAGACGATTTCAACTGATAGAGTATAAAACATATTATGGGCATTAACCATTAGTTTAAACTTTTAGTTGAGTTGGTCCTCTAACATAGTATCAAGAGCCAGCTTGACACAAAGATCACGGGTTCGAATTCATCCACCCCTCCTTTCAAACTGGAATAATAAGCGCAGGGTATGAGATGGACCCATCCTGCATCCACACTTTAAGTCCAACATGTTCTCGTGTGAGGGGACGTGATACAGTATAAAACATATTCTTGGGGCTCAACCATCAACTTAATCTGAGTTGGTCCTTCAACACCAACAAGTATCTATATAACTACCACGAAATAATACCAATCCTTTCATTGCTTAAACAACTAACACCCAGGCCATCCTCTTTTTTATATTTAAAATTTGATGAACTGATCGAGTGAGTATGTAATTTTGTCATTATTTTGCATACGAGATACTGAGTATTTAATACAAGAAAATAGAGAGAAATTGTGGAACTATATTATTATTTCATTTACGTAAAATTTATAAACCACTCGTAAGATTTGGAGCCACGTGAAATAGATTTTCATATCAAAACTCCCTGATTTTTTGGGCCAATTTGCTTGTAACGGAGTACTTGTTACAATTTCATGTACTTAATTAATAAAACACTATGATCCCTTCTTGGGTTTGTAATAAAATACTGTATATGATCCAGCTCGTGCTTTTAATCCCATTGATCTAATATTAATATCCATTCATACTACGTTAAGCTAGTGTGTGAATAAATTGCATTTCGGTGTTTGACTTTCAAGAATCATGAAATTTGATCTTATGTACGCAGTATATGGTACAATTCTCAAATATTGCGTATTTGTTATTGCAAGAGTGCAAAACTAATAATAGTATAATGTTATAAAATTAACGAGGATCGATTGGTTTAGGTAATGTATTTGATATTTGCTAAAATATAGAAATATAAATCTGAAAAATAAACTAAAAATTGAACACACATATTTTGTATACATGGTTCGATCTACATGACCTACGTCAATAGAGAAAGGGAAATTATTTTCTTAAGCATTTATGCAATGAAGGATGGTATAGATAAATGAATATACAACGTTCTATCTCCATCTTACAAAATCACTCAAGTGATGTTACATCTTGGCTCGAATTGACTAGGTTTAAAAACTATTTTGTTGTCTACTGAATGGTTTCTTATATAACATCCATAAGGAAATCCTAATAAACCCTAGATTACCCCCATGTATAGTTTTAATAGCCGTCATATGGAAAAACGAAAAAAAAAAACAAAATTATTTTAGGAAAATATTCAATAAAAAATACACTATGTTCGACCGAATTAAAATAAACTGCCTTCACTCGATCAGGGACGGGCGTGCCCTTTCCAAAAAACCGAGGTAGAAGCTCACAAAAGAGCTCTCCCCGATGCAGCATTGCACGGGTGTGCTACTCTTGCACTTGTCATGGCACAAACATATCACTCTGGGACATGGGCGTGCCTCTGATCTCTAAATGAGTAGGCAGATATTTCAGTATACGAACTTTCTGATGAGGCATGGACATGCATGCGCACATGCCTCTCAAAGGCATGGGCGTGTCTTGTAAACACCAAAATGTGCTAAAACTTGTGCGTGTGATTGTTCCATTACTAGTCATATATAACAAGTAATGTAAAAAATTGACAAGCAATTGGTTATTCAATCTATTACATTAAATGGCCAGGAAAAAATTGAGATCTAGCTACTAATAGTAGGTCCCAACGCGTCATTGTGAATCTATCACAATACCCAAATAAGCAAACAATTTTCTGACCATAAACTAGAAAACTTGTAATGTGAGAATCACTATTACAAGTTTTCCAGTTGTATGACATTACTATTGAAAAAAGCTTCTCATTTCACCGTATTTATAGACTGCATGTGAGGCTTAAGATGCCAATTTTTTCTTGAATCCATATATATAATTATACAATTCTTATGACGTGCACTATAATCATACTCTCTTCATAATAAGCATAACAATTTGACAGACACATGTGCCAACGCACAACTTTGATTATTAATATTTGTAATTATATATGTCGGTCTTATGAGATAAATGAATTGACTAATCCACAAAGTAAATATATAAATAGTGCAAAAGTTTGCGATTATTATGAAACGAGGATAATACAATTTATGTTTGCTCTACCCATATTTTTGTTTATTACTTTTACCTAATTTATGTTGAATCTTTTTTTATCATATGTGATTATGATAGAACACATGAAAAAACAAGTGGGATCACATTTCATTATATACACTGTATCAACTTCTATAACACTTCATATATACTACCTTCATTCTAGAAAATTTTTTACGCTTCTAATATGTGTTCAACTTAACATTGACCAAATAATAATAGCGTACTTTAAAATATAATACACGTGGGATATTGTTATATTTGTCTTGATTTATAATTTTTTAAATATTAATTTTTTAATTTTGTCACATATAAAATTGGATATATTATGGTTGTATATTGCATTGAAGTCTGTGCAAGTAGTGTAAAGAATTTTCGTAAATGGAGACTGATAGATAATAGGCTAATATTTATCTTGTTAATATTCTGTAATGATATACTTTGTGTAATTTAATGCAAATAAAGCATATTAAAAATTAAAGATAAGTAACGAGGTTGTATTAGTAATTTGTAATTTCATACATCGAGAGTCCTAACATGATAATTATTAAAAAAGAAAAAATAAAACTAATTAATAGTACATCAGTACATATACAGGTTCGATGCCACGTGAAATGCAAGGTTATTTTAATTAAGTTGGAACTTCCTTAGTACGGCAATGTGATTTATAAAAGTTGTCTTCGATATTCGTGTTTCTAATTTCTAATGGTAAAGTAGGATACATATGCATGCATGCTCTATATACAATATACGTAGTATATTTTTTTGGTATCATGCAGATTGTCTCCTTGATGCTCTCCATGTTCAATGGTTCATTTCTAAATTTGATTGAGGATAAGAATACAAGATAAGAAGCAAATCCTCCACGTACTTCTCCTATTCTTTTCAATTTCATCATTATTTTACTAATTTGACTATGAGCATTATATACGGAATATTACTCAATAGAACTTCAAATTATAGATTGAAATTTATTTTTACCGTTCATTTATTTTACTATTATGTTTTATGTTACCAATATTGAATTTAAATTTTACTAGATATAATAGAAATTTTGGCTTTTAACACAATAGAAGAAAAGACATAATTTGTTTTTTAACACTGTTAAAAAAAATTATTTTAACACCACAAAAAGTAATTTAAAAAAAAAGGATTTTACCACCACTTAATAAATTCCGTCATGAAATCTGTTAATGGGGTTCATCCCTTCCATTTTCCCCCCTCTTCTCCACAAATTCTTCAACCTCCATTAACACCAACCTTTCAACCTCTATTATCACCTTTCTTTCTACCTTCATTACCATCCATTCAATCACCTATTTAAATTTCATCCTCTTTTCAACCTTAAATTTTTTTTTAAAAAACACCAAATATCTCTCTCCTTTGTTTTGCTCCTCAACTATAATAATGGGGTTTCTTTAAGAATTAAGAAATATTAATGAGCGGCACTTTAATTATCTTTTTTTTTTGGAAGACAACTTTAATTATCTTATAGTATGTTTAAATTGGTTCAAATGCTTAACATAAAAAAAACCACCAATTTAATTTGAACATGAACCCTAACTTTTTAATTTTTTAGCGATGTGGGTTTTTACTAGTGGTTCGGCGCGAGGCGATGCGATGGTGGTGGTTTTGGCAAGCATAGCGAGGCGATGGTAGTGGCTTTAGTTGGCGAGCACAACTGCACTGGTGGCGGCTTGTGTGCGTGAGGTGTGATGGAATGTAGTGAAGGTTTAGATTTTGGTGGGTTTATATTTTAGTGGGGTAAAAGTTAATAAGGACTTTGATGACGAAAGCTGTTAACAGGTGTTAAAATCCCTTTTTTTTTTGTTTTTTTTTTCATGTGGTGTTATTAAATAAAAGTTTTATTATTTTTTTTTTAATACTATTAAAAAAACAAATTTTGTCTTTTTTATATATGTTGGATTGATTCAAAGTACTCCCTCCGTCCCTTATATTTTGCCCCAATTGTCATTTATAGTAGTCCCTTATTTTTTGCCCCATTCTATTTTGGGCCTTATTTCCTTTTACTTACTGACTTCCTAAACTAATTTAGGCCCATTACTAACCCACTACTTACCCTAAAGCTTCAGCCGTTTTGTTCCCCTAAATCCCTAATCTCCTCTTACCCTCTCTCTCTCTCCTAAAATGGTACTGCTCTCTGTCTTCCATCACCTTCTTCCTTCTTCCTCCGTTACAACCGAGGCTCCTTCTCCTCCATGGTAGGCGTGTTTTTCCTTCTCTGAAAATCCCTTCCAAACACAAATCCTCCTCTTCCATTTCCTTCTACTCTGTTTTTCGTTTTTTTTAAATTTGTCGAATCGCTGAAATCCTACATATACTAAGCCGGAATAGTGAGATCCGGATTGCAACATCTTTGCTTCGTTTTTCTGTTTCATTGTTAGAAAAGCTTTAATTTTTTTGGTTTTTGACTAAATTTCTACCCAAAATTCGTAAAGTGGTGGAGTTTCATTTCCAGATCTAGTGTATTTAGGTATGAATTCGGAGTTAAATGAGGAGGATTATGAGTTCTTGAAGCATAGTCTATTTTTAAACCAAACCCCTACCTTAAACAACTCCGATGATGACGAAGAGGAGTTTATCCCCAACACCCCTGCAGCAACCGTCACTACCTCGCCACCTCCAGGCATGATTCAGGTGCCGGAGACACCAATATGCATGCAATCTTGCCGACCACCCAGCTTTACCAAAGGGGGTAGCAATTCAATCCCTTCTAAAAGGCTGGGAGTGGTCAGATCTAGGGGTTCAAAAAGGTGTATTGACTTTGGTACGTGTGATGTAGAGGTCGACGGTGAAGTTTTTGAGTCCCAAGGGCCGGAAAATAACATCTCAGGCCAAAAACCAGAAAATGGAGGTGAAATGCTTCGACTTCTTTGTCCTCTTTATTTCAGTGCTCCGAAAAAACCCATTTAACATGTTAAATACCCTAAGGTGTTAAAAATGGAGTATTTGTGATTGATTAGTCTAACTATGTTAGTTTTTGTGAATTGGAGTATTTGTGATTGTCATTCCAAGTCTCTGAATAGCCTAAGTCGTCCTTATAAATGTTTTGGCTATTGGCTTAATTACGATGTTGGAGTATATTTGTATTTGTGATTTGGAGTACGTTTGAATTCGAACTGTGATTGTCTACATTTGTTAGTTTTTGTGAATTGGAGTACTTGTGTTTGATAGTCCAAATCTGTGATTTCGCCTTACTTTCGATTAATATGTTGGGTATGAATGAATTGTGATGGTGGAGCATTTTTGTATTTGGGACTTTGATTAAATTTTAAATTCAACTATGATCTCTGAATTTGTTAGTATTTGTGAATAAAAATGTTTGTGATTGTAAGTCAAAATCTCTAAATTAGCCATAGTTGTGATACATGTTTTGGCTATTGGCTTAATTACGATGGTGGAGTATATTTGTATTTGTGATTTGGAGTACCTTTTAATTCGAAGTCTGATTGTCTAAATCTGTTTGTTTTTGTGAATTGGAGTTCTTCTGTTTGATAGTCCAAATCTGTGAATTCGCCTTACTTTCGATTAATATGTTGGGTATTGACTTAATTAGGATGCTGGAGTATTTTTGTATTTGTGAATTTGAGTAATTTTTACTTCGAACTCTGATGTCTAAATCTGCTAGTATTTGTGAATTGGAATGTGTGTGATTGTAAGTCCAAATCTCTGAATTAGCCATACTTGTGATATATGTTTTGTGGACACATACATTAAAGTAATAAGTAAAGTTGATATAATTCATAACTTGGTTCATTTATAATTACAGACTGAATTGCATGATTGCAACCTTCTAAACATCACAAAAGTACATTTAATCCCTATAGGCATTACACAAAATGGGGCAACATACTAAAAACGATCATAACCAACATTTGACTACTCTGCCAAGTTACTAGAAATCTGTACATTTAAAAATTCTTGTGATAATTTCATAATTTGCGTTGTTTATCTTTTGAAATAACATGCCACTACCTGAGTTGCCTGAGTTGTATCACCTCCTGGAAATGCGCATGTCTTGCATCAATCCTCCCAATTCATGAACTTGCATAAACGTGTCTTGCCCGATTGAGATATTTGTTTCCGTTGGAATCTCCTCTGTTTCCGCCTCTGCCCTTTCTTCTGGTTCCTGAACAGTGTTTGTCAATCCATGTAATTCTATGTGTTGTTGTAGCAAAGAAGTCATACTTTCTTTTAACAACTGAATTGGGACTTCTATGTATGTTGGCAAATTTCCTGCTCTTTCCATCCTTTCCTTTGCATGATGTGGTTGTATATAATTATTTGAACCTTGCACCATCATTATTTCAAGCATGCAATATTGTAGGCTAAGAAACACATGATTAATTCTACGAGGCTCAAAAATTTCATAAGCATACTTGACAGCACTTACTAGCTCGTCCACATTTCTAGGGGCTTGTTGGTGTTAGATTGCTTGAATTGCATTAAAGAACCCTAAGTCGAGAACATTTAAGTCATGACTGTTTGGTGGTTGTGCTATAAGATGAATGTTGAAACCATCTGTGTTTGCTGCGTTTCTGAATTCAATATCATGTAGTTGCAAATGTGGTGTAGCATTATCTTGTTGAACCCAAATGGTTCCACATGCGTCAATTGGCCAATTTGCCTTGATTGAGGGAAGCAATTGCTCAATAAATAACTTCCTTATCACTGATTGTGTAATATTCTTGATTGGTTTTGTTTCCAAAGTGCCAGCCACTCTATGTATGCTAGATCGCTTTGCTGGAATAACTTCTGTCAATGGGAAACATCCTAACTTCCCATCAAACAGACATTCACCATCCGGTCCTTGAACTGCTCTGGACAATGCAAACTCAAACATTACTTTCGTATCGTACCTTTTAGACTTACAATTTCGGTAAGGATGTACTTCATTTGGTGCCAAATAAAATGTTTGTGAGTTTTTTGTCATAAAAAATCATTTCTCATCAATGTGTACCACGTTATACATATCTCCGAATCGGGGGATGGTATTAATTGTGCTTGGGATTACTTGTTGCATGCACCATCGTAGCCTTTGTATCTTTATTCACAACTGTGAGTGTTGGTTTGATTGCATTACTATGCCTTAAGATCTTGCCTTTCTTTACAAACCTCCCAACTGTTGACTTGTTTATTTTCATTGCTAATGCCACTGACCGAATGTTCCCCCTTTTTTCAAGGGGACTGCCATCAATTGTTCAACATTGAGTTGAATTGGTTTTCTGCCAGCCTTTCCTTTTTGATTTTTGCTGGTTTTGATGGTTTGTTTCAAACGCACACTAAGCTTCACATGCTTCTATATCCTTTGCAAAGTCCACCTACTAACACTATGATAGTGGGAAAGTTTATTAATTGTACCTGGAGGTAGCTTGAGGTTTGTTGCTGCATGTAGTAGGCTCTCTATGCACACCTTCCTTTCCACATCTGTCATGTCTTTCCTGCGTTCGTTTTGTTCAGTTGTTGCCTGAGCTATTGCCAGGGTTGCTGCCTGAGTTGTTGCATGAGTTGTTGCTTGAGATGTTGCCAGGGTTGCTGTCTGAGATGTTGCCTAGGTTGCTGCCTGAGCTGTTGCCTGGGTTGCTACCTGAGCTGTTGCCTGAGATGATGCCTGAGTTGTTTGAACAGATGATGGCTGAGTTGTTGCCTGACAGGATGCCTGAGTTGTTTCACCTGAGTTGTTGCCAATGAAGCTAAGAAAATCAATTGTTTCCATTTCGGAATTTGGCATCGGTGAAAAGAGTCCCTTAATTACTCGATGATGGTAAAACTTAGAGTAATTCCCCCCACCGTACCCCTCCCCTATTTATTATTCTGACTGTTTTTAAATTTACAAATTTAATGCCCTGTGTAGATTTTGTTTTTTCAGGTGATGAAAAGTTGAAGGAGGAAGATGAAATTACTTGGCTTGTGCTATTTATAATGCCCCTTTTTTTGTTTATGGGGGGGAAATTTTCCCTCCAAAATTTTGTTCATTTACTGTAACATTTTCTAGAAAGTACTTTTGTACATTAAATAATTCTGAGTGAGATTTTCTTTTACTCTCATTATGTAATGTTCAGTTAATTCAGTATTGTCTACAGTCAACAATTGTGATCCGGATTATTAACAAGCCCACTTGCACATTATCTATCTTAAACTTGCTAATTTATTTGACAAAATGCATTAGGGACCACAAAAAAACCCACTACCTAACATTTCTTAATAAAGTAGAAATTGGGGAAGGGGCAATATATTGGGGACGGAGGGAGTAGTTCCTATAGTGTAGGATTGGAACATGTTATTTGTTAGTGGTCTTTTAGTTAGGAATTCTAGAATTCATTTTCAAAGTATTAGCATAGCAGTATGTTTGTGGGCCATGATCTATCCCATTTTTATTTCCTTTATTTTAGCTTGATGAGTTATTTTGTTTTGTTGCCTATATAAAGGCTTCTTTCATAATTAATATAATGAATTATCTTTTCTTCTATAAAGTTAACATGGTATCAGAGCTGAGCGTCAGGTTAGATTCGAAAAAGGCAGAAAATAGAAGGGAAAGAATAAGATGAATGAGCAAAATTAAAGAACATTTAATAAATTATTGCTTTGCTACGTAAAATAAAATGCATCTAACCCTTTAAATAAGCTAAGGATAAAACTATCACTCCTAAACAATAAGGAAACCACTACTCTACTAAAGCTTAATCCACTATGGCTAAACTGATCAAAACAAACTCCACATAATTAGCCACTATCTTTATTTCCCCCTTGAATCAAAGTCTCATACACTTGACAAAACTTTGCTACTAACTTCAACATTCCATATTGCCATGGACTTCAAATTGAACTTGACGTACTTTGATCTCAACTGAACACTTAACCGCACACCCGACTTTAGAAAACCCTTCTAACTTCTTCTTCGAACTTCATAACATCTTGCTAGACGTTTTAACTTGTGATGCACATCTCATCACCTACACAATTTTGGTGATGCACATCATCATCAACATACTATTGTCGGAGCACCTCTCTCCGCACAACCAAACCTGACAAATTTTTTTTATTTTTTTTATTTTTTTTTATGCATTTCTCCTCAATAACTCGATCTTGTCGATGAACATACAACATCACCGACTTACATTCAACGGAGCACATACATCACTTTATCAACTCTCTTTAATTTGACAATGTCCTCCAATTGACCATGTCAATTTGTACCAAAAAAAAAATATTAGAACTCCGTATTATCTTGGAAATCGTCTCTGCATTGACTACGACTTCCACTCTATCAGATTGCTATTTATCTGACATCCAAACTCGTAAAGATTACTCGATCTTTACCTGAAGTAGTTTTATCGTCCTTAGCTTATTTAAAGGGTTGGATGTGTTTCATTTTACGTAGCAAAGAAATAATATATTAAACGTTCTTTAGTTTTATCGTCCCTGCCAACATCCTCTTTCCCCGGTGTCCGGACCTTCGGCGACCCCCTGTCAGCACCCCAGCCCCCCCTACGTCGGCGACACCAACCCTAACATCCCTACCCCAACTCCTACCCACCACGTAAATCAAAGAAACCCCCACCAAAACCTCCAACCGTCTCTAGGGTTTTCGAGGGTTGGGAAAGGGGCGTTTGGGGGTTTCGAGGGTGAGGGAGGGAGTTTCGTGGGTTTTTTGTGGGAAGGGAGGGGGATTTTGTTGGTGGTTCGAGGGGAGGGGAATGGGGTTTCGGTGATAGTGGTTCGAGGAAGGGGAGGGCGACGGCGACAGCAGGTAGGAATGGCCGATGGGCCGGCAAGGTAGCTGGGTTGTTGCCGCCGGGGGCTTTGGGGAGGGCAGCTGTTGGTGGGGGAAGCAGAGGTGGTGGTGAGGGAGGGAGGGGTGTTTTTGTTTTAACTATTTTAATAATTTAATTGTTAATTAACTATAATTAAAGCTTGAATTAGGATTTAATAAATTTCATAAATGAATTTATCAATAAAAATGAAAAACGTTAACCGGTTATTTAGGTTATAGGTAAAATATCTCGTTTAAAGCGGATACTCCCCAAAGTTTGCATTATTCAGAAATAATCAAAAGATAATTGACTTGTTTTTGGCCGACTGCTCAAAATTTGTACTATTTCTGACAATTTTTCCTAGTTTATTTTGCTCATTCATCTTATTCTTTCCCTTCTCTCATCTCCATTTATTTATAATTTCAACATTTTATGAAAGTCAAATATTTCATAAATAAATGATTTTCTTTCCTACAAAAATATACAAAGTATAATTGATTTTCACATAAAAGAAATTGTTTTTTTTTTGTTGATTTGAACTTTAAAAATGTTATAGATCATAATATGCGGAAAAAAAAAACTGTCAAAATATCTTATCTGGACGATGATTTGTCAGGATGAGGTGGTGGGTAAAGAAACTAAAAATATGAAAAGAGGCAATATCACACATTAGGAAATTAGAGATTTCTAACATTAATAAAAAAAATTTAAAATTAGCAAAAATAAATATGCAAACAGTGCTTTTTGGGTGTGACCGGTTACTCCGTGCGGCAAACTAAAACACATCAAAATACTGACCGGGTAATTCTTGACCGACAGACCGAGTAAACCCTGACCGAGTAATCCCTGATCGACCAAGTAACTTTTGATCGAGTAACCCCGGCCCGGCCACACAACCCCGACCGAGTAACCCCTGACCGACCGAATAACCCTAACCCTAATCGAGTAACCCTTGACCATGTAACCCCGGCCGTACCATATGGCCAACCATATATTATATCCTACTACTAATTTTTTTTAATATAAAAGAAGTAAAAATAAAAAAATTTCTAGTTTATGGTCAGAAAATTGTTTGCTTATTTGGGTATTGTGATAGATTCACAATGACGCGTTGGGACCTACTATTAGTAGCTAGATCTCAATTTTTTCCTGGCCATTTAATGTAATAGATTGAATAACCAATTGCTTGTCAATTTTTTACATTACTTGTTATATATGACTAGTTATGGAACAATCACACGCACAAGTTTTAGCACATTTAGGGTGTTTACAAGACACGCCCATGCCTTTGAGAGGCATGTGCGCATGCATGTCCATGCCTCATCAGAAAGTTCGTATACTGAAATATCTGCCTACTCATTTAGAGATCAGAGGCACGCCCATGTCCCAGAGTGATATGTTTGTGCCATGACAAGTGCAAGAGTAGCACACCCGTGCAATGCTGCATCGGGGAGAACTCTTTTGTGAGCTTCTACCTCGGTTTTTTGGAAAGGGCACGCCCGTCCCTGATCGAGTGAAGGCAGTTTATTTTAATTCGGTCGAACATAGTGTATTTTTTATTGAATATTTTCCTAAAATAATTTTGTTTTTTTTTTCCATATGAAGGCTATTAAAACTATACATTGGGGTAATCTAGGGTTTATTAGGATTTCCTTATGGATGTTATATAAGAAACCATTCAGTAGACAACAAAATAGTTTTTAAACCTAGTCAATTCGAGCCAAGATGTAACATCACTTGAGTGATTTTGTAAGATGGAGATAGAACGTTGTATATTCATTTATCTATACCATCCTTCATTGCATAAATGCTTAAGAAACTAATTTCCCTTTCTCTATTGACGTAGGTCATGTAGATCGAACCTTGTATACAAAATATGTGTGTTCAATTTTTAGTTTATTTTTCAGATTTATATTTCTATATTTTAGCAAATATCAAATACATTACCTAAACCAATCGATCCTCGTTAATTTTATAACATTATACTATTATTAGTTTTGCACTCTTGCAATAACAAATACGCAGTATTTGAGAATTGTACCATATACTGCGTACATAAGATCAAATTTCAGGATTCTTGAAAGTCAAACACCGAAAAATGCAATTTATTCACACACTAGCTTAACGTAGTATGAATGGATATTAATATTAGATCAATGGGATTAAAAGCACGAGCTGGATCATATACAGTATTTTATTACAAACCCAAGAAGGGATCATAGTGTTTTATTAATTAAGTACATGAAATTGTAACAAGTACTCCGTTACAAGCAAATTGGCCCAAAAAATCAGGGAGTTTTGATATGAAAATCTATTTCACGTGGCTCCAAATCTTACGAGTGGTTTATAAATTTTACGTAAATGAAATAATAATATAGTTCCACAATTTCTCTCTATTTTTTTGTATTAAATACTCAGTATCTCGTATGCAAAATAATGACAAAATTACATACTCACTCGATCAGTTCATCAAATTTTAAATATAAAAAAGAGGATGGCCTGGGTGTTAGTTGTTTAAGCAATGAAAGGATTGGTATTATTTCGTGGTAGTTATATAGATATTTGTTGGTGTTGAAGGACCAACTCAGATTAAGTTGATGGTTGAGCCCCAAGAATATGTTTTATACTGTATCACGTCCCCTCACACGAGAACATGTTGGACTTAAAGTGTGGATGCAGGATGGGTCCATCTCATACCCTGCGCTTATTATTCTAGTTTGAAAGGAGGGGTGGATGAATTCGAACCCGTGATCTTTGTGTCAAGCTGGCTCTTGATACTATGTTAGAGGACCAACTCAACTAAACGTTTAAACTAATGGTTAATGCCCATAATATGTTTTATACTCTATCAGTTGAAATCGTCTTAATATATAGTTTCATAATATTGTTGGAGTAGAGGATTTACTTTATTCTCATCTTCCATAAATCAACGTGTTTGACCTTTTACTTTAGGAATCATTGAACATGTATGGATAGGATCAAGGAGACCATCAAGGAGTTTATTTGGAAGATAATAAAATGTGGAGCATGCATTATCCTCATTTATTATTATATAAATTAAAATCTCGAAGAGGAGAGCATTGTATTATAACGAGATATGATGAGTTAATGATGACTCCGTAAACTAAAAGATAACTTTCATAAATCACAAGGCGTACTTAGCAAGCAAACTGGTCCAAGTACCAAGTTATTAATTTTAAAACCTAGCATTTCACGTGGCATTGAACTAACATAAGTACTTCAATCATTTTTTAGATTATTACTCCCTTCACCCCTTAATTTTTGCCCCGTTGTAAAAATATGGGTCAAACTTTTAAAACATTGACCATGAATTCTCATTAATCTATAAGTGATAATATTTCATGTAGGATCTTGTTAGAATCATATCATTATATAGTTTATTAATTAATATTAAATTTTTATAATTTTTAAGCGTATAAAAACGGAGAAACATACGTTTAAAGACGCATCTTGGAGACCGTGAAAAATCAAATAGGGTAAAAAATAAGAGATATAGGGAATATGTTAATGCATAATTTCAAGGATAACTTCATAACTTGTACTAGTATTTTACTTACAACCCCCTCAAAACACTATATTTAGATTTAACTTTTTTTTTTTAACTCTAAATTTAACTTCTTTAGATTTAACCACCCGTTTTTTCACTTATTCTATAATCATCTACAAAAACAAAAACAAAAAAATAGATTTCGCCACCACTTAGCAGTTTCTATTATGAATCGAAAAGCAATAAGTTCCATTTTCAAAAAAATATCGATTTTCGTAAAACTTGATCTATAAAGGTTTAAAAATTTGTGGGGTCAATTTGGTCAATTAGGGACCGATTTGAGGTCAAGACTAATAAAAATGTATCGAAAATGTCTTGTTTTGTGCGCGTAACGCAAACGAGGTATTTCTATTAACACTCAAAATGAGGTATTTTTAATTATTTATTTCAATCTTGACCTTTAGCTTACTTACATGTTTGACCTTTAGCTTTAGGAGAGCATCAAGAAGATAATATATGAGATATCTATACTTATATAATATTCAACATGACTCAAACCCAAATTAAACCAATCGAATCGGACTTAGTGATCCGAATTGACACCACTAAATAAACTTAGCTTGAACACTTCTTTTTAAATATAGGTAGATGTTTTAAGAGTATGGAGTAGGGGCCTAGGAAAGTATACATTAACTTTGCAGCTTATGAATTATAAAATAAAGAAAACGTGTATGTGAACAATTTAGTTAAATTAGTAGATTCATTTGGTTCACCTTTGGACCTTGATTAGTGACTGCCTTAATCTGAGCCTAGTTATTTAAAGATAGGATATTACTGTATACTTTCATTGCATGATGTAAGCTTAAGATGTTAATTATGTTATTGGGGGTTCTTACATGTAATTCCTTTTCTTTTATCTGTGAGCAGATTAAACTTCAATTTATAATGTTCTGGAATGCCCAAGCTTGAAGATTGTTGATGCTAGTATGAATTGAGACAACAACTTTATATTTTGAATAGAGGTGGCCTGGTGATAATGTTAATTTTTAAAGAAAAAAATATTTCATTATATTAAATATGAAAGAAGCCTAGGCAACAAACAAACTAACTCATCAAGCTAAAATTCATTTATTTACTTTGTGGATTAGTCAATTCATTTATCTCATTAGACCGACATACATAATTACAAACATTAATGATCAAAGTTGTGCGTTGGCACATGTGCCTGTCAAATTGTTATGCTTATTATGAAGAGAGTATGATTATAGTGCACTGTCATAAGAATTGTATAATTATATATATGGATTCAAGAAAAAATTGGCATCTTAAGCCTCACATGCAGTCTATAAATACGGTGAAATGAGACAACAACTTTATATTTTGAATAGAGGTGGCCTGGTGATAATGTACAGTATAATCCATTTTTTTAAGAGATGTAAAGTGCACTTTGTATTACAAGCATACATACATCAGATTTTGTACTATTAACTACAATATTGAAAAAAAAAAAAAAATTCTTTTGTAAAAGTATTTTAGTTATGTTTTTAATTTTGAATAATATATAAATTAGTTGAACAGGGTTCTTTAGTTAAATAGCAATATTAGAGACATTGATACTAAAGAGTCTAGTATTTGAAAGTTCCAATACTAAGTAATTTTGTTGTTTTGAAGTCTATCTTTAGTATCGGAAATTTCCAATACTAAAGGGACTTTCAGAAGCTAGGAAAAACTACTGTAACAGTAATTTCAGATACTATATTGATTGTTTAGTATCGGAAACCAATTTGATACTAAGGATCTAACTCTTTAGTATCAATTATTTCCGACACCATATACATAAATAATAATGGAAGATTTTTGATACCATATGATATGATAGTTGTATCAGAATTTCGGTTACTAATTATCTGATACTAATTAATGATATTTCTGATACTAAAGGGACCCTTTTTTAGTATCGGTTTGAAGAATCGATACCAACACATTAGCCACGGAGGTATTAGTATCGGTTTAGTGTCAGAAATTATTTCCGATACTAATGGCCTTTGGTATCGGAAAACAACCCTTTTACTATCGATTAATTTCCGATACTAAAGACCAATTTTCCAATAGTTAAAGTGAGGAAATTTCAGCCCAAAGCAGCCTCGTTAGTCACTAGTTAAGGGTTTGAAGTAAGAGTTTTACCAAGTTAGCCAAAGTATATATATTGTATTATGGAATTGCACGCCATAAGGATCCACCAACACATGGTGAGGTACGTATAGCAAAGTTAGAAGCTAGCACCTTAATTAATTAGTATTGTTATATAATTATATTTATGGATTCAAGAAAATGTGGCATCTTAAGTCTTAAGTCTCACATGCCATGCAGTCTATAAATACGGTGAAATGAGAAGCTTTTTTCAATGCACTACAATTAACAAGCTCTTTTACTCAAACTTAATAGCAGGCATTACTCAAGGGTATGCTATATACTACTCCCTTCACTTAAATCAAAGTTACTTTTTATTATTAATCGATAGATACTAGTAGATTATATCATCAATTTATTTTATTATTAAGTATTTGATTTATATTTGATTATTGTTTTAAGTGTTGTTAGTAATTCACGCACGTACGGTTTTGCAGGATAGAAGACGGTACTACGTACGATAAGCAAGAGAGAAACATGGCAGGCATCGAACCAAACGTTGTGAATTTGCAGGATCCAGCAGCTCACTATGAGAAGCTGGTGACGGAGTTGGAGGTCAAGGGTCAGGCCGAGGCCAATAATGCTCAGCTACTCGCTGGAGATGTGGAATTGACCAGCCCTACCACAAACTTTACCGATAGCAAGCTCACAAAACTCGACGTTCATTTTTGGTCTGGATATACGCTCACTAGCTTCCCTGATATGAATAGATTCACAACTTACTATTTTAGGGAGAAAGGCCCTCTTCCTCAAGGTGTCAAGTGGGGCTATTGCTACGCTTCTGGTACCGACTCCACTGCTCGTAAGTGGGTTGCGGCTTTTGATTCCGCTGCTGGCAAGGTACATTATACTACTAGCTACTACTTGAACATCTAATAATAAGTATATATCATAAATTCATAACGATGTTACTTACGTTGTCAATGATGTACTAACCTATTTTTTTTCCAATTAAATGTATTTCAGGCTTATTGTGAAGCCGGGCCTACAGGCCCAGTTGACTGGAACGTAGTTGAAGTTAAGTTGAATGCGTCTGGAAGCAGTTGCGAGTATGTTGACCCTATTCTTGGAGGCAGGATCACTGCTAAGATTACTGGTCTCCAAGCAATATCAACTCTCTATTAGCTACCATGTTAGCTTAATTAGTAAGCTGCATTGCTGCTGCAATTAATCAAGAACTACAATCCTTTACATTCCTTGCTTTTTAATTAAGTGCATTTTAATTGTGTAATAAAAGTAATGATGCTACTATGCATCTAGTATCCTAATAATGTACGGTTGTTTATGGTTGTAATGTATATGTCACCCAATAGACAATCTATATATATATGGAATAAACTGTTTCAATTTACTTTTTTTGTTTTTATACAAGAACTGTTTTAATTTACTTGGTATTTTATTAGATACTAAAATTGTTAACTGGAATTTTATGTCATTTTTATATCCTCCATGTACTACTCTCCCAATTTACATGAATCTCTGTTTAAGTCATTTATTTAATTACATGCTACAAAATGAGCAAAGTGATTACAAATATTTCTGTATAAATCACAACTTTTATTTGAACATAACAAACTTACTCTATTAATTTGTCATCTTGAACATTTTCATAAAAAGTTCTGAACATAAACTTGATAAAAGGGAAGGTTGTAACATATGGCAATTAGTAAGATAAGTAATACAATATAAAAACTCTTGCTTAAATCCAAATAAATTAGAGCTAACGATGTCAAGAACTAAATTTAGTGACAATTTTTTATAGGAAAAATTGAGTCTAATAATCCCATCTTTAGTCGCTTCGCTGTTAATAATCCCACCTTTAGATTTTTATTTAATAATGCCATCTTTATAGGGGATTTTCATCTATTGGTCCCTCATGACTGGTAACCTGTACATTGGGTAAACTTTTTTTTTTTTTAATTTAAGTGACACATGGCACTAAATAATTCGTCAAAAAATTAATAATAAAAAAAAACTTAAAAAAATTTGGTAAAAAAAAAAACCCTAATAATTTTTTTTATCCCCAACGACCACCGAACCCCCCAACCTCCGGCAGCCCCTCCTCGGCTCCTCCCCATCTCCACCGCTGGAACCCCCATCCCCAGTACCGCCGGAACTCCCATTTCTACCGCCGGAACACCCATTTCCAGCCCCTCCTAGCAAAAACCGACCCAGCTCCCCCTAAAACCACCCCGATTTTCAATAAAAAAAAAAAGCAAAAATAAAAAATAACCTTCAAGAGCGGTTCGAGGGGGTTTTCGATGGAGTTTCGGGGGTGTATGGGGGTTTTTGATGGAGTTTCGGGGGTTTATGGCGGTTTTCGGCGGAGTTTCGGGGGTATTTGGTTGTGGTGGTTTCAAGTGTGGGTTTGGGTCAGGGGTTGATTTCGGTGGTGGATTTGATCGGTGGGGTGGTTTTTGATTCCGGCAAGCCGTTTTCGGGGGTTTATGGTGGAAGTTGGCCGGTATTCGGTGGGGCTAGGGTAAGGGTTTACAGGCCCAGTTGACTGGAACGTAGTTGAAGTTAAGTTAAAAACGTCTGGAAGCAGTTGCGAGTATGTTGACCCTATTCTTGGAGGCAGGATCACTGCTAAGATTACTGGTCTCCAAGCAATATCAACTCTCTATTAGCTACCATGTTAGCTTAATTAGTAAGCTGCATTGCTGCTGCAATTAATCAAGAACTACAATCCTTTACATTCCTTGCTTTTTAATTAAGTGCATTTTAATTGTGTAATAAAAGTAATGATGCTACTATGCATCTAGTATCCTAATAATGTATGGTTGTTTATGGTTGTAATGTATATGTCACCCAATAGACAATCTATATACATATATGGAATAAACTGTTTTAATTTACTTGGTAGTATCGATTTCATATAGATATGAAAATAGTTAACTGGCATTTGATGTCATAATATATCCTCCATGTTCCACTCTCCCTATTTACATGAATCTCATCTCTTTAAGTCATTTATTTAATTACATTCTACAAAATGAACAAAATAAATACAAATATAATTGTTTAAGACTGAAACACATGACTATCGATCACAAACTTTATTTGAACATAACAAACTTCTTACCCAATTAATTTGTCATCTTGAACATTTTCATAAAAAAATCTTAGCATAAAAACGATAAAAGGGAAGATTGTAACACATGGCTGTCTAGTAAGACTGGTACATGGCTATTTATAAAAGGGAAGATTGTAACATACACATGGCTATTTATAAAAGGGAAGATCGTAACACATGGCTATTTATAAAAGGGAAAATTCTTGCTTAAATGCAAATATATACTAAAGCTAACAATGTCAAGAACTAAAGTGACAACGTTTTGTAAAGAGCTAATTATAACCCTTTCTACATCATTTTCCCCCTCTACAAAAGAATTTTTGTCAAATATTTCTCTCAATGTGTTTCTCATATGAATATCACGGTCACAAATACAAAAGATATATAGACATAGAATACTTGGGGGGCAAGCTCTAATATTCTCTAAAGATATCTAATGATCCTAACCACTTAAAAATACATCACAATAATATCTTCACACAATATTATCTTAGGTGATCATAAGTCTCCAAAATTATACTCCCTCCATTTTTTTTAATAGGCACAAGCTAACGAACGTCCCGAAGACGTTGGATAAGATAAAGTAGAAATATTGAATTAAAATGAACATTAATTACACCAATCGACTCGTGATTTTGGCATGCATTCCTAAATTAATACTATTTTAAGAAATATTTTAAATGCTTAACTAACGCTCGGAAGCGTTCGTTAACAAGATCCTTTTTTATATATGCATTACTTTAAGCAACACATTTGTCGAGGCATAACTTAAACCAATGAAATCTATTATTGTCTCTTAATTAATATCACATACACCAGATGGACCAATTTCCTATGCTAAGCTCTGTATGTTGTTTTATTTCAGTCTTGGAATATTTTTTTTATTCTATTTGACTTGTTATATATGAACTTAATTTGTTGAGCCATTTGAAAATGTCTAAAATAGTCCAAATTTTCTGAACTTTATTTTCCTAAACATAATTTTGTCCTAAGTAAGTTAAATGGAGCATGGCCTAAGGAATGATAATGGCCTAAGTTAACTTACTCTATTTGTATTGTTTGGATTTGGAGTTTGGTGGATGGTGATTCTGGTTAACTAGGAAGCTTAATGGTATTGTATTTACATCTGCCTACAAATTCATACGGAAGCAAAAGACTTGTATCGAAAACCATTCCCAATGTTTAACAATCTTGATCAGGAAGTCTTTGCAAAGGATTGAGCAATTCAATTGAATTGAATGCTGCAATTCCAATTATTAGGGATGATCAAGAGAATGAATAAGACGTCACCCAAAATGTTACATCATACCACGGTGATGATGTGCCAACTAAAATATCGGGAACAAGGAGTATAAATGAGAGTTCAAGAGATAAGCCAACTAATCAATGATGGGAAAGATGTTGGAGAATATATAGACCCAATGCAAAGGACCCAATGCAAAATATTAAGGCTGGATTATTAATTACATGAAAAATATTAAGACTGAAAATGAGATTGAGACATTTTGTGACTTCTGAAAATGAGATTGTGACATTTTGTGACTTGGTGGATGATGATGAGAAATAGATTTTCTAACGATTATTTTAGAGAAATTTTAAAGAGGGTTTAATCAGTGAATGATTTAGTTGCTTTGTACTTAATATCAAAAAATTTTGTGATATGATCGATATTTCTTATTTACTAATTTGCAATATTTTGACTATAGCATGTGAGTAGTGACATTTGTTATTATGTGTTATCTTCTATTAAATTAAATATCTATCTATAATAACATAAACCACAAATGACATGTGTTCCATTTCCCTTTCTCCACTTTATTTTTTTTACAAAAAAAAAAAAAAAGAAAAACAAAACCATAACCTTATTACTAACTCACTATATGTATTTAATGTTTAATTTATTTCATATCCCCTAACTTAATACAAATACTATAGGTGCATTTCAATAATGGTCACTTTTTCCTCTTCCTTTTAAACTCTTAATAATAGCATAGGCCAAAATGCTAGTTATAGATGATTAATCTTATACCCCTCCGTTTTATATATATATATATATATATATATATATATATATATATATATATATATATATATATATATATATAATTGTGCATTAATAAAATTTATATATTTTTTTATGAAAAAAAATTATACAAAGTTGATACATTGAAAATTCATAATAATAAGATCTAACTCGATAATGTTTTTTTTTTTTTTTTTTTATGTATGCACAATTAGACAAAAACTTTGACCTTGTGAATCGTTTATGGTAACTAACTTAGGAAAATGGAAGTAGTATATTTAAGAGAATTTTCAGGAATTATTTTGGTTGTCGTGATATAAATCTCTAATGATTTTTATCTTATAAGAATATTAATTTCTTATCATAAAGAATTAGCTTTGTTATTTTTTTGTAAATAAAAAATTGAAAGTAAAAAAAAAGTTATTATATCATTATAAACTACAGTTTGTTTTTGTGTGCGGCTGACCACACTATGTGGATGCTTGTAAAAGAATAAAGTAACCTCTATAACATTGACCGTAACCCTTGTAATATTGTACGAGTAATCTTTATAACACTGACCAAGTAACCCGGGCCTATAACACTGACAAAGTAACCCTATAACACTGTTCGAATAGCCCCTATAACATCAACGAAGTAATTTAACCTTCATGAGGGCTGGTCATACGGTGTGATCAACCACTTATAAAAGTTTGTGTATTATTAACCTTCATGAGGGCTAGTCATACGGTGTGATCAACCACTTATAAAAGTTTGTGTATTATTTTTATGATTTGATTTGATTTTTTAAAAAAAGCAACTTGCCTGCTACCTAATCTAAATAGGATGAAAGAAAAAGTTACTAAAGTATCGCCACCTAGATGATGAATATGGGATTTTTCATATGGTACTACTAAACTTTTGGCTTTTCCATATGGTACCTGTAGACACCTGAAAATGTCTCCCCAAAACCAAACCCGGTGATGAACAACCTTTTACCGCCATTATTGGTCGGGTCGAGTATTTAATCTCGGGAGTGCTTAAAATTCATGTTCAGTCAAACATATTAAGTCAACAAATCAGTCAAACCATTTATTCAAACTTAGTCCAACTCATATCCTAGCTCAAACCCTTTTAATTCAGTTCATGTTATTTATTAATTAAGCCCGATTAATAAATAATAAAAACCCTAAGCTTGAAATTAATCTAGAATAGCTGAAATGGCGCATAAAATATCACGTTTTTAGTCATTAAGCAAGGAATAAATGAATCTGGACTGTTTTTAGGAAAACACGTGCACCGTGTCGCGGAACACATGCCGTGATGCGGCATTTTTCTAGGGTTTCTCCGCGGTGCCTTTTCACTTCTAGGGTTCCGTGCTTCACCCCTCACATTTTCTCTATAAATACGAACCTGATTTCTCCAGTTTAGGGGCACCAAAAATCATTCTCTTTTCCCCTGCACCAACAATCATTCTCTTCTCTCTTTAGCCTAAACACTAGCCACCCTATTATCTCATAATACTTCCCCTAAGCACTCCAAGAAGTCCATACTTGACCCGAAGTTCTATACTTAAACCAAGGCGTGAAAGGTAGGATTAATTGAGGGTTTGGACCTAATCAACTCTACTTTTCATTTAATTTAATTCAATTTGATTTATTATTTATTGAAGTTATTGACAGTTTATTCATGGTGTAGCAATTCAAGGAAACGCAGAACGTGAGTAGTTAATTCACTTAATTACTCTTTTTATTATTCTTGTTGCTAGTATCATGATTAGGTTTATCATTATTTTTTTTGGCTAACGTTATTATGGTTAAATTGCTTCCAATGTTGATATTGATTTATATTATATTTATTGATCACCGTATTGCATGTTTAAAGGGAATATGTAATTGAATATCACGATTAATAAGATAATTTGGACGACTGGTTTAACTTCCTTTTTAATCTTGTTGTTTAATTGAAGTGATAACGATATTTTAGAATTAAATGTTGCATTAACATGAAACCAATGTAGCTTAATATTAGTTTGGAGCAAATTGAATCTTTGTTTGCATGCCTTTGAGATCGCAGGAATCACTTTTCACCAAAAGAATCGAGTAGAGGCCAATACGGGCGAATGTGACTCCATGACTCACTTCGTACCATCATCCCCGATCATCATTTCATGGTTCCGAACCATATGGAGTTAGTAATCTCATGGATTATGAATGGGGTGTAACCTTCACGGGTCAATCGTTGTTGCCTATCGTTGTCCCTTATCGCGGTTGCCTTAAATGATCCGTGGACGGTTTACAAGTTCCTTAAAAACTTGTTGGCGGCTCCCTACTTTCCTTGTCCCTAACCGTGTCCTTAATCGTATATGTCAATTCCCATTTCCTATGAGTGCCAAGCATATTCACAACATGCTTAAAGTAGGCGCGCTTTAAAGGACGCCTACAATTTGGCGACTCCACCGTGAAGGATTTTTGGTCATTTATTGATTCGAGTGATCGGTATTTAATTGAGATGAGTGGATGAGACTTGAAAGATTCTTGAATCGTATTCCTGTGATTAAATCGGCATTTTTGCATATGCATTGACGTTTAACGTTGTTTTTAGATTTGTCCCGTAGGAAAATTTCGAATAACCTGATTGCGAATGAAAAAAAAGGGGCACTGGATTAATTTCCAGACCACCGCGCCACGACAATCATGCCGTGTCACAGTACAGAACACTGTCACGCGGCGTTTCGTACCGTGACACGGTAAGTTCTGTCATGTCGTGGCAGTCCTAAATTTTTTTTCCAGTGGCTCTGTAATTTTCTCATTATTAGCTTTCTTCGATTTTATGAAAAAACGTGTGTGTTCTACATACGTCTTAGCCTCGGGGGATTTAAGCTCTATCAACCCAAAAACGCTCATGGCAATAAGGGTTCATCCGAGTTATTAAATCCACTCAAACCATGGAGTCAAGTTCGATTTAATCACGAAATTGCGGAGCCGCCCATTGGCATACACCCTTAAGGGAGGTTGCCTTGCTAACGCGTCCAAACTCTTAACCATGGCATCCTTTTGACACCAAATAAACTTGATCATAGTGAAACATAGAATTTGACCTTAGGGTGCGAACTCTTCTTTGCATCATTGTGCCTATGTGCCCTATGTGTGTATATTTGATCGTTTCGATCCTAACCTTAATGATCTTTCTTTGTCTATGGTGGTTTATTTTATGACTAACTAATGCCAATGGACCATACTCACTTAGTAATTAGCGCAAACTCTAAAATTGACCAAAAAAAAAAAAAAAAACTGGAAAAAATGCACAAAAACAACCAGGAACTGATTACCGTGCCACGGCAGAAATGTCGCGTCACGACAAGCAGCGTCGTGTCACGACAACTTGTACTGCACCACGGTACATTTTGTCGTGCCGCGACAATTGTACCATGCCATGGTACCCAGGTTTAAGTCCAATCAGTCCCTTTTTTATTCTTCCGTGCTAATTTTGGTCCACACGTCAGTCGTTTCGACACTCTTTACATGTCTAGCCATGCGATCATACCACGAGTCTTATAACATCACCTAATCACTCATGAGTCAAGTATAGTCCACACACTTTTTTATTTTTGACTTGAGTCGTGCACCATGTCATTTATGATCGTACACTAGGTTTATGCATGTGTCTCCTTTTTCCGTTACGAAAATAGAGTGGAGTTTTTCTTACCTGTTTTCAAATATCTATCTTTCCCTCTTCCGTCCCTATTTTGAACAATGAGTCAAACCATTAAGTGAATTTGGTTTATATCGCAGTACTTGGTCAAGAAGCAAGGGTAGATTGGTACGATTCGAGTCGCTGCCACAACAACCTCTTAAACCTAAAAGGCGTACAAGGAAACCACCACAAGCGTCTCCACAAACCTCATCTCCATCTCTAGTTTATTTTCGACTCATGGCCACTAAGGAAGATATTGAGGGAATCCACAAGTCAATTGAGGCTCTTACGGCCATGATACAAAAGCTCACTACCCAAGTTAATACCATAGAGCAAACCAAGGTCAAGTTGCTGCAGTTGATAAGATCAAAGAGCAAGTGAGCAAGATTTCTGAAGAGTTCACCTACATAGAACAACCTTCCACTCCTTTAGATGTGAAGGATAAGCTCCATGAAAAGTTCTCCACTTCTGACATACCTAAGTTCAAATCCACTGACAATCCAATATTCCACTTGAAGGCCTTTTCTACAACCTTGGTTCTCAAGGGATTGGATGTAACACTCTTCCCTACGATATTCCCTCTCTCCTTAGAGCATGCCGGCCAACAATGGTTTTATTCTCTAGATGCCAAGCACACTGCAACTTGGCAAGATGTCACCAAAAGTTTCATGAATCGTTACAAGTGTAACATTCAAGCCAGAACTTCTGAACGTGAACTCTCCATTCTCAAACAGAAAGAGAATGAAGGCTTCACTGCTTACCTGAACAGGTGGAGGGAAACAGCTGCACTCTTGGTAGATCCCCACGAATAAAGAAAGATGGTTTGCCTCTTCATAGAGAACCTAACTTACAAGTACAAGCAACATCTTAGATTCTTGCCTTTGAACACTTTAGAAGCTGTATATGATATCGACATCAATATCGAGGACAAGCTAATAAAGACTGCTGGTAGTAACAATAATAACACTTGGAAAAACAAGAAGAAGGACCTTCCTTCTTCTTCGTCTTCTAAGCCCGAAAATACTACCAACAATATTAGCCAAGTGGATCTCAATGAAGTTTTAGCTCTTGATGCTCCCCTTTAAAAGAAAAGGAGAACTTGCACTCCTTTAGGAATGACATATGACACCGCCTTTGATCGTCTTTACGTTCAAGGTTTGATTACACCAATTGGGCCATTTCCAGAGCCAAAACTTGAACAAAGGAGTGCCAGGTAAGACCCCAATGCTTGTTTCGGGGTTTTTTGATGTCCTGCGGGAGAGTTACAATTCCGAGACTGGAACCGGACGCCTGTACCTGCAAAACAAACGGAGACTCTGGGTGATTGGAATTCCGCCTCCAACGGTCAAGTTAGTACTTGTTTAGGGAGTAATTAATGCGGAAAAAGGTAAATGAGTCTCTCTAGGTGAGAGTGTTTAATGTGCGTCATCCCCTTTAATGAGGATTAATGAAGGTATTTATAACCTTGGGAAGCGTGCCAATCTCTAGGTTTAGGTTAAACCAAGGGCTGACTGGGCCTCCCACAAGGATTGGGCCTTGTTGGCCGGTTATCCCATGTGTCATGGGGTGAACACGTGTCGTGTTGCAATTGGTCCATGGTGGACGGATCACTGCTTGACACGTGGCAGGCTCCTATTGGCCCATGTGAAGGACACATGGCGGAACCTGATTGGGCCACTTGTCAGATAGTGATTGGTGGGAAAAATCCCCTAATCATTTGCCCCTCACAGGTGGCACGTGACTGGTCACATGTCACCTGTGACAGGTGTCGGATCGTAACAGGCGACGGCCTGCTACAGGTGTCACTTGGTGAAAGGCCAAGAGTTTTTCCCGCTCAATTTTTGAATTTGGAAGTGACCCTTCCTCTTCTCATTTTGCCTATATAAGGGCGTGTTGACTTCAGTTATTTTCACACTTGAGAACTTTTATAAGAGAACACTCGGACCCCTGAACCTGCTCTGACATTTCGGACATTTCCAGCCTACCGCCTGTTCTGACAAGTCGGCTGATACTCAAACTACTTTCCAGATCTTCGTCAACTTCTCTCTCGTTCAGGTAACCGTCTGTTCTCTCATTCTTTTTCTTTTCTTTATTTTTTCTTTTTGAAATGGCACCACGGAAGCACACGACACGACCTAGGTTAGTGATCAGCCGGTCACCGGGGACGGCTGAGTCTAGGACTAGGAGTGCTGCCTGCCCCTTTTCAAACCAACCTTTGCCCTTTATACAAAGTCCAACTGTCTTTGTGTCTATGCAGAACATCATGGCCAGAACAAAGAGAACTGCTAGGATCACAAATTCGGACGGCTCCTCCTACCAGGTGCCGATTAGTGAGACATCTGACCAAGCGCCAGATGTTGAAGTGAACCAAGGCGGCTTAGCTGCCGACAGCTCTGAGGGAGGGATCAAGGTGGTCCCTTCCCATTTTACCGTAGATATGTCTACATATTCTCCCGCTCCTGTTGAAGGAGAGGAGGCGGGCCCCTCTAGGAGAGGGGAGGAGTCGTCCTCTTCGGACTCTTCAGAGGACGAGTCCGACTCTAGTTCGTATGGTCACCCTTCTCTAGACACAGAGGAGAGACACAACAGCCTACAAGAGGCGAGGCTTTCTCTTCAGTAGAGAAAGGGGACAATTGGGCGGAGCCATCTGCCACCTATAGAGAGCAAAACACCCCCTACTACTGCACTGTTCCAAAAGGCCGGATCAAGGCCATGCAAGAGAAAGTGGGGAGCTTCATTGCGAACCATGTAATGGGCCCTGGCTTTTTAGTTTTTGTGCCAGATCCGGAAGACACAGTCGTCTGGCCGGCTGGGACCAGTTATGATAGCGCCTGCTTTGGCTGCTATGAGGCGGCCATCAGAGCTGGGCTGCGCTTCCCCTTACATCCGGCTGTTCAGCGAATCCTGGTTGGATATGAGTTGGGGTTATGGCAGTTAGCCCCAAATTCCTGGTTCAACGTTCTCGGCTACGTAGCCGGGTGTGAAATGTATGGGGTGGAGCCAAATTTCGAGGCTTTCGCCCACATGAACTATCTCAGCCGAACCCCTAAGGCAGGCGGTACCGGCTGGTACCAATTGACGAGCCACAGAGGCTACCTCATGACAAGAGGTAAAGAAAACAAATGGAAGGATTGGAGAAGCACCTTCCTCATCATTGAGGGTTCAGACAAGGAGCTGAACCAACGCTTTAATAAGTGGAACAGAGACCCACCTCTTCTTGCAGGCGGTCGCAGCATGCCACCTGTTCCCCCAACAGCTAAAAAAGAGATCCTAGACCGAGGGCTCTTTAAAGTAGAGATCAGGGTCGACTCTACTACAGGGGTACGAGAGCAAGTACCCCTGCACTGCGTCCCGAGCTACAAATGGCTCTATGACGAGTACTTCTTGGCCGCTTGTGGCCTCAGCAGTCGGTGCTCAAGAGGTAGCCGACCTGTCGAATACGTGCTTTTGTGGAAATTATTTTTATGAACTTTCCTAACTTCAGCATTTATTTATGCCGCGGAAGCCATGAGCAAGATTACCGCCTCCAAGACAGCGGCTGCTATGTTGCGTGCACTTATCATGCAACAACACTCTTCGGCTGACTCTCCCAACAAGGAGACGCCCTTAGTAAGATCCCAGCTTTCGCCTTTCCCCTTTTTATGTTAAAAGGTTGGGTTTATACATATGCTAACCATTTGTAGTTTTTTTTTTAGACGGGCACACCAAGAACTTCCTCCTCCCAACAGCCGGATCCCAAAGCCAGAAAGACGACTGTTGCGAGTTCGCCTGGTTCTGCCAGGAAATATGCGGCTGCTGAGAAACAGCCGGCCACTCCTTCTCAAACTCCCAGCAGGCCGCCTAGAAGTATGAAACTGCCCTTTTAGATTTGGACCTACTTTTCTTTTGCTTTATCTAAAATTCTCGTTTACTCTTGATGCAGCCGGCTCTCAAGAACCGGACGTGGTCGAAGTGGCCAAGTCCATGATCAAAGCCGTCCCTCCAGCTGAGAAAGACGCGGTCAGGGGTGTCGGTACCCTTGACCTGGATGGAATTGCAGGGCTCCTTGCTGAGGTACACTTAATGCATTTTTGTTGTTTTAATTCCAGGACGCCTGCTTTTCATTTGAAATCTGACGCCTGTTTTCTTTTATTCAGTCCCTGCTTCGAGTAAACGGCTTTCGCAAACCCATCAGCGCGAAGAACAAAGAGGTAAAGGCTGCTAAAGCCATGGCCGCCTCTGACTGTGATAAGGCAATGTTTCAAATTGCCCAAAATGAAATTTTGACAACTGATATTCTTTATTATCAGGCGCAGGCCACTTCTGCTATTAGGACTCAGTTGGAGGCGGCCTAGAAGAGAAATAATGAGTTGGAGGCGACCATCCAGAATCTCAAAGACGAGCTGAGGCCTCTTCGTCAAAAGATGTCTTCATACGACACCTTGGAGAAATCCTTGGCGCATGTCAAGGAACGCCTGGCAACCCAGGAGAAGAGTCTCACTGAAGAGCTCTCGGCCAAGGCTGAGCAAGAGAAGAAGGATTTGGTCCGAGAGATGATGGAGGACTCGGCCTAAATCCAGCGCATGACCTGGAGCCGCCTCTTTCCAAATGTCGACTTTGCTTCTTGGGAAAAACAATTTCGCCAATGCTCTGAAAGGTATAACCAAGAAGTCCTAGCGGCTGGTGAGGATGAGGCGATAGAGGAGGAGGATCCGATAGTGGCCTTGGTGCCGATTGGGGGAGATGAGTCCAAAAAGGGTGCAGCTGAGGCCGAGTCAAACAAGAAGAATGCTGATCAGGCGGCTGCTATTGTTGAAGATCTGCCCCCATCTTAAGCTTTTGTCTTCTTTTTTCTTCGGCCTGCGTGCTGTTTGTTTCTGTTTTGCCCGGCCAAGGGGTCGGGGTCTGAATATTTTGCCGGTCTTTATGGCCGGCTTATTTTTGTATCTTTACCCGGCCAAGGGGCCGGGGTCTTGAATATTTGTGCCGGTCTTTATGGCCGGCTGTTAATAGAATTTCGGCGACCATCTTTTTAGGTCGCCTTAGCTGTTAAATTTCGAATTGTGCTCTTATTTTTTCTAAGTGTCGAAACTCTGATATCCACTTGCATGCCATACCGACTGGTTTGTATGGCCGATAGCTACAGACAGGTATAATGTAGGGACCGCCTATGCCCCTGGACGACTGATTGTCTATTTCCAGGCTAGGCGATTAGTCGGCCATTTATCCAACCGGTCTCTAACATATCTTGATGACTGGTTCCCCTTTAGGCAGTCGGTTCCGTCATATTTTTTGAAATTTGCCAAGTAGGAAAGTGAGTACTCACTTGCCATGGTTAATGTTTAAGTAGTAGAGGTTCTAAGCGGCATAGGCCGGCTAGTCCCTAATGTGATAACTTAGTAAGAACAGGCGATATATGAACACCTTTTTTAGTTTTAAACCAAGTTTTAAGGAGTGACTATAAGTAAACATGATCGTTACTTGGTCGCCGCCACTATTGTTTGAGTAGTAGAGGTATCAAGCGGCGGAGCCGATTGTTCCCTTTATTCGCCAATGTTTGTTGGCTATTAACTCAGAAGGTACCGGCTGTACTTATCCCAAGTAGTTCAGTCGGTTATCTGACACGGATGCTAACTGCAAACACTTGTTGGACCAGTGAGAGTTATCCTTGTCTTAGAAACGGCTACGTGGTTTTCTTAGTTAGACAGTCGTATAGGTGCCGTGTAATCAATTTATAGAACAATGTTCCACCCAAAAGGGAGCTGCTCTCTGCGACGAATTTCATGCGGATGGATGCCGCCGGACGCCTGCTATGATGTTGGGACAGGGCGAATTAATTTAAAAGTTGAATCAGTTGGCCTGACGCCTGGTCTGATTATTTCGGCCATGGGCCTTAGATAGTTCTTGGTGAACTATGTTATGGGAGAGTAGCCGGTTGTGTAGAACAAGCGGCAACCTCTTGATTAAACATGTAAATAAAAAGCATGGAGAGTAGTCGACTGTTTACTAGTAGGCATGCCCCTCTTAGTATAAAATAAATGAAGTGAAATAGCAAACTTTTATTAGGTAGCTCTCGGCTATTTACATCATTCAAAAATAATATTTTTTGAGATTATCTACATTCCAGGTTCGAGGCAAGGGTTGGCCGTCTGGTGTTTCCAGACGGTAGGTGCCGTCCCGGACTTCTTCACCGATTCGGTAGGGTCCTTCCCAGTTGGGTGTTAGTTTGCCGGACTCATTAGCCCTACCGACTGCTTCCATCTTTCTTAGTACAAAGTCCCCCACTTTGAGTGGACGCCTGTGTACTTTTTTGTTATATGATCTGGTCATTCTCAGGCGGTAAATTTCATGGCGCAAGGCTGCATTGCCCTTCCTTTCTGGGAGTGAGTCCAGGGCCAGGCGCATGGACTCTCAGTTCGCCTCTTCGTCGTATAACATTACTCGAAGAGTCGGCTCGTAGTGTTCAATTGGGAGAACAACTTCCGCACCATAGGTTAGGAGAAATGGAGTCTCTCCCGTTGACCCTTTTTCAGTCGTCCTAATGGCCCAGAGAACATGTGGTAGTTCATCTGCCCATAGGCCGCCTACTCGTTCAATCTTCTTCTTGAGACCGTCTGAGATGATCTTATTGAAAGCTTTTACTTGGCCGTTTACTTGTGGACAGCCGAATGATGCGAAGTAATGTGAAATACCTTGGTCTCCCAACCAGTTTTTGAGAACAGACGTCTCAAATTGGGGACCATTGTAAAAAAACCATAGACATGGGCACCCCAAACCGTGTGATGATGTTTTTCCACATGAATGAAATCACATCCTTTGTTTTGGTTCCTTTGACAGCCTCTGCCTCTACCCATTTAGTAAAGTAGTCAACTGCAACAAGTATGTACTTCCTACCACCTGTAGCAGGCGTATAGGGACCCAGAATATCTGCCGCCTACATGGGAAGCGCAGTAACCAGAGTGAAGATCATCTAGGATCTCTCGTCCTTTTTCTGGAGTAACACACTTCAAGAAGGGTTGGAGGTACCCTCTCTTGTGAAGTTCTCCCCTTATCATTTCAAAACTGGACGCTCGTTTTTTCAGTGTGGCCGCCTGATGATGGTCATCCGGCAAGGTGTCGTCTGTCAGATATGCCTTGATTGGATCCATCTAAGTTGAACTTCTATCTAAAATTCGAATAGGGTCTTCCTCAATGCTTCTTTTCTCCATAACCTCCCAGAAAACGGTTCGTGGAGTATCATAGGAGGCCGAGGATGCTAACTTTGAAAGAGCATCCGCCTGGTTGTTTTCAGATCTCGGTACTTGAGTCAGATGAAAGTCTTCAAGGGATCCGACTGCTTGTCGTACCGCCTGTAAATACTTGATCATTGCCGGATGGGTCGCTTCGTATTCACCATTGTACTGACTCACTATCAATTGTGAATCAGAAAAGGCGTCTATCTTTCTTGCCCCAGCCGCCTTGCACATGCGGATTCCGGCCAGTAAAGCTTCGTATTCTGCCTCGTTGTTCGAGGCCTGAAAATTGAAGCGTAGAGCATACTCGTACCTGTCGCCTTCTGGCGACTTACATATGACGCCTGCTCCGCAACCATTTGAGGTGGAGCTCCCGTCCACATATACCTTCCAGACTTGGTCTGGAACTTGAGAATAAGGGGGCCAAGTCATCTCTACAATAAAATCAGCAAAGGCTTGCCCCTTCACTGCTTTTCTGGGCTCGAATGTGACTTCGAGGCTCTGAATTTCTATTGCCCATTTGATCATCCGGCCTGACGACTCCATGGTTGTCAGTGGCCGCTTGATTGGTTGATCTGTATACATAACAACTGCATGTGCCAAGAAATAGGGCTTCAATTTTTTGACGGCCATGAAGAGGGCAAGACCGAACTTTTCCACTAAAGGATATCTCAACTCGGCATTTTTCAGTACATGACTGACAAAGTAGACCGGGAGCTGGCAGCCGTCTCTTTCAGCAAGAAGGACAGCGCTTAGAGCATGATCAGAGACGGCCAGGTACATGTAAAACACTTCTTTGGGCAAAGGACTGACCAGCCTCGACAAGGAATGTAAGTGAACTTTCAATTTTTGGAAGGCCGTGTCAACATCCGGCCCCCATTCAAATTTTGCCTTCTTCTTTATAGCTTGGAAAAAGTAAAGGCACTTGTCGCCTGATCGGCTTAGAAATCTTCCCAAAGCCGCCAAACAACCTGTTAGCTTCTGAACCTCTCGGACGGTGCGAGGCGACTGCATGTCGATGACCGCCTGCACTTTCTCAAGGTTCGCCTCTATTCCTCTCTGATTGATGAGGAATCCGAGAAATTTCCCAGACTGAGTGTGGCGAAAGTTTCTCGGAGGTCCGACAGATGATCTATCTGAAGCTTAGACTTAACAATCATATCATCAATGTATGCCTCGACGTTCCTCCCAATCTGGTCAAAGAATACAATATTTATCATTCTTTAGAAGGTGGCCGGGGCATTCTTCAGACCAAACGGCATGACCGTGTAGCAGTATAACCCTTGATCCGTGACGAAGGTCGTCTTCTCCTGATCTTTCTTCCACAAAGGAATTTGATGAAAGCCAGAGTAGGCGTCCATAAAGCTCATCAAAGCATGGCCGACTGTTGAGTCGACCAGATTATTAATTTTGGGCAGAGGGTAACTGTCCTTGGGGCACGCCTTGTTTAGGTCCGTGTAGTCCACACACATTCGCCAGGTACCATTCGGTTTTTTAACAAGCACAACATTTGCAACCTAGTCTGGGAAGTAACATTGCCAAATGAACCCTGCATCCAGAAGCTTCTTAACTTCGGCGGCTGCCGCCTGACTCCTCTTTTCGCCATGGTTCCGCTTCTTCTGCCTTACCGGCTTCTTTTTCGGATCCACGACCAGTTTATGTACTGCCAGGTCAGGACTGATGCCTGGCATTTCATGGACTTCGAATGCAAAGATGTCTGTGTATTCTTTTAAAAGTTGGTGAAAATCTTCACCCAGAACTCTAAGAGCAGTCGTCCCAACCTTGACTGTCCGGTCAGGGCGGGAGTCGTCCAGGACCAGGTCCGTATGCTCACCAGCCGACTGAGGGCGGAATTCATCTGACCGCTCCTCTGTCAGTGATTGCTATCTTTTTTCTTTTCTTGCGGCCCCCAACTGGGCAGCCTTTCTTTTCTTGCCGCCTGCTTCTAGAACAGACGCATCCTCCTTGACAACGTCAAGATCTGCTTTTTCACCACTTGACCCAGCGGCCATGACAGTGGATTTGATATCCGAGAGGTAGCACTCTCGGGCCATCTTCTGATCTCCCCTTAGGGAGCCGACTGTTCCGTCATCCTTCTCAAATTTGAGCAACATAAGAGATGGGATAATGACAGCTTTTGAATTATATAGGGTAGGTCGTCCTAGAATCATGTTGTAGGCCGAGAGTTCCTCAACTACCAGGAACCGGACCACCATGTGGCGACCCTCCCCCTTTTCACCCAGGCGGATGGGTAAATCCACTCGCCCTACAGGGTGGACTCCTCCTCCTCCAAACCCTACTAGAGGGTGGGATACCGGATGTATGCAATCAGTCTTGTATTTGAGCTTTGACAGACACTTGCTACTGATAAGGTCGGAGGAACTACCGGTATCTATGAGGATTCGGACAACTCTTTGGTTGGCCACTTTCCATTCAATAACAATGGGGTCGTCATGCGGCCCCCTAACCCCTCCTAAATCTTCTTCTGTGATGACAATTTCAGGGAATGAATTTTTGGAGGGTCGTTCTTGGTGAACGGAATTGACGTCTAGCCGCCTGATGTTGTCTTTGTTGCCCCTGATAGTGGGGTCGCCTCCTGAGAAGCCGCTTGCAATTGTGTAGACGACTGCATCATCTGTATTAGAACTGTCGGCCTGTTGGTTCTTTTTGGCCGACTGCTTATTCTTTGAGGAAGTATTCCCCTTAGACTTCTTGACATAGGAGTCAAGGTCGCCTTGTTCAGCCAGGCGGTCTAGGTATCGCATGAGACTGATGCATTCGTTGGTTTCATGACCAACATCTTCATGATAATTGCAGAATTTATCTTGGTTCCGATTGCTCGCAGAACCCTTCATGGGGGCCGACTTCTCAATTGAGATCCGTCCCTTGATTTCTTTGAGGATAGCTTAGCTATCCTTGTTGAACGCATACTTTGGGGAGTATGGTTTGAACTCTTTTTTCTTCTTCTGGGCCGGCTGTTTTGAAGAATCGGCCGCCCAGACCTCTTTTCTCTTCTTATCATCTTTATTGGTCGACTGCTTTGGTCGACCTTATTTTTTGTCGGACCTCCTTCCGTCCGACTGTTTAACAGTACTACAGAGATCAGTCGCCTGTATATAGGCTTCTGCTTCGATCAAGGCTTCTTGAAGAGTCGCAACCCTCTTTCGAACCAGGTCAAACTTGAAGGTCGACCCGTCCTTGAGACCTCTGAAAAAGTCAGTATAGGCCACCTCATCCGGTAGCCCTTGAATCTGTATCCTCATCAGGTTGAACCGCCTGATGTAAGAACGAAGCCCCTCCTTCTCGCCTTGCTGAATCGTCCCTAAATCAAGAGTCGTCTTCTTTGCAGGTATGTTCATGGCAAAATTGGAGGTGAATAAGTAAGCAAGCGTCCTGAAATTGTTCACACAACTAGTCGGCAGGTTGCCGAACCATTGTTGTGCGATTCCTTTGAGAGTCGCTGGGAAACACTTGCACCAAGTGGGATCATCCAACCCTTGGAGATACATTAGGTTGGTGAACGCCATCAAATGGTCTTCAGGGTTAGTAGTGCCGTCATAGGCGCCTACTAACACATTTTTAACTTTGGCCGGCTGAGCGGCTTCAGTAATTTCCTTGGAGAAAGCATACGGTTGTTCTCTAAGTCTTAGCAACCGTAGTTGCCAGTCCAAAGGCTGAACATTTTTTGCCGCCTGTCCTCCAAACAAAGGCGGCTGCAGAAAATATTGTTGCGGTACAAATGGTAAGTTTGGTACCGCCTGGTCGTTATGAAATCCAGACTGACGGGAGGTACCTTCTGTCTGACTCTCATGATTTGACTGTGTATACCTCATAGAGGTATTGTGCAAACTATCTTGGAAATCTGAAGTGGAAGCCGACTCTGAGAGTCTGTCGTTCTTCTTCTGCTCTAGCAGTAGCCGAGCGTCTGAGTATGTTTTCTTTGACCCGTCCGCCTGTATATGACGAACAGGCTTCCTCTTCCCTGGCGTGGGAAAACGGTACTTTGTGAAATCAAGCACAGGCGGCTCCCACTTCCTAGAGTTAGGATGAGGGGTCGCCTCTCGTCCTTGAACAGGCTTCCTTCTTCCTGACTGGGAAGGTTTTTTAGCCGACTGCTCCTTAGAGGGAGCAGGCGTCTTCTTATTGATCAACTCTTGGATCTCCCCCTTGAACCCTCTCATGAAGGTCATGAGTTCGTTTCTTGTAATGGGAGCAGACCCTTCTGCCGCCTGTTGCTGATCAGGCAGTGTGCCGACTGGATTACTGAGTCCAGCTTGGTGATCTACCCGTTTTCTCCTTTCAGTGTGACGGGTACGTCGGGCCCTTAGGGTCCCGTCTGAGGCTGTGTGCGCTTCAACTTCAACCTCATCTTCGGTATCATGATCTGAGTGAACTTGAGGGTTGTCCAGGGGACGCCTCTCTTCTGGAGTCGGTACAAACGTTGATGCCATCTCAAAAGTACTTTTCCCACAGACGGCGCCAAAATGTTTCGGGGTTTTTTGATGTCCTGCGGGAGAGTTACAATTCCGAGACTGGAACCGGACGCCTGTACCTGCAAAACAAACGGAGACTCCGGGTGATTGGAGTTCTGCCTCCAAGGGTCAAGTTAGTACTTGTTTAGGGAGTAATTAATGCAGAAAACGGTAAATGAGTCTCTCTAGGTGAGAGTGTTTAATGTGCGTCATCCCCTTTAATGAGGATTAATGAAGGTATTTATAACCTTGGGAAGCGTGCCAATCTCTAGGTTTAGGTTAAACCTAGGGCTGACTGGGCCTCCCACAAGGATTGGGCCATGGGGTGAACACGTGTCGTGTCGCAATTGGTCCATGGTGGACGGATCACTGCTTGACACGTGGCAGGCTCCTGATTGGGCCACTTGTCAGATAGTGATTGGTGGGAAAAATCCCCTATCAATGCTCACTGTAAGTACCATCAAGGAAGGGGTCACTCCACCAAGTAGTGTTGGAACTTAAAGACGCTATTCAAGATCTAGTGGATGCCAACAAACTTCCTGTCCCTCCAGGCGGCAAGAAGCGATAATCAACTATGAAGACAAGGCGCGAGATGAAGCCTCAGCACAAGATTTCATGATATTTTTGTTCTTTTTATCATTCATTTCCCTTTTCCCATTCATGTCTAGCCACTACTAGAAAATAGGCCATTTTCGACGGAAAATTTTTGTCGGAATCACCCTGAAATCCGTCGGAAAAACCAGTTCCGACGGAATTTCCGTCAGATTCGGTTGTCAGAAAACCTTTTGTAGGAAAATCGACCATTTCCGACGGAATTTTCGACGGAATTCAAGCATCGGAAGAGATTTTCCGGCCCGACAAACCACCACCGCCATATCCTATTAAAAAAATAAAAACAAAAATACGCCGCAGCACCACCGCCACGACATATCACCACCTCTTACCACCACAACCCTGTACCCCCACCCAAATGCAGGAAGAACCCAGTACCCCCACCTTAACCCACCTCACTTAACCTATCACCACAACCCAGTACCCCCACCCTAACTAAACCACCCAACCACCCAAACCGAACCAGACCCACTACCTTAACCCACCCCACTTAACCCTAACCAACCCAAATCCAGATCTACCACCCAAACAAAACCCAGATCAACAACCCTAACCAAACAACCACCCAAACATAAACAAAAAAAAAAAAACAATCACAACCACAACTACTGCCGAAAACCACAATTATAACCTAAAAATTAACAAAAAATAAAAAGAAAAGAAAAAAAAGAGAAAGAAAATTAAAATCAAGAAAACATACCTTAACACCAAGATTGGATGTTAATTTCTCATCGAATTTGGTTTAATACGGCCAAATTTGATCATGAAACCTCTAGATCTAGAGGTTTCATGGTCGAATTTGACCTGAATAACCATGCGACGCTAGCAAGAAGGAAGACAGACAACACCTTCATGGTCGAATTTTGCTTTGTCGAATTTAACCCAGACCCAACCCCTCGCCAGCGACAAAGAAAAGAGAAGAGAGAAAGGGAAGGAAAAGAGGGAAGAGAAGAGAGAAAGAGAAGGAGAAGAGAGAAAGAAGAAGGAGCGTAGGTTGCGTAGTGGTGGTGGTGGTGGTGTTGGTTGCGCAGCGGCGGTGAGTTTTATTGTTGGTGTGAGAAGGAGAAGGAGAAGAGAGGAGAAGTGAGAAGGAGAAGAGAAATGACGACAATAGCGGAGGAGAGAGAAGGAGGGAGGAGAGAGAAGGAAAGAGGAGAGGAGTTCAGAGAGAAAGAGAAGAGGAAAGAGGAAAGAGAAAGAGAAGAGAGGCGGAGAGAGAGAAGAGGAGAGGAGAGAGAAAAGAGAAATGAAGGGGGAGGGGGTGTTCCGGTTTTTTTAGGGTTTGGGGTTTTTTATTATTTTTTTTTTAAAAATCCATAATTCCGTCATTTCCGACGGAATTTAAATCCCTCGGAAACTAAGTATTTTCCGATGGATTTAAATTCCGTCAGAAAATTTTCCATTGGAAAAAATTTAAATCCATCATAAATTTCGTTTTTTCCGACGGATTTTCGCGTCCGTCGGAACACATCCGTCGGAAGTTGACCTTTTTCTAGTAGTGAGCGTAGGTTTACCGTTTAGAATTTCTATATGTTTCATGTGTTTCATTCATCTTTTCCATTAATAAAATGAGCATATATCCTTTACATCTCGATCATATAACTTTTCATTCAAAAAAAAAAAAATAAATAAATCAATTGCCGAACCAAACACAAGGTACACCAATGACTTGAGGCACCTTTGCAACCCATTCATTCCCCATTAACCGTTCAATCACATATCATTTCTTCGTTAACCACTTTGAGCCTCATCTAACGTTTGACCTTCATTTCTTCAATCCACATTCACCTAACCCTGGGATGGGAAGGTGTGCAATTTGTGTAACATTTTAAAACAAGTTAAAAAAAAAGAATGACAAAAATAAAACAATGTCTAAGGGCAAGTGTTCCAATGTCTGTGATTTGAACACGTCTCAAATTGCGTCTCTCGTCGAGTGATTGGTACCGTGCCTGAGAAACATGAATGCTAAGTGAGTGATGGACCGCATGATCTGAGATTGCCCACAGTGATTCAAAAAAATAAAAAAGAACAAAAATTCAAACAATAAAATGTGTGAAAAATAAAAACTTGCAAGTTCAAATTTCAAATACACAATTACACATCTTGGGGGTATTCTCTCGGGTCTTTAGCCTTTTACCCTTTTCTTCTTTAAACCATCAGCTTAACCACATTACAACCCTTGAAAGACCTCTTTGAGGTGTACATACACTTGTGCAAAGTTCGGCTAGAGCTACATTCGGCCTGATTCCTAACGATTACATAGGCAACCTCACATCGAGGTGTGGCCACATTCACATTCATTCATATATGATCGAGTCAAAACATTTTCAATGCTTATCCCTGTCCATCTAGATCTAGACTTGGGGGCTTGAACCCACATCACTTAGCTTACCTAGCCTAAGGAGTCATCATCTTTGACCCTTCTCACATCTATTCCCATCACCATAACCTTTGCAGCCAGCCTTAGTATCACTTTCACACACTTCATTCACATATTCATGGCCATATCCTCCTTCCCTTAAGAACCCCTTATCATGAAAACTTGTTCCCACACGACGCATGCTTCATGACGAAATCCAGCAAAATCATCATCATTCGATAGCACTATCACAAATGTACTTAGCGTCCTGACCTAGGTACATTTATCAAGATTCATGCAAGATGTGCTTAGCTCCCTGACCTAAGCAACATTCACAATTGCATACATTATATATTGTGCTTAGCTCCCTGACCTAAGCAACATTCACAATTGCATACATTATATATTGTGCTTAGCTCCCTGACCTAAGCAACATTCACTAAGATTCGTGGTTACAATTGCTTAGCTCCCTGACCTAAGCAACATTCACTAAGATTCGTGGTTACACTTGCTTAGCTCCCTGACCTAAGCAACACTCTGCAATCACCATTGTATACGTGCTTAGCTTCCAAACTTAATTAACTTTCAAGATTATTTGTTTTTTTTTCACACACTATATATGATGCTTAGCTTCCTGACCTAGGCAACATACATCGACAACAAACTGATGTGCTTAGCTTCATGACCTAAGTGCATTCATTGATCATGTCACATGATGTAATTGTCCTTAGCCTCCTGGCCTACAAACATTCAACATGCATACATTATTTTCAACACGAGCAATTTAATTTGATCCATGCGATTCATCTCGTTTTGCTCATTGAGGAAGTTCAAAGCTTTTTCCTTTTTTGCATGTCTTTTCTTTTGGGGAAGTTCAAAAACTTTTTCAAAATTTTCTTGGCGAGAAGTACAAAACTTCTTCTATTTTTCATCTTTTTTCTTTTGGGGAAGTTCAAAAACTTTTTCAAAATTTTTATTGAGGAAAGTTCAAAAACTCTAACTCCTTTTTTCGCGTCTTTCATTTTCGGGAGAAAGTCGGTACCCTCCATTCATGACAAAATCCTCCACTCATGACAAAACATGAAAAAAACGACATAATTTTTTTAGCTTTTGCATTTTCATTTGCTTGTGTCTGCACACACACTCAAATCATACACATACACACAGAATCACAAGTCATACACATGTCATGTCGTGTCAAGTCAAGCTTGGTCAAGTCAGTTGGACAAGTCAATCACAGTTTATGCGAGTCCTTTGGCAAATTCCATTTTGCAGGTCCCAGGTATAGCCCACGTTTGGGGATAAGTGAACCATCAATAGTCCACGTTCGGGGATAAGCGAACCATCTACAGCCTACGTTCGGGGATAATCGAACCATCTACAGCCCACGTTCGCGGATAAGTGAACCATCTACGGCCCACGTTCGGGGATAAGCGAACCATCTACGGACCACGTTCGAGGATAATCGAACCATCATCATTTTTCAAATACTCAGTGATCATCTATCATTTAGTAGGCTGCTCGAGGCGTAGGAGCCTACGTAGAAAACTACTAACCATATTTGCCACCGATACACTGGTGTCAAATACGCATTCTATCCCTTACTCTTTATCTGTGGAACTAATGCTTTTCTGCATGTATCGGCGTATACAGAGTGATTTATGATCGCAGAACGTCTTAAATCATTCTCCGTCCTTATCGACTACTTTGACTATCGTTTTCTAAACTTACGCTTCTACAAACTCAGTCAAAGTGAGGGCTTCTGTAGACACCTGAAAATGTCTCCCCAAAACCAAACCCGATGATGAACAACCTTTCACCGCCATTATTGGTCGGGTCGAGTATTTAGTCTCGGGAGTGCTTAAAATCCATGTTCAGTCAAACATATTAAGTCAACAAATCAGTCAAACCATTTACTCATATCCTAGCCCAACTTATATCCTAGCCCAAACCCTTTTAATTCATTTCGTGTTATTTATTAATTAAGCCCTATTAATAAATAATAAAAACTCTAAGCCTGAAATTAATCCGGAATAGCTGAAACAACGCATAAAATATCACGTTTTCAGTCATTAAGCATGGAATAAATGAATCTGGACTGTTTTCAAGAAAACATGTGCACCGTGTCACGGCAGATATGCCGCGTCACGGTATTCCGCGCCGTGTAGCGGTACACATGCCGTGATGCGGCATTTTTCTACGGTTTCTCCGCGGCGCCTTTTCACTTCTAGGGTTTCGTGCTTCACCCCTCACATTTTCACTATAAATACGAACTTGATTTCTCCAGTTTCGGGGCACCAAGAATCATTCTCTTTCCCCCTGCACCAACAATCATTCTCTTCTCTCTTTAGCCTAAACACTAGCCACCCTATTTTCTCATAATACTTCCCCTAAGCACTCCAAGGAGTCCATACTTGACCCGAAGTTCTATACTTAAACCAAGGCGTGAAAGGTAGAATTAACTGAGGGTTTAGACTAAATCAACTCTACTTTTCATTTAATTTAATTTAATTTGTTATTATTTATTGAAGTTATTAACAGTTTATTCATGATGTAGCAATTCAAGGAAACGCGGAACGTGAGTAGTTATTTCACTTAATTACTCTTTTTATTATTCTTGTTGCTAGTATCATGATTAGGTTTATCATTAGTTTTTTTGGCTAACGTTATTATGGTTAAATTGCTTCCAATGTTGATGTTGATTTTTATTATATTTATTGATCACCGTATTGCATGTTTAAAGGGAATATATAATTGAATATCACGATTAATAAGATAATTTTGACGACTGGTTTAGGTTCCTTTTTAATCGTTGTTTGATCGAAGTGATTACGATATTTTAGAATTATATGTTGCATTAAAAAAAACCAATTTAGCTTAATATTAGTTTTGAGCAAATTGAATCTTTGTTTGCATGCCTTTGAGATCGCAGGAATCACTTTTCACAAAAAGAATCGAGTAGAGGCCAATACGGGCGAATGTGACTCCATGACTCACTTCGTACCATCATCCCCGATCATCCTTTCGTGGTTCCGGACCATATGGAGTTAGTAATCTCAAGGATTATGAATGGGGTGTAACCTTCACGGGTCAATCGTTGTTGCCTATCGTTGTCCCTTATCGTGGTTGCCTTAAATGATCCGTGAACGGTTTACATGTTCCTCAAAAACTTGTTGGTGGCTCCCTAGTTTCCTTGTCCCTAATCGTATATGTCAATTTCCACTTCCTATGAGTGTCAAGCATATTCATAACATATTTAAAGTAGGTTCTTTTCGAATGACGCCTACTGTACCCAAATATATTTTTTTCTTGCATGTGGTACCACCCAAGATTATAGTTAATTAAAACAGTAACACTTGTTAATTAAAACGTTAATTGTATTTGGTACCACTGATCTACTTCATTCATTCATTCTTCCATTTGTACACAAATCTACTACAATGGCGGTTCTCTCTTTTCATACCCCCTTCGCCCTCTCCTCTTAGGCTCATATCCCCCTTCTCCTTCTCCTTCCCTTCATCTCTCCGCTGATTCCAATTCTCTCTCTCCTTCACCCTACAAACGTCGTTTCTGACACTATTCACCATCCCCCTCGCCGGAAAACTCACCGTATAACTTCCACAAACGGTGTTGCCTGTGATATATGGTTGAAGTTTTAATCGTTATCTATTACGTGTGATTGATACATGAATTTCCGTTTAAGTTGAAGACGATGATTTTTGCTGTTATAATTGTTAATTAACTTTATTTCTTCAACTATGCGTCGAAATTTCTCCAGAAAATTTGACAATATGTCTGAATTTTCTTTGTATAATTTTTGTAAAATCATTGTATAGTTTGATCGGGTTAATATATTGACGTATTTTGAGCTCATTATACCACTGATTTCTTCAACAAAGGAAAAAAAAAAGGACGATCAATTTAGATTCTGGAGCCTTACTGAATTGCAACGAGTGTCGTGTAGTATTGTTTTGATTGCTCTGAATCAATTGTTTTTTTTTTGAACAATTCATTCGAAAAGAAAAGGTAGAAGAAATTGTGTGGTTTAATATGAGCTTAATTTGCCTTAATTTGATTATTATGTTTAGATTAATTGCTTATTTTTGCTCCTTAATTTGCCTTATATCCTGCTAGGTGGGTGATACAAGGACTAAGATCGAATATTTTTGTTGTTGTTAGTATATAATACTATTGGTATGCGGTTTCGGTAAAAATAAAAATAAAAATTAACGTTTTAATTAATGGAGTGTCATTGTATTAGTTAACTATAATCTTGGATGGTACTGCGTGGAAGAAAACGTATAATTGAGTACCATATGGAAAAGCCAAAAATTTAGTGGTACCATATGAAAAATCTCAATAATTTATATGATTTCTTATAATGCTAATATGTCTTTATTTTTTATTACTTGAAACGCTTGAATTTTTATACTATTCGCCTAATTTATGTTGACTCTTCATATGTATGTGATTATGAAATTTATGATAGAAGAAAATCACGTTTCATTATACACCTTCATCATTGTATCGAGTTCTATAGTATATACTACCTTCATTCTTGAAAGTTTTTACACTTTTAATATGTGTTTAAAGTTACTAAACATTAACTATAAATTTTAACAATCGCATACTTTGATGCTTGAATTTTTATACTATTCGCCTAATTTATGTCGACTTCTATGTATGTGATTAAGATAGAACTAACATAAACAAGTGGGATCACCGTTTCATTATTTCCCCTCATCGTTGTATCGACTTCTATAATATATACTACCTGTGAAGGATAATGATGATTATATTATCATTATTATTATTATTAGTTATTGTTTAGATTATGCAAATTCCTTGATTTACCCCTTTAGGTTAATAGTAAAAAATATCCCTAACTATTAGCTAATGTACGTAGTCAAATGCTCAAACGCATCTAGTCGCATTCTATTGCTTACTCATGTATTATATATACATGGAATCACATAATATAATTCAAGCTTTTTAACATTCTCTTTCTCATAACACTATCACTACCTTCATTCTTGAAAGTTTTTAACTCTTTTAATATGTGTTCAAAGTTACTAAACATTGACCATAAATTTTAACAATTGCGTACTTTAAACATAATCACGTGAGCAATGGCGGAGCCAGGATTTGTAATCCGGGGGGACAAATTTTAGATGTTTAATAATCGACAATAATTTTAAGAAAAAAAATGATCACATAAATTGTTTAATATATATTTGAAATCGCTTATGAGATATGACAATTATTCTTATATGGTGAAAGAGGAGTTGTTAAAAGATTAATTGCATATTAAGAAAATTATTAAGCAAAAAAATAATTTCTTTGCTGGTAAACCCGAATTTTAAGGTATGTAATCCTCAATAATCGATAAATATGATTTATCAAATGATAAGCATAAAACAAATTGATAATAGATGTAACACATTAGTAATCACTATCAACAAGACGATACTTGATTAAACAGTTAAATGAGAGTAGTTAGAGGTTTGAAAACTTATAATACTTTGTATATATAAATTACATACTATATAATGAAATTTAAAAACAAGTTAAAAAAAAAAGGGGCAAAATCCAAAAACAAGAAAAAGAAGTTAAATGGGAGCACTTTGTATAAACTATAAAATGAAATAAAAATAAAGTACAAAAATAGCAAAAAGAAACCAAAAAAATGATTGGGTTAAGAATCAAACCTAGGAATCAAAGAGAAATACAAGCTTTACTCAAGCCCATCAACCACCAAACCAAATGTTGTCTTTGTTATACAAGGTATACATGTAAGGTATTTATTCTTATTTACAGCATTTGTCTAAGCTAATATAAATTAATTTTTTTTTTAAAAAAAATGGGGGGACAACCGTCCCCCCTTGTTCCTACGTGGCTCCGCCACTTCCCGTGAGATATTGTTAGATTTTGTTTTGATTTATAATTTTTCAAATATTAATTTTCTTAATTTTGCCGCATACAAAATTGGATTAGCTCGACCTTCTGACTTAGATTAGTCTGATATTCGCTTCTTACTTAGATTAGCTGGTTTTTGGTATGTTAGTAGATATTTATGCGGATTTTAGATATCGACACTATTGTGTTAGATTTGTGTAAGTATGTAGTTACTAATGCGTATGTTTTATTATATATTTCTTCAACAGGTTTCATTGCAATACAAGTTCTTTATCGGATCAAAAAATGTTTCATTGCAATACAGGTTCTGAATTGGATCAAAATAGGCTTCTAATATTAATATTTAATAAATGACAAAACGAAATAAAAATAATTTCAGGAATAAAAATTACCGATGGCCTTGGCCATCACTAAAATCTTTTTTCAGTTTTTTTACAGACAAGTCATTGGTATTTTACCTTTACCGATGGCCTAAAACCATCGGTATTTTAATTTAATCGATGATTTTAAGCCATTGATAAATTTAATATAATACCGATGGCTTTAAGCCATTGGTGATTTCAAATATTCCTATGGTCTTGGTGTAGGGATTTAGGTACTCTAAGCAGAATTTCATGAATCATATTCATACGCACCTAAAACAAAATCGCATGCATAACACACAAGAATCACATAATTATACCTTTGAAGCGTGATTTCCACGTGGCAATTAATTGACAATTAGGGAGAGAATAGAGCCCCAAGCGTTGCTCCTCTACTTAGTCCACGGGATTCGAATGAGCCGTCCACGAATGCTATATTGGTCGGATGAAGGAGGAAGCACCATGATCACCACCTTTGCGGACAACCGGCCACCACCACGAACCACTACCACCGAGCACACAGCACCGACGCACAAGGAGAGGGACGGATGAGAGTGAAAGAGATTTTGAGAGGGGTTGGCTTGTGTTTGCTAATTAGGGTTTGATCTAATGATCACTGAATCTTATGATCAACCCTAGGCACCTAGTCTATTTATAATCATATTATAATTAGACTAAGAAGCAAAGCCCAAACCCTCTAAACCTACCCATATGGCCGGCCACCTAGAGGGATGAGGCCCAACATGGGCCTGTTCCTCTTATGCTCAATCTAGTTCCTTTATGTGACCTTATAGGATCCGTTCAATTGGGCTTTGGGATATTTTACTAGTCCAAAGGTCGTAAGTACTTCTAGCTATGATAAAACGACGACCCAAAAGAACGAACTTAATTATCTCTATAATTTGATCCATTATATATCTAGTAATTGTAATTGACGAAAACATAAAACCTTCAATCTCCCATTTGTCTGAGACAAGTGTGCAATATTCAAATTCCTTAAGTCAATATGTGTCGATTAGATAATATGATTGCATCACATGTCGAGATCATATTAATCTACAAATCATTTCTTGAAGTCTGAGTTAGAATTGCAAAATAAATGATTACTATGTAATCCATTTGAGCACGACCATGCATTTTTCTCAATTCTCCCTCTTCAAAAGGCTATGACACATTTCCTAATTAAATAGGTAGACTCAATCCAATCTTGTAGCAACTAAAGCTCCCACTTAACTTTAGAAGTAACTTGGCAACACCCTTTATAGTCCCCTTTTACAGCATGATGTTTTGATGTCCCACAGTTAAATCTATCATTGAATGAAATCAGTGTTCCACTAATGTCAAAGGAATCCACTAATATATTCGGAAGTTCTAGATATACTTGAACTTCAAAGTAGGTTAATAGTTCGATCATGTATCATTGATGAATCACATTTATATAGGATTTATAGGCACGTTTATGCTAGTTTTATAGCTGTTTTTTTAGGTTTTTTTGTCGCTTTTTAGGTCGCAAATACATAAGTTGTTTGTTTTGTACTCTATTATGCGCTGTTTATGTTTTTCTTAATGTTTCAGGTGATTTCATAGTCATTTGGACGCTTTTGTAGTGTTTGGAGTAGTTAATTCGGATGATATTTGGATGGAAGTCGATGAATTGAGTTTATTTATCGGAGATCCCATGTTCGTGGATGTAGATTTTGATTATTATGTGCATGAGGAATGAAAATAGCATTCACAAGGGTCGCTATGCATCTTTCGGATATGAATTTGAGTTTAAAACGAAGAAAAACGATGGTTTACAAAGTGTCAAAATAGACATTTACTCACTCTTTTGATCATAACTTGAATTCTAGAAATTGGATTGAAGTAATTCAAGTTGCGTTGGAAACTAGACTTGAAGAGATTTTCAACGATAGGTAACACGCCCCAAGAAGCCTCCTGAAACAGAAGTTATAGACGTTTTAATCTAAGTCATGCAGTCAGCGACGAAGTGCAGCACCCGTGGCCAGCGTTGCGGGTCTGTCTCGCGCCCACACAAAGTGCGCAGCACCTACTGCCAGCCCGCAGGCTGTGCCTACGCCCGCAAGTTCTGCCGAGCAACCTAAGAAGCCCACGAAGCATCATCGCTGCACATATAGCTCGTGTCCTTCGACCTCGCTTACGGTTTTATGCCATATCATCATCTATCGTCTAATAATAATACAACTTATGTAATTTATATTTTCTTATTTCTTTTCTTTAATTATTTTTAGATTAGAATATTTAGGATAATATGAATACTATAGGGATATTATTTTTCCCTTATGCTTTTTATATCTTTTATTATTTTACGTTCTTTTTAGTTTTCTCTCTAGCCCTAGTTTCTTATGGACAATTCCATGGATTCCTCCATGGTTTTGTTCTTGAGTTTGTTACTTTAATTTATAGAGGTAATTTTATTTCTTTGCTTCGATTATGTTTTCTTTATTAGATTTAGTTTTTATTATTTATTTCATGTTTGAGTAGTTTGATTTCTAGTGTTTGGGAATCCATGTTTGTATAATGAATTTTGAATAATATTATTTATATTTTGATTATTGATTTCCCTAATTGATAGTGTTTTATTGTTAATCTTACAACCTGATCAATTGTTTGATTAATTATTGTTAATAAGAGGTTGAATCGAAAGATCATACTTTTAGAGGCTTACCTACAATTAGCAATTCTGATTATGTTAGCGACCGAACTACATATGTTGAATTGAGAGCGTTAAGCCCCGACCGTAGGCTTAGCAATTGCTCTAGATAATTGATTGATTGAATTGTTATTGATATTTGATAGATTTAGAACTATAAACATGATGAACCATAACCCTAGGTCTTTTTATTATTTATATTCTTATTTTAATTTAGATTGCCCTTCAATCCTGAATTTTGTTACATAGTTTAGTTTCTCCAATTTCTTAGAAGTTAGATTGAATAGTCATCTCTCTGTGGATTCGACCCTACTTACCCTACTACATTGTTAGTTGGTTTTGTTAGGAATATATTTTTGACAGGTGTACGACAATCTATCAATCATTTATACATAACCATGTGATTGACCGAGCATCTCTACCCTATAGCCCATGAAACTGCGTTATCCAATCAATCTTACATGCCAATTCATTCATTAAAATCATTTATGTCCAATTTAATGATTTCAAATTAGGAATTTAAATAATTTATGAATTTAGTACACCCGTGGGGTTTCATTCACCAAATCACGTATTTGATGATCCCATCAATTCATAATTATTTTGGACATTTTATTTAATATCATACCACGATTAAATAATAAGAGAAATGAAAATTTCTAATTAAACATAATTATGCAAGTTAATTAATGTATTACATATGTAATAAGTTTTCTCAAAACAAATACAACTTAAATTACATAACTTGCTTCAATCCAGAAGCCCTAGTGTGACTCTCATGCTTGGGCTGTGGAAGAGCTTTAGTAAGCGGATCAGCGATATTCTCATCCGTATGAACTTTGGAGAATTTGACATCCCGCCTGTTAGCGATCTCTCGAATGAGTTGATACTTACTCTCAACATGTTTGGACTTGTTATGTGACCTTGGATCCTTTGATTGAGCAATGGCGCCATTGTTATCAAAAAACAACTCAATTCCTTCTTGAGCACGTGGTACAATGTCTAGCTCAGTAAGGAACTTCTTGATCCAAACTGCCTCTTTAGTTGCTTCTACCGCAGCCAAATACTCAGTTTATGTCGTAGAGTCTGCGACAGTGCTTTGCTTCGAACTCTTCCAGCTCACTACTCCTCCATTCAGACAGAAAATGTACCCTGATTGAGATTATTGAAAGTCATCTCTATCAGTTTGGAAGCTCGCATCCGTACAGCCCTTGACAACTAGTTCACTTTCGCCACCATAAACTAGGAACATTCCTTTAGTCCTTCTCAAGTAATTAAGGATGTTCTTAGCAGCTGTCTAGTGTGCTTCTCCTGGATTTGCTTGAAATATGCTACACATGCTCAAGGCATATGCAACATCCAGCCTTGTACATATCATGGCATACATAATAGACCCTATTGCAGAGGCATAAGGTACATTAGCCATACGTTGCAACTCTTCTTGCTTTTGAGGGCACTGAGTTTTATTGAGCATAGTACCGTGAGACATGGGAAGGAGTCCTCTCTTAGAGTCTTGCATTTCGATCCTGTCAAGGATCTTATCAGTATAAGTCTCTTGACTTAGTCCAATCATCCTTCGAGACCTATCTTGATGGATCTTAATTCTCAATATGTACTCAGCATCTCCCAAGTCTTTCATAGAGAAACAACACTTCAACCATTCCTTGACTGACTCAAGCATTGGTATGTCGTTCCCTATGAGTAGTATGTCATCTACATACAAGACTAAGAAAACTAGGCTACTCCCACAAGACTTCTTGTATACACAAGGTTCTTCTTCGCTCTTGAGAAAACTAAACTATTTGATTGCCTCATAGAAACGAATGTTCCAACTCCGTGATGCTTGCTTCAATCCATAAATGGATTTATGAAGCTTGCAAACCTTTCTAGGATTTTCTGGATCCTCAAAACACTCAGGTTGTGTCATATACACATCCTCCGTCAAGAACCCATTCAAAAAGGGGGTTTTGACATCATCTGCCAAATTTCATAATCGAAAAATGCAGCAATCGCTAGAAGAATCCGAATAGACTTAGGCATTGCTACTGGGGAAAAGGTTTCATCATATACAATACCATGAATTTTTCTGAACCCTTTTGCAACCAATCTCGCTTTATGGATGTAGGAATTTCCATCTTTGTCTGTTTTGATCTTGTAGACCCATTTGCATCCAATGGGTTTGACCCTATCAGGCAAGTCCACTAGGGCCCACACATCATTTTCAGACATGGAGTCCATTTCGGATTTCATGGCCTCAAGCCATTTTTTAGAGTCAGGACTCTCTAAAGCTTGCTTGTAGGTTGTGGGTCCCGCACATTCTAATAGAAATTTTTTGGAATCCTCAGTTAATAGAACATCAATAAACTGTTTGTTTCTAAGTCTGAGTGACCTACGAGGGGTGGGAGCAACAATAGAAATATTCTCTTCAACTCTTTGAAGATTTTCGTAAGAATTAGATTCAAGCAGGACGATAGGAGTCTCGCTAGTTGAATTAGCTTGCTCCGACGCATGATTTGTCAAACTAGTTGACTCATGTGCCCTCGCCTTTGAAGTGGTGTTATCCACATCCATTTGTTGCTCATCTCGAATTTCTTCGAGAACTACTTTACTCCCACTTGCACTAGACGAAAAAGATAAAAAGGCACCGGTTCAAACCCCCCCTTTGGCACCGGTTTTGAACCGTTGGGTATTTGAGGGATGCCAAATCCATGAAAATTTGGCACCGGTTCAAAACCGGTGCCAACTAAAGCATTTAGCACCGGTTAACCGGTGCTAACTACATGATAATAGAAGTGTACTCGTAATTCCCCAATATCATACTTGTATATAAACACGACACAACAACCAAAGCTTTGAGCCACAGGGTCAAGTTGTTCACATAATTTCTAAAATCAAAAACATGTAAGATTCCAGAATTAGGATAACAATTAAGCACTATAATATAGTACTAACAAGAAGATGCAATAGAGCTTTCTGGGACAAATCCATAATTGCTTAACTGATTACAAAACCCATGATAATCCCTAAATTTTTCGGCAGAGCAATTCTGTAAAAAAAGATTGCCAACCAAGTAAACTATAGCCAATTCATCTTCAGAATTTGTTGCTCTTCCTTTGCTGTGCTTAAGCACTCAACAGTTTTGCTAAAGGCAAAACGTACACAAAAAAAAAACAAAAAAAAAGAAGAAGGGGAGCACATAAGGTTATGGAGCAGACTAAGAAATTTGTTGCAAGTGATGCGGCTAGCACTAGAATGGCAGGTGTTATGGAATACGGGTATTGTCCTGAGGGAGTTGTATATAATACTGTAGACGGTTCTTCAAGAATGTATGCTAGATTTGTCAAAAAACAACAACAAAAAAATAGCATTTATTAGTTATTTAGTATAGTTGGTTGTTTGATTGGATTTTGATATAAAATGTAGGAGGAAGCAAGAGCAGTAGGGCTGCTGAGAAGTGAGAAAATGGCAAATTTAGTTGGGTGTTGTTATGAGGGTGATGAGAGATTGCTAGTTGCTGAGTTCATGCCCAATGAAACACTTTCTAAGCATCTATTGCTTCCTTACCCTCACCTTGCTTCCACCTAGGTAAATTATACTCATTCATCATAAAGTTACTTATTTTACAGATGAAGTTCATGATACTTGTTGCTAATTAATTATACTAACAATAGTAGTAGCAATTTAATCCTTTTTTTTTTATCCCTTGTAATATAATTGTGTATATATGGTAATTATACTAAGAGAAGTGTTTATGTATGTAATATAGGTGACAAAAAATAGCAAATTATTTGTAGAGAACGCGACAGATAGGCTAAAGCTGTTTGTCAAGGCATTTTGTGCTAAAGATGATGTATCTTCTCAAGCATTAATCTCTCAAACAAGGTGTTTGGTTGGTAAAGCCAAGAAATTTATTCAGTGCATTAAATAAAAAAAAAAACAAATGTCTCAGGAGAGGAATTAAAATTAGGCTCACCTCAGTTTCTTTCTAAAGTGGAGTAAGAGCTATCACAAGAAATCAGGCATTAGGCCTTTCACGAGCTTCATACTGCAAGCAACGTGATGCTAATCGTCCTAATTTAGTTCCATCATCATTTGAAAAATGGCCCTCTAAATTAGAGTCGATCAACATCGAAAAGTTTTTTCCACGTATGAGATCAAGTGCTTGGGAAAATCAAGAGAATTCTGAGTTAAAATCTTTTGTATTTTGTTCCCAAAACATCTGATAACCATTTAGATTGGTGTGCCAAGACCTAAGGCAATTAGAGAGCCAAAGTGAGCTAAAGAGTTTACAAGATATATACTTTTTTGGGACAGAGGGGTAATTGGAAGGGTGGAGAGCGTGATACGATACTTAACATGTTTTGTAGTTTGACAAAACTTAATATCCAAATCCAATTTCTAAAGTATTGCAAAATTTAAATCATTCATGGGAATGTAAAAAGCTAAGCCAGCTCCAATAAGAGGACTTACAATTTAGCCCTATAATTCTTTCATGAAAGAATTTTGATGTGTCTAATAAAAACCAAATCTCAAGGATATTTGGATACTAATATATGAGTTCTCAAGGATTCTTAGATGCTTATTTCTTTCTAGTTCAAGTGGAGTTACTGGAGTAGCACACTGAATATAGAGGTTAATGAAGCATTAAGAGGGTAAAACATGACATGACACACTGAAAGTTGTATGAAAATTTGAAGTTTACATGGCTTGGCGGTATATGTTTCCTACTGAGCACGTCAAGCAGTAAGGTGCCAAAACTGTAGATCACGCTCTCTGGAGAAATTCGACCTGCTAATTAGAAAGCAGGGCATTAGCTTCCTAGAGAAAGCATGCTTTCAGAAATTAGCAGCTCCATTGCAACAGCTTTATAACATTCTCTACACACATAACTAGAGAGAGACCTTTATCATTGAACATGCAATCAACAAGGAGATCAGGACAAGTCAATATTGTCATGTATACCATTCATCATAGTCTATATTTACGGCAAAATAAATCATTTAGGAAGGGCCAGGTACCTGTCCTCATGTACTCAGGAGGAGTGAAAGCCAAATTTGTACTATAGCTTTTCCCATCTCGGCTGTTTTTCATGAGGCCAAAGCAAGAGAGCCTGGGATTACCATCCTATCAAAAGCTGAGTCACGACATAAAGTATATGGAGAAAAGGATATAGACAAGAGCAAAAATACAAGTTCAATTGTACCTGGTCAAATAGAACTCTATAAGCATTAAGGTCGTGGTACAATGATCTTCCTTTACTGCTACAATATTCCAAGGCTTGTGCTAAACACAATGCCACTCTCAACCTCATAGCCCATTTCAAAGGCTGATTTTCCCCTGAAGTAAATAAACAATTTGAAACTTAAACCAAAATACAATAGCACCATCAACACAACAACTTCACCCATGAATCAAAGTCAACTACATGGAAACTCTATCTACAAACAAGGTTTCCTAACCATTTAAGTCTCATAATGAACGTTGTAAAACTGATGTGCACAAACGTACCAAAACCAATCTTAATCAATTAAAAAAACCTTAAAAAAATATTTGATTATATCGACATTGCCCAACGTTCTCCTTGTCTGTTTGAGAGTCCTAAGAAGATTACACCAATGATGTGGTGCAACCCTTTATTAAGAATACACTGGTTGTACATTGACTGTTGCTAACTCGGCACAAACAATTTAGATAGAACTTGTTTCCCCTTGTCGAAAACATTATACTTTCTCGAAAATTAATAATAGGCATAAACTTTAGCATCTTCAAGCAACGTACCATGGTAATCATACCTCATTGATTATTACATATCGAAAACACAAAAGCAATGCCTAATTCAACACGACACATACAAAGTCCCTTTGATAGAAAAATAACAAATGCATAGTCAAGGTCACAACATTTCAATCTTAAACAAGAAAGTTATAAATTTAGATGATACTCACAGTGAAAGAGATGCTTAGAAAGTGTTTCATTGGGCATGAACTCAGCAACTAGCAATCTCTCATCACCCTCACAACAACACCCAACTAAATTTGCCATTTTCTCACTTCTCAGCAGCCCTACTGCTCTTGCTTCCTCCTACATTTTATATCAAAATCCAATCAAACAACCAACTATAAGATCATTTTGTACCATTTTTGCTACTAATAACTAACACATATATAAAACTATAAGAGCATTGGAAAAAATAGCCACTAACCTTTGAATTTGAACTCTTTTTTGAGGAGCAAACAAACTAGATCTACAATTCCTACAAATGATAGAATAAAAAATATTAAAATTAAAAAACTTAGGGTTTATGGTTAATTAATTGAAACTAAATTAAAAAAAAATAGAAATAAAACCAGAACCCTAAAATTACGAAATTGAAAACCAAATCAACGACAAACCCTAGATTGCGAAGGAATTCAGTAGATTAAGAAGACCACATTACCTAGAAGCTGCTTCAATGGAGGTGAGAAATAAAACCAGAACCCTAAAATTACGAAATTGAAAACCAAATCAACGACAAACCCTATATTGCGAAGGAATTCAGTAGATTAAGAAGACCACATTACCTCGAAGCTACTTCAATGGAGGTGAGAAAGCTCAAAATCGGCTTCAATGGAGAATATAGAGCACGAGGTCAATGGAGGCCAGAGATATGGAGAGAGAAGGAGGTTCTGCTTCAATGAAGTGAGAAAGCTCGTAAACCACTTCAATGGAGAAGGTGAAAATTCGGGATGGTGGAAGAGAAGGAGAAAACTAGAGGGAAAACAGAAGATGGAAAAAACGGGGGGAAAGAAAGAAAGAAAGAAAAGCAGGAGCCCGGTTTTTTTTTAAGAATTTTTTAATAAGTGGGAACCGGTTTGAACCGGTGCTAATTAAATGATTGGCACCGGTTTTGGTTGGAACCGGTGCCAACACTGATTTTTTCAATCCGGCCCATTTATTTTGGCACCAATTTTCAAGAACCGGTGCTAAAGGGGGGGTGCCTATTTCATTTTTTCTACTAGTGTTGGCTTTGTAGAAAGAAATTCCCTTTCTAGAAAGAAACCATCGCGAGCAACAATAAACACTTTGTTATCTGCGCGATTGTAGAAGTAATACCCTTTTGACTCCTTGGGATAACCCACGATGAAACATTTATCTGATTTAGGGCCTAGATTTTTGCCTTTTAAACGTTTTACATAGGCTTCACAACCCCAAATCTTGAGAAAAGATAACTTTGGAAATTTTCCAATCCATAACTCATATGACGTCTTCTCAACTGTTGGACGGGCTTCTGTTTAGTATGTTCGCAGCTGTTTCTAATGCATATCCCCAGAACGATATGTGAAGTTTAGTAAAGCTCATCATCGATCGAACCATGTCAAGCAAAGTTCAATTCCTCCTTTCTGACACATCGTTTAATTGTGGTGGTCCTGGAGGAGTTAATTGTGAAAGAATTCCACAATCCCTCAGATGATAGTCAAAATCCGGACTCAAATATTCACCACCATGATCAGATCGTAGTGCCTTAATTGTCTTGCCAATTTGATTTTGAACTTCATTCTGGAATTCTTTGAACTTTTCAAAGGGTTCCGACTTTTTTTTCATTAAGTACACATAACCATATCTACTTAAATCGTCAGTAAAAGTGATAAAGTAGTTAAATCCATCTCTAGCTTTTGAACTCATTGGTCCACATACATCCGTATGTATGAGTGCTAAAAGGTCATTAACTCTTTCACCCTTTCTAGTAAAAAGTGATTTGGTCATCTTACCTAACAAGCATGACTCAAATTTCTCAAATGATTCATAATCAAATGAGGATAAGAGTCCATCCTTTTGTGATCTTTGGATGCGCGATTGGTTTATGTGACCTAACCTACAATGTCATAGGTAGGTTGGGTTTGAATCATCTGTTTTTCGCTTCTTGTGATCTATGTTGTAAGCATGAGTTGGATAGTCTAAAATATACAAACCATTAATCAGTTTAGCATTAGCATATAACATATTATCTTTTGAAATAAAACAACATTTGTCTCTTAATTCGAAAGAAAAACCTTCAGTATTTAACATAGAGACTGAAATAATGTTCTTGGTAATTGTTAGGATAAAATAACAATTATTAAGCACCAAAATAAGACCAAGAGGGAGCTTTAAATGATAGCTTCCAATAGCAAACCCAGCAACTTTTGCTCCATTTCCTACTCAAAGTGTTATCTCCCCTTTTGCTAACTTCCTACTATCTCTTAAGCCTTGTATGTTATTCACAATATGAGCACCACAACCGGTATCAAATACCCAAGTGAAAAAGGAGTAAGATTGATTTCTACAACAAGAACATTAGGTAACTCTTTACTTTCCGTTTTAAACGACATGTTATGGGGACATTATGGCTTGTGGTAAGACCACCTACCGCAGTAAAAACACTGGCATACATATTTCTTCAGGTACTCTTCAGAATGGTTGACATGTAAATCAACAAGCTTGACTATTGAGCCTTCATCATCATGAATAAGCTTCACGATGTCATAACCAGCATGGAGCGAAAATAGTATAGTGTCATGAGCAAACACATCATTGAATGGTCTCTCAAAGATATCCATTTGGTTAAACAACTCAATCACTTCCCCAACATGGATCTTAACTAACTGACCTGGTATGAGTTTCTTGGCCATAATCTTGCTATGAATGATGTAAGTCTCATACCTTATACTAAATCTTGGGAATCGAATTAACGATTTCCTCAACATTTTTATCAATGATGCCTGCATTGCCCAATGATCGTACACGTCCTCTACATGCATCATATAGGCAATTTAACAGCAAGGTTGGCTCATATTTCTCAAATCTTCTACTCCAACAAATTGGAATGGAAGATAAGATGAGCTTCCTGACTTTCTCTGCATCCGAAACATCTTTCGAATGCCTTTCAGGAGTAAAACCGACTGTGAATCTGCTTTCAATTGGGATATATACGCGAGCTTCGAGCCCATGGCTCTTTAGAACACTTCTTAGCTCCCTTTCCCTATCCCTGAAGTTTGTTAGGTTTAGCCTTGTTTTCAATTTGGGTGGCAAGTTAGTGTTGTCATTAATGCTATTCATCTATAAACAAAATAAAGCAAAGTTCAATAATTATGTTTAATATAAAATTAAAATGCACCATAAATAAATTAAATAGGGTGGTTTAAAGCACCTTATTTAATATTAAGTGGTCCTAATTAAATTAAGTGATTCCAATTCAAGATCCTTTATTTGTGTGATAATTGACCGGACTTAGCCTTACCATCAACCATTACATTTTCAAGGTAAGTAAACTCTTTACTAATTGCAACTCTTGGTTGAATAATTAACCATCTCATGTTCAATTATTACCCTTTGCTTTCTTTAGGTAATCTTGGGAGCACAACCAATTAAAATTGTAAAACTTGATTTACCCCAAGTTACCTAAGATATAAAAATGACACCCAGCTTTGGCATGACCTATAATTAATTATCAAAGGGTTGTTGGGTTTTTAATTAAAAAAGCAATCTCAATATTACGGAGACCTAGATTTATTATGTTGTGATAAATTTAGTGAACTCTAGTGCATCGTCAACAACATAAATAAAACCTAACATGCATAATCTACTAATACATAAAATAAAGCATGACATAGTATGGCCCCTTAGTCCTAAGACCCTAATCTTGAAAAGCTCCCACTTGAACCTTCATGGATCTCTATCCACCTTGCTCCTTTGGGACTTCACTTCATGGGCTTCTTTGTACTAAACTATTTAAATAACTAATCTATTTACTTTAAATAAAAAGTTACCAAAATACTTAACAGTACACATACCGTATTTAGATTACAAAAATACATTATGATGCGTAGATTGTATTTAGAATCTATGGGCCATACTAGTCTAAATATAGCATAATAATATATATCATATATTATAAAAATGCCACATAATAAAATCAATCAACATGCTTGCCAAAATTAAAATATCGAATATTCTTAATTAAGGGAACGCAATTCCTAAAATATTTTATATTTTTAAATCGTAATTAAATAATATCGTATATTATTCATTACCATCTATAAATTATCATATATTTTAAATTGGGTATAAGATAGAATCAAATCTTGTTTTAATATGGAAAGATAAATCATATTTATTTTCCATGATTGTCCTAACTAATTTAGGAGATTCTATCCTAATACTAGCCAATCAAATAATTTTAAAATCAATTATATCCTAAAATAATTATGGGATAATCACATTATTTAAAAAAATTATTATCCTTTTGAAATATTGCTCAAAATATCCTATCAAATCCTATCCAAAATAACAACCTTAATTATGAATAACTACCAAAAAACAACTTTTGAAATTTGATTTTATCTCAAAATAAAATCAGATTTTATGTTGAAAATATTTTTAAAAAAAAATTTATGTATTTTTTTTAAAAACGTGCGCTGCACGTGCTGGCCATCGTGGTCGGCTAGCAGAAGCTAGCCACGGTGGTTGGCCACTTCACAGCAGCCACCACGCAAAGCAGCAGCAAGCAGCAGTGGCAGGCACAATAGCAGCGTGCACGCTTCTCAGCCACCCTTTTGACCACTTGCACCCCTTCCCCACCCTCCCTCTCGGACCAGCAGCGACAGCCACCGTGGCTGCCGCGCAAAACCCCCCCTTTTTCTACAATAATAATTTAATTAAAACTACTTTTGTAAAATTAAATTCAACTAGTCCAAGAATTAAAATTAAATCTCTATTCAATTTTAGATTAGGGTTCTTCATGAAAGTTAATCCCAATTTAATTTAACACTTAAATTAATTCATTGATCATGTAAAATTCACAATTTATACATTAAATCAATGCTATTAAATTTATGAAACAAGTTTAAAACAAAATTGAACAAAACAAGCTCATAAAATCAGATTTTAGGGCTTATTAGGTTCGAAATTTTCGAAAAAATTAGGGTTAGGGTTCGAAATTTTCGAACCAATTTGGGCAAAACTTTGGTCCATATTAGGGTATTTTAAGCATAATTAAATCACATTTAATATATTCCAAGCATTAAATCACATTTAAAACAATAATTAAACCATAATTAAATTAATTCTCCCTCTTAATTGATTATAAAATTATGAACATGGACTTCAAAATAATCGTATTATTATAATCAAGCATGTTCATGCAAGAGGCTAACTGATACCAGTGTAGGGATTTAGGTACCCTAAGCGGAATTTCATGAATTATATTCATACGCACCTAAAACAAGATCGCATGCATAACACACAAGAATCACATAATTATACCTTTGAAGCGTGATTTTCCACGTAGCAATTGATTGACAATTAGGGAGAAAATAGAGCCCCAAGCGTTGATCCTCTACTTAGTCTACGGGATTCGATCGAATGAGCCGTCCACTAACGCTATATTGGTCAGATGAAGGAGGAAACACCACGATCACCACCTTTGCGGAAAACCGGCCACCAACACGAACCACCACCACCGAGCACACACCACCGGTGCACAAGGAGGACGGACGAGAGTGAGAGAGAATTTGAGAGGGGTTGGCTAGTGTTTGCTAATTAGGGTTTGATCTAATGATCACTGAATTTTATGATCAACCCTAGGCACCTAGTCTATTTATAATCATATTATAATTAGACTAGGAAGCAAAGCCCTAACCCTCTAAACCTACCCATATGGTCGGCTACCTAGAAGGATGAGGCCCAACATGTGCTTCTTCCTCTTATGCTCAATCTAGGCCCTTTGTGTGACCTTATAGGATCCGTTCAATTGAGCTTTGGGCTATTTTACTAGTCCAAAGGTCGTAAGTGCCTCTAGCTATAATAAAAAGACGACCCAAGAATTAACTTAACTATCTCCATAATTTGATCCATTATATATCTAGTAATTGCACTTGACGAACACATAAAACTTTTACTTGTACCATCGGTAAAATTTAAATACCGATGGTTTTAAGCCATCGGAAAAATATACCGATGGTTTCAGCCAACGATATTTATAAAAATATATGTTGACTTTACCCATCAGTAAGAGCATTGGTAAAAAAATTATCGATGGCTTTTCCATCGGTATTTTAGGATTTTTCGACGAAACCATTTCCAATGGCCATATATCGATGGCAGACATCGGTAAATTAAATACCGATGATTTTGTACGTTTTACCGATAGATGTCGGCCATCGATAAACTGCTTCATTCTTGTTGTGACATATATAATGGTTTAATATTGCATTGGAATCTATGCAAATAGTTAGTTTTAAGAATTTTCGGAAATGGGGGCAATACTTTTTTTATAATGTTTAAAAAGCTTATTAATAATTAAAAATATGTTTGTCAAAAAAAAACATTATGTATTACCCGTAGTGATTGTATTTCATGTATCGAGAGTCCTAAACATGACAATTATATAAATAAAATAATAAAATAAATAAATAAATAAAAACTAACTAATTAAATTACATATAAAAAATAATGATCAAAGTTAGTTTATAAATAGTGAAAAAAGTTAAATATGTCAATTATTTAAGAAAAGAGGGATTACATATGAAAAACGATACTCTGTAATAGTCTTGTGGATGATTGTTTGAATAGTCTTGATATATGTATGCATGGGTTAATTTCAATACATTAAAAGTTTATAATATTGGTCAAATATTTGCATTGACATGTGTCCGATCAAAGTGGATCAGATCACTTTTGCTACTCATGAGGAAATTGAAAAGAATTGATTGGTGAAGGAGAGTAGAAGATTTGCTTCTTCACATCTTGAAAGAAATGTTTGACCTTTAGCTTTAGGAATCATTGAACATGGAGAGAATCAAGGAGTTATTTTTTTATTTTTTTATTTATTTTTTTTAACACACACCAAGGATATATTATAGAGGCCTAAAGGCCATTAAGCAGCATACTACTGTTCATTACATTACAACAGGAGATAAAAAAAGGGGGTGCTATTAAGACTAAGACCAGCAGCCCCTAACTTAAGACATAAAGCATAAAGGATGAGATTAATAGCCGAAATAGTAGTTGAGAAAACATTATGGACAGGCATGTTCCCTGAAGCCTGCTTCTTCACAAGGTTGCTGCTAGTTGCGTTTTGGATCTCTAACAAAGACATCAGGGACAGGCTTGGGTGGATAATAATAATACTTGAGATCATCATCAGTTATCTGGGCGCCCATTTTAGCTAACCCATGAGCTACAGCATTAGCATGCCGCTTGGTGTGGAGGATGATAACAATCCAATCCTCCTTTAACATTCTCTTAATATCCTGAATAATCATTCCAAGTTCATGATGGAGATAGTCTTCTGCATTCATTAGCATTTTCTGTAAAGCTTCAGCGTCTGTTTCGAGCTCAAGGTGATGAAGATTAAATTTCTTTGCAGCCACAAGACCCTTTCTAATGGTAAACAATTCACCCACTTCTGGTGAAATTGCTCTGAGCTTCAAGGTAAACCCAACTAGCCACGATCCATCATCATTTCGTATCACACCACCTCCTCCAGCCTTGTTCTCTCCCTTCCAGCTTCCATCTGTGTTGAGCTTCTTGTAACCCATTTGTGGCAATTTCCAATCATCAGGAGGAATATTATTCATCGGAACTCCATTTCGGGTCTGCAAAATTTTATTGTTAAGGTAAAGATCATTGCTAAACTTCACAAATAGACTTTGGATTCTGCTCATTGACTTCTCAAAAACAGCCGTGTTCCTATAATTCCACAAATGCCAAATACCAATTGCAAAAATATTTTTCAAATCTTTAGTTTGATTGAGATTAAAACAAATCTAATCCCACCATTGATTGTTTTGAAAGTGGTTCAAATTAATTTTTTTTGCACATTGGATCTTTGCAAACACCATATTCCAAAAACTGGAAGAGGAAAGGCTATCTCTAAAAAGGTGAAGATGGTCTTCATCTGCCCCCCCACATCGAGCACAAATTGGGTCAAAATCTAGAATTTTGCATTTTAAACGTACCCCAACCGGTAAAATTGAATGGGCAACATTCCAAATAAGCATTTTATACTTAAAAGGAATTTCAATGTGCCTGATGTATGCATTTTATACCATGTTTTATCCCGATTTTATAGCGTAATTTTCATGTTTTTGGGCTCTATGGAGCCATTTCTCGCTAACAACCTCTTCTCTAGTGTGTTCGATCTATCTGACTGAGTTTCACAGGTATACGAAGGTTTCTTGGATGAATCGGACTCGTTTTGGATGGTAAAATGAGAGGTTGTTGAGTGAAAGAAGAAGAATTCCCAAATGCCCTATCGGGCACCCCATGTCCTGGATGCTAGGGCAAAGGAAGAGCAAGCTAACTACGAAGAATCATCATAAGTCCCACATGCCCGACAGGTCATGCCAAGCCTAGGCAGACCGGGCTGTGGGGAGTGCATTACAAACAGAGCTTCATGTTAAGTTGTATTGCACGCCCGACCGGGCACTCAAGGCCCTGGCTGACCGGGCAGAAGAAGAATAATTCCCAAATGCCCTATCGGGCACCCCATGTCCTGGCTGCTAGGGCAAAGGAAGAGCAAGCTAACTACGAAGAATCACCATAAGTCTCACATGCCCGACAGGTCATGCCAAGCCCAGGCAGACCGGGCTGTGGGGAGTGCATTACAAACAGAGCTTCATGTTAAGTTGTATTGCACGCCCGACCGGGCACTCAAGGCCCTGGCTGACCGGGCAGAAGAAGAATACAGAGAAGAAGTGAATTACCTCGTCCTCCCGATCGGGCAGTCCATGCCCGGGCAGACCGGGCGACGCTGCGCGGAGCTCATTTTTAATTAATCTCGAATTTTATCTTTTTAAGTGGTATAAATACCCATTGTAATCACGTTTAGAAGACAACTTTTATTTTCCTAATATTAGAACTTCCTTTAAAACCCTAGTTTTCTCTCTTCACGTAGTTTAATTTCTACTCTTTATGTTTGAATTATTGTTCATCAACAATTCGAGTTCTTTCGATTGAAGCAATTGGTATTTATCTATTCTCTTTTCCTTTACTTTTCATTGCTCATTAATTATGTTTTCTTCATTAAATCTTGTTTTTGTTTTCGTTATTATGTGTGAGTAGATTCATAATCCGGGATCTTGTAAGCCCGGATATGATTGATACATGAATTGAATCTTTAAATTCTCCAATAATGATCCCAATTGACATGCTTAATTGATTGTGTTTATGCCAATGCTAGATTAGGAATAATTAGTATTGTTATCATCCCTTTGTTCTTATCGCAACAGAAGTTCGGTATTAACGGGATTTGGGTATTTCAATTAAGGGTTTGAAGTTCATCACGGAAGTAGGTGATTGGATGATTAGGAAGTTAAGTATTGTGTTTAATGTCCCTCATTTGCTTGATTCCATGGAAATAGGCTTGATAGTCGATTTGGGAAGCCATTGATAACTCGGAAGAGACCTTTGGTATTGTTTAGGGAATGCTTTTCCTCTTATCAATTGATTTGTTATTGGGGGTATATTTATTAGTGCATCGATTATATTCGTGGTAATGCTTCATCTTGGATGTTTTAGTTCATTGATTCATCACTTTCTTTAGATTAATTGTGTTATTTAGTATATTAGTTATTAGTATTCTTCATCATTGAATTGGTTACTTGCTTAGTGATTGCTTGAATCTAATTAATTAGGTGAACCTTAGTCTCTTGGGATTCGATCCTTACTTGTTCATCTACATAGCAGTGGTCTTGTTTGGTCTATCTTTGTTAGGTACGCGACAAACCTATCAAATTTTGGCGCCGTTGCCAGGGACTAACGGTTTCTTTCTAATTATTTATGATTCATTTTTACTAAGCCTTTTTCGTTGCTTTGGCTATTGTCTCTTGTGTTTTTGGTACTCTGCTTTTAGTTCCTTGTTACATGCAAACACGACGTTCAGGATCAGACGATTTAACACCTTTTGATTCTGAAATCGAAGCAACTGCAAGGAGACGAAGAGGTAGAAGAAGAAGGAGGAATCAAAACAATAGAAACATGGATGACCAAGGAACGAAATCTCTTTTGGGGTACGGTATTCCTGATACAATGACCGGACTCCTCTCTAGCATTGTCAGACCACCTGTTACTGTTCAGAACTTTGAATTGAAACCACAGTTCATTCAATTCATCTCCAACGATTCGTTTGCAGGCATACCTCATGATTGTCCAGTGAGTCACATTGATAGTTTCTTAGAGAAATGCGATACTATGAAGTTAAATGGTGTTACAAATGATGCTCTTAAACTTCGCCTTTTTCCTTTCTCATTACGGGATAGGGCGAAAGAATGGTTGAGAGATGATGGTTCTGGCTCATTTGACACATGGGACAAACTGGTGAAGGCTTTTCTAGTCAAGTTCTTGGGATAGGAAAAGACTGCAAGGTTGAGAAACGAGTTATCTACTTTCAGGCAGTTAGATGATGAGTCCCTATATGAAGCATGGAGGAGATACAAGCGATTGCAGAGACAATGCCCTCACCATGGTATTCCTGAATGGATGTTGATCCAAACCTTCTATAATGGTTTAAATCATGAGTTTCGAATCTATATTGATGCTGTGTCTGGGGGTTCTCTCTTTACTAAGAACCTAACTGAGGCGAAGGAGCTAATTGAGAAGATGGCGGCTAATGACAACTATCATCCAGTAGGCCGAAATAGTGTGAAGAAGGGAGGAAAATTAGATGCTGATGCTCTAAATCTTTTAACTAGCTCTGTGCAGGCATTGACAAGCAAGTTCGACAGACTCCAAGCTTGATCATCTTCTAGTTCACCTGAAACTTGTCAAATGTGTAATGTACAAGGTCACATTGCACCTAATTGTCCAAAGAATTCGAATGAGATGTCGATCGAGGAAGCCAATGCATTCGACACTTCAAATCCCAAAAGGCCATATGACCCCCATTCAAACACATATAACGAAGGGTGGAAACATCATCCAAATTTCTCCTACAAGAATACCCAAGTCCAACAAAATCCGCCTCCACCACCACCTCGAAACAACAATTACAATGCACCACCTGGTTTTCAAGCAAGACCACCTCCAGTCCAACAACCTATGCAACCACCTTCAGTCTAACAACCTATGCAACCACCTCCTCAAAAATCTAACCTTGAGCTAATGATGGAAAACTTCATAACCACAACAAACAATTCCATCCAACAGTTACAAGCTCAGAACAAGCTCATGGAAAATCAAATAAGTCAACTTGCTCATCAAGTTGGCCAATCTTCAAAGACTCTGGGTACCTTTCCGGGTCAAACAGAGCAACCACAAAAGGGGCATATGAATGCCGTGACTTTGAGGAGTGGAAAGCAGTTGGAAGATCCTCCCGTAAGGGAGCCATCAAAGGAGGTTGTTGAGGGAGTAGTCACAACTGAGAAGGCGGTTGATGGTAGTGTGATTGAGGAAGAGCCAAAGGCATCGACTCCACCACCACTTGCTCCATATGTGCCACAAGTTCCTTTTCCACAAAGGTTGGCTCAAGCTAAGTTAGAGAAAAAGTATGGAAAATTTCTTAATATTCTGAAAAAGCTCCACATCAACATTCCATTCTTAGATGCAATATCCGAGATGCCATCCTATGCAAAAATTTTAAAGGATATGCTCTCTAATAAGAAGAAGCTAGAGGAGAATGCTACGGTTGCGTTGACTATAGAGTGTAGTGCAATTTTGCAAAACACACTTCCTAAGAAACTAGGTGATCCGGGTAGCTACTCAATTCCGGTGGAACTTGGAGACATAGAGATCAACAGGGCACTGTGTGATCTTGGTGTAAGTGTGAGTCTTATGCCGCTCTCTATTTGCAAGAAACTTCAAATGGGTGAACTAAAGCCTACAAGCATATCTCTACAACTTGCGGATAGGTTAGTCAAGTTTCCTTTGGGTGTACTTGAAGATGTTCTTCTTCGCATGGAAAAATTCATTATTCCATGCGACTTTGTTGTGATGGAGATGGAGGAGGATGCACATGTCCCTACTGTTCTTAGTAGACCATTCTTAGCCACTGCAGGTGCAATCATTGATATGAAGAATGGTAAAATCACTTTTGAAGTAGGTGACGAGAAAATGGAGTATTCACTCTTGAATGCTATGGGAACTCCTTCCATGGGAGAGACTATTTGTCAAGTGGACGTCCTTGATGATTTACAACGTGAGCAACTTCCCTTGATTAAAACGGATGATGCACTTGAAACGATGTTAATGGGGAGTGTCAATGATGAAGATTGGGAAACGATGGAGTACACAAAGCTACTTGAGGAAGCAAAAGCCAATCCAATCACCGCTCCAGTCAAGGAAGTCCTTAGTGTATCGAGTGTTGGGGAGAGTACTATGCCTCCCGAGGTAGAGTTGAAACCCCTTCCCTCTACCCTTAAATATGCATACCTTGGTCCTAATAATACATATCCTGTTATTGTTAATGCTGAGCTTAGTGACACAAAATTAGAGCAATTGCTCACTGTTTTGAGAAAATATAAAAGTGTTATTGGGTATACCATTGATGATATTAAGGGTATTAATCCCTCTTTTTGTATGCATAAAATCATTCTTGAGGACGATCATGCCTCCTCTAAGAACCTCAAAGAAGGCTTAATCCAAATATGATTGAGGTAGTTAAAAAATAGGTTCTTAAATTGCTTATTGCAAGAATAATTTACCCTATCTCAGATAGTAAGTGGGTTAGCCCTGTACAAGTGGTACCTAAAAAAGGAGGTATGACCGTTGTCAAGAATGACAAGGGTGAGCCAGTCGCCACTAGAACTGTTACAGGGTGGCGAATGTGTATTGATTATAGAAGGTTGAATAAGGCAACCCGGAAGGAAAAGACCACATTCAAATGTCCCTATGGCACCTTCGCCTATCGAAGAATGCCATTTGGATTATGTAATGCTCCAGCCACGTTCCAGCGTTGCATGATGGCTATTTTCTCAGGTCTTATTGAAAATTCTATGGAAGTTTTTATGGATGACTTCTCTGTCTATGAAACATCTTTTGATATATGTCTTGAAAATTGAAAAAGGTGCTCTATATATGTCAAGAAGTCAATTAATTTTAAACTGGGAAAAATGCCATTTTATGGTACAACAGGGAGTTATTCTAGGCCACGTGGTATCACATAAGGGTATATATTGAGGTCGATAAGGCAAAGATAGAGGTCATTGAGCGACTACCCCCTCCTAACTCTGTAAAAGGAGTTCGGAGCTTTCTTGATCATGCAGGATTTTATAGACGATTCATTAAAGACTTTTCAAAAATCGCTCGACCTCTAACTGAGCTTTTGGCTAGGGATGCTGATAAGTGACATTTATGTCACTCCTAGGGTAGTCTTTTCTAGTAGTTTTAGCAATAATTTGGTTCATTCTAGTGTGCTTTTGTTATGTTTTGCCTAATTTAAGTAGTCTACCTATGTGTTGTGCAATGTGTTTTTATATGGTTTAGGTAGTCTTTACTCCCCTCCTTCGTTGAATTACGCTTTGCCTTCCTATTTTGTAATTGCAGATTTTTGCTGGTGGTTCGGATTGAGAAGGAACTAGAGCAAGGATCGAAGATATTGCACCAGCGGTTTGGCGCGGGCGCGGAACACAAAAAGCGGTCGCGCCACTTTGGGAGCGGGCGCGCCTCTTTCTGGTGCGGGCGAGCGTTGAGCTGGCCCAATCCCTTGATACCCATTTTGTAGCGGGCGCGCTTAATCTGGAGCGGCCGCGCCACCATCTACCCTGCGGGCGCGCCGTTGTTCAGCGCGGGCGCGCCTATCTGCTGCGATCCGTAACCTAAAATCTGATTAAAAACAGCAAGGAGGGAAGAGAGAGAGAGAGCGGCAGACATTTTTAGAATAGTTTTCAGCAAAAATACTCTCTCTTTGTTAGCAACTTCATTAAATTAGTTGATTTAGTTTTAGAAACTCTCAAAAATCTAATCATTTGTAGAAGCATATTTCAAGATTTATTTTAAGAATTTCAGCAATTATCCAACATTCTTGAAGCTTCAATAGTAACTTCTTTCATTTGTCCTTCATTATTTTCTGATTTTATTTTTGTATTGTAAGTCACTTGATTCTCTCTCAATCTTGATATATTGTTGTTGCATGTTAGCTTTGTCCATAGATAATCACTTTTCCCCAAATTTTAGAATTACTTATAATCCAATCTTGGAATTTGCATGTTACTCATAATGAATTGTGAGTAGTCCTATTGGCTAGGGGTTGGGTGAAACTCAACCTATTGGTGATTATGTGAGTTTGGGAGTGATTTTGATGATGGATTGCGATTAAATTTGATTATATGGGACTGCTTGTTAGTTCTTCATGATAAGAGTAATTAACCTAGATTATTGAACTTGATGGCATGAAATGTTTGGTTCGACATGGAAATGTGAGTTGAATGTTTCATTACCTATTGCAATATGATTATGTATCTTTTGTTGCTAAGTTAATGAGGGATCTAAGCTTAGTAATTTGAGTTGTTTTCATATCGTTTGATGTTGGTCTTGCATGTGGTCTTTGCTATTCCATTATCCTTATTCCTCCCTATTTGCCTAATTGCTATTGGTTGAGTGAATCTCATTCCCCTAGTGTTTTAATCCCTTGAATTCAACCTTTAGTTGTAGTTTGTTAGTTAATCACCACTCATACCTTGATTTCAATTTAGCTTGAGCGTTAAGATTATTTAGTAATTGATTCCCGTTCTCCGTGGACCGAATCCTTGCTTGCCATTATACTTGTTTGAGTGAGGTGTTTGTTATAAATATGTTTGAATGAGCCTAAATTGTGCGACCGATTTAGCACTTGTCAGATGCCCAATTTGTAATTATTGATGCTTGTCTTGAGGCTTTTACAGGTTGAAGGAAGCTTTGATCTCTGCTCCTGTTATGCAACCCCCGGATTGGACCCTACCATTTGAAATTATGTGCGATGCTAGTGACTATGTGATAGGAGCCGTTTTGGGGCAACGAAAGGACAGAAAACTTCATGCTATTTATTACTCTAGTAAAACTCTTAGCCCTGCTCAAATGAATTATGCCACAACTGAAAAAGAGATGCTAGCAGTAGTTTATGCAATAGACAAGTTTCATTCTTACCTAGTTGGTTTTAAAGTAATAATTTATACAGATCATGCAGCATTGAGATATTTAATGAGCAAAAGTCATGCCAAGCTGCGGTTGATTTGTTGGATCCTTCAGTTGCAGGATTATGACATCGAAATAAAGGACACAAAGGGGACTGATAATGTCGTTGCAGACCATCTCTCTCGCCTCCTTCTTGATAATGGGGATGGAGACGACCTCCCTTTTGATGATTCTTTCCCCGATGAAAATTTATTAGCTCTTTCGAAAATTGAGTCACCTTGGTATGCTGATTTAGCTAATTTTCTATCCACAGGTACAATGCCTCACGGCTACTCGTCTCAACAAAAGAAGAAATTCCTTTATGAGGCAAGGAGACATTTTTGGGAGGATCCTTTCTTGTATAAGCTATGTGCGGATGCAGTGATCAGACCATGCATCCCGAAGAATGAGGTACATAATGTCATCTCTCATTGCCATGATTTACCGTGTGGTGGACATGCAGGTCCTTCGAAGACAACCACGAAGATTTTGCAATGCGGTTTTATTGGCCAACCTTGTTCAAGGATGCCTACTCCTATGTCAAGGCCTGTGATCGTTGTCAACGGATAGGTAATATTTCGAGGAAGAATGAGATGCCACTAAACAGCATACTAGAGGTCGAGTTGTTTGACGTGTGGGGGATAGACTTCATGGGTCTGTTTCCTTTTCCCCATGGGAACCAATATATCGTAGTAGCCATTGACTATGTGTCAAAGTGGGTTGAAGTTATTGCTACACCAACCAATGATGCTCGTGTGGTAAGTAAATTTTTCAAAAAAATTATTTTTCCTCGATTTGGTATCCCACGTGTGTTGATTAGTGACAGGGGAACACACTTTTTGGAGTATTGATTCGAAGCAATGTTGAAGAAATATGGAGTACAACATAGGCTTGGCATTGGCTATCATCCACAAACAAGTGGTCAAGTTGAAGTGTCCAACCGAGAAATTAAATCTATCTTGGAGAAAACTGTTGCAAGGACAAGAAAGGATTGGTCGGCCAAGATTGATGATGCACTATGGGCATACTGAACAGCTTTTAAAATGCCAATAGGTACAACCCCATACACACTTGTGTATGGGAAGGCATGCTACCTACCCGTTGAGCTAGAACACCGAGCATTTTGGGCTATTAAGAGTTTAAATTTTGATGCTAAAGCGGCGGGAGAAAAGAGGTTGTTACAATTGAATGAACTAGATGAGCTCCGTCTTGAAGCTTATGAGAGTTCAAAACTATACAAAGAAAGGACTAAACGGTGGCATGATAAGGGCATTGTGAGAAGAGAATTCAAGGAAGGAGATCAAGTCCTTCTGTTCAACTCACGATTGAAATTATTTCCCGGTAAGTTTCGGTCTAGGTGGTCGGGTCCTTTCACTGTTTTTAAGGCCTACCCCTATGGTACTATTGAAATATGGAACAAGACCAGGACCACCTTCAAGGTTAACTCACAAAGGGTGAAGCATTACCGCGTCGGGGATCCTATCGAAGAGAAGGTGGACATCACACTCTCTTCCCCATCGCCAACTCAATGAGCATCATTACGGTCGAGCTAGCGACCTTATAAACAAGCGCTTGCGGGAGGCAACCCGTTTTCTTAGTTTTTCCTATTTTCTCTTTCTTTTAGTTTTGTGTTTGTTTCGTTTTTTTTTAAGGAACACCGAGCTATGCAAGAAGTGGGATGTCAAGAAAGATGTTCAAAGGTAGAGAAATGAGTGAATTACTCGTCGCCCTAGCAGACCGGGCATGGAGTGCCTGACTGAAACACATGTCATTTGTGGTTTGTGTTATTATAGATAGATATTTAATTTAATAGAAGATAACACATAATAACTAGAGCTGTCAATTCGGGTAAACAGGTCGGGTTTGGGTCGGGTAAGTGTGGGTCAGGTCAACTCGGGTCGAGTCATTTCGGGTTAATGTCGTAACCTATACGGGTTGGGTTCGGGTTGGATCATGCTTGAGTCGGGTAACATCGGGTCATACATCTTATCAGGTTTGGGTCGGGTTTAGGTCGAGTTAATAACATGTCGGGTTACATTCGGGTCGGGTGAATAATAGGTCGGGTTCAATTCGGGTTTTCACGGGTTAAAACGAGTTAGGGTCATTCTCGGGTTCGAGTCGGGTTCGGTTCAAGTCAATAATTTGCGGGTCATAATCAGGTCGGGTCATTCTCGGGTTTGAGTCGGGTTCGATTCAAGTCAATAATTTGCGGGTTGTAATCAGGTCGGGTCATTTCCAAGTCGGGTCAATCTCGGGTTCAATTCGGGTTCGGTTCAAGTCAATTATTTGCGGGTTACAATCAAGTCGGGTCATTTTCAAGCGGGTCATGTTCGGGTTCAAGTCGGGTTTGGTTCAAGTCAAAAAAATACAGGTTATAATCAGGTTGGATCATTTCCAAGTCAGGTAATGTTCGGGTTCAGGTCTCAAATATTATGTTAATCTTGGTATTGCGTTGATTTCAGGTCGGGTCATATCAGGTTCGGGTACATTTTTTGGGTCGGTTTGTTAATAGTTCATGTAATGACATTCACGTTTAATCATTATCAGTTACTTCATTTTATGTAAGAGAAATAATTTCAGATAAGTTTAAATTTGAGGTAATAAATTCTAATAAGTTTGGAAAAGATCTACATAATAAGTTCATATTAATTCCAATAAGATAGGTTTAGTTTAGATTTTTAGAAGATTAGTTCAAACCCTATTCTAATCTATTCACATTGATTCCACTCATTTTAGGGATAACAATTTCAGATAAGTTCATATTCGAGATGACATGTTTAGATAAAATACAATAAGTTCATATAAATTCGGATAAAATAGGTTTAGTTTAGATAAGTTAAAATACACTAATTTTTTTTCCAAACTTATTTTATTTGAAATTATCTAAACTTATTTAATTTTTATAAGTTCATATCCGAGTTCACGTTTTTTTTAATGGCATTTTTTTTAAACATTTAAATGGCATTATTCAAAACATTAAAATAAGATTAAATAGGCAAATGAATAATAAAATTAGAAAAATAAAAGACCAATAAAAAGCCTTTTAACAGCTCTAGTTCGGGTCACCACTTTCTCGAGTCCAGACAAATCAAGTCATGATCGGGTATAGGTAAATTATTTGGGTCAGATTATCATCGGGTCATTGTCACATACTCATGCTCGCATTCAATCATTATCACATTCAATTCAATCATTATCCGAAATTATTATTTTTTTTAACAATTTTTTTGTTTGATTTTTTTTTTTCATTTTTTTTTATAAAATATAAGATAAACAAACAATCCTAAGGTCAAATAGTATTTGTAAACCGTAATTGACTATATTAATGCACATGCACTTACCAAGTAGTAGTATTCGTAAACCATAATTGCTTAATTGAAATATAGAATGAACTTGCAACTAAAAAGTAGTAGTATTCGTAAATCGTAATTACTAAATTTAAATAAAGAATGCACATGCATAAAAAAAGTAGTGGTATTCATAAATTTTTATAGGTTTTTTTTAGACATATAAATTGTAATACATTTGATAATAGAGAATTTTATTGAAAATATTTGAATAAATCTTAAATAGGAAAATAACTCATAGAATTAGGGGAAAAAAAAAGATATGATGTAATCCTAGATTGCTAGTTAATTTCGGGTCAATAACAAGTCGGATTGATTTCGGGTCGGGTTAGTGACAGATCGGGTTGAATTTCGGGTCGGGTTAGTAATAGGTAGGGTTAAATTCGGGTCGGGTTAGTAATAGGTCGGGTTAAATTCGGGTCGGGTTAGTAATAGGTCGGGTTAAATTCGAGTCGGGTTATTAATTGGTCGGGTTAAATTCAGGTCGGGTTAAATTCGGGTTTTGACGGGTTAAAACGGGTTTGGGTCAATTTCGGTTCAGGTCGGGTTCGGTTCAAGTCAATATTTTACGGGTTATATTCGGATCGGGTCATCTCCAGGTCGGATCATGTTCGGGTTTGGGTCTAAAATAATCGGGTTAACTCGGGTCTAGGGTTGGTTTCAGGTCGGGTCATATTGGGTTCGGGTCATCATTTTTCCGGATATAGACGGGTCGGTTAATAATCGGGTTCGGGTCGGTATTTCGGGTCGGGTTAGCTTTTGATAGCTCTGGTCAAACCTAATGGAGATCGCACCAACAACCCTATAGTCCTAGGCGGTTTGGTGACCCATTTGGCACTTAAGGTGGACTTTGATGAAGCTCACCACACGCCAGTGCCAGGTCCTATTACCTTGGACCAACATTACTTAATTGCCACCAACTGGTTGTCCGTTGAACTTGGCAATTACAAATGGCTTATTGGAAAAAACAATAGGCGATCCATCTCTTTACCCTCTCCTGACCTCACTAAAATTCGCCCTCACCAAGCCTCTTATCTTTTGGAGATCCCAAGCGGTTCACCTCCCCCAGTTGCCCCCACGAGGACTACTATAGGCGAGAGTCTGCTGGACCCTCCTCTTCTTCCACTACACCACATGTCTCTTCTGACAATGAGGCCATCATGGCCGATATACGAGAACTTTAGCTAGGCCAGCAAGGCCTATCCTTCCGTATCCAGACACTTGAGACCGATTTTCGCCTATCTATGCATCCTGTCTATGATTATTTTTGTAGGCAAGGTCATATTCCGAGGGATGCTTCCCATCCTTCTTGGTATACCTTTCCCGATGTGGGAGACATTGCAGGTAGTAGCGGGGCAGCCGGTTATGATGATGATGATGATGACGAACTCGAGTGAGGTTCATTGGTGTTTTTCCTACCTCCCACACGTTGCAATGAGGCCATTTCCGAGTGTAGCTTGGGGGAGACTTGTGTATTTGTGTATATTTATCTCGGTATGTTCTCTTATTTATTTTTGCTTTGTTGGTTTGTTTTTATTGCTTTGGTTGTGTTAAAAAAAATAGAAAAAAAATAAAACAAAAATAAGAGAATCATGATAATGAATGGCCAGTGAACTACTTCCCTGTGCCCCTACTCTTGATGCCAAAATGTTTTTGACTTGATCTTGATTGAAAGGCTTGCATTACGAATTAAATGATCATGATTTGACCTTGAATTGTTTTGATCCCTAGTGGAAGTCAACTTTGCTAACCATGTATGAATCTGGAGCTTGACTGTGTTTACTTTGAGGCTTGAACCTTAATTATTCATTCATGTGTGTCTAGTTCCTGGTGTGATATTGATCTTAGTTTTGACTTTAGACTCTTAGTAATGTGTCATAGTACATTGCACGTGCACGTTGAGAAGGATGAAGGCCCTGTTCTTTAAATAGCCTCCAAATGAATTTAGAACGTTTGTTCCTTTCTTGCTCACCCATGTTGTAGCCTTGTCCATATTTTTCATTTAAGTCACAAAATTAACCCCTTGGCCTCAAATTGGTTATCTTTCTCAAGTCTAGCTTGGGGGAGCTTTAATTTATTTCGTGGTGTTTTATTTAATATTGTGATGAACTTGGTGTTTAATGTGGAGCTAAAAAGAAAAGAAAGAGAAATTAAGAAGGAATTGCAAGCATGGAGGTTATATCTTTGGAAAGTGAAGGAAAAGAAAAAAAGAAGTAAGTTGGAAAAAAAAAAGAAAAAAAAGATTGAAAAAAAAGAAAGATGAAAGAAAGAAATTTTTTTTGAAGAAAAATAAGAGAAAAATGAAGGTAGTAGTGTATGTTCACGATGTAATTGGGGTATGTGCCCTTGCGAGTGAGAATGATGGATCGAGGATGTTTATTGATTGTGTTCGATAGCTCCCCGGTTAGACTATGATTGCCTACATTTTCCAAATTTACTTCCTACCCACTTCTACCCGACCTACGTTACAAGCTTGGAAAAGACCTTCTGACCTTCGTGCATGGTATTGTGTTCATGTGAAATGAGTCCTTTGTCAAAATGATGGAGTATATGTCACATTTCGAGTCGACATTTGACTAGGTTGAGCGAAAATATAACCCTCTAAACACGCGAGTGTTGTGGTGAGATGGGGGGTTTTCATTATTGGTGGGGATGGTGAGAGATTGAGCTCATTTTTAGCTTACCACATAAATGTTGTGCAGAGTGACCACCAAGTGAGATATTCTAGTCATCGATTCCTGAGTTGTACATGGTTGATTTCGCTTGACAACCATTTAGGTTGATTGATGGTTTGAGTGATTCGATTGGTTGGCTAAGAAGCGTGCTTGTCTGATTTCGATTTTGAGTCTGTTATTTTCAATTGCATTATGGGGTGAAGTATGTTTATTTGGTTGTCTGTTGTTTTTTATTGTCTTGCTTGAGGGTAAGCAAGAGATTAGCTTGGGGGAATTTGATGTATGCATTTTATACCATGCTTAATCCCGGTTTTATAGTGTAATTTGCATGGTTTTGGGCTCTACGAAGCCATTTCTCGCTAACAATTTCTTCTCTAGTGTGTTTGATCTAATTGATTGAGTTTCACAGGAATACGGAGGTTTCTTGGATGAATCAGACTCGTTTTGGATGGTCAAATGAGAGGTTGTTGAGTGAAAGAAGAAGAATTCCCCATGCCCTGGCTGCTAGGGCGAAGGAAGAGCAAGCTAACTACGAAGAATCATCATAATTCCCACATGCCCGACCGGGCATGCCAAGCTTGGGCAGACCAGGCTGTGGGGAGTGCATTACAAACAGAGCTTCATGTTAAGTTGTATTGCGCGCCCGACCGGGCACTCAAGGCCCTGGCTGACCGGGCAGAAGAAGAATATAGAGAAGAAGTGAATTACCTCGTCCGCCCGATCGGGCAGTCCATGCCCGGGCAGACCGGGCGACACTGCGCGGAGCCCGTTTTTAATTAATCTCGGATTTTATCTTTTTAAGTGGTATAAATACCCATTGTAATCACGTTTAGAAGATAGCTTTTATTTTCCAAATATTAGAACTTCCTCAAAAACCCTAGATTTCTCTCGTCACGTAATTTAATTTCTACTCTTTTTGTTTGGATTATTGTTCATCAACAATTCGAGTTCTTTCGATTGAAGCAATTGGTATTTATCTATTCTCTTTTCCTTTACTTTTCATTGTTCATTAATTATGTTTTCTTCATTGAATCTTGTTTTTGTTTTCATTATTATGTGTGAGTAGATTCATAATCCGGGATCTTGCAAACCTGAATATGATTGATACATGAATTGAATCTTTAAATTCTCCAATAATGATCCCAATTGACATGCTTAATTGATTGTGTTTATTCCAATGCTAGATTAGGAATAATTAGTGTTGTTATCATCCCTTTGTTCTTATCGCAACGGAAGTTGGGTATTAACGGGATTTGGGTATTTCAATTAAGGGTTTGAAGTTCATCACGGAAGTAGGTGATTGGATGATTAGGAAGTTAAGTATTGTGTTTAATGTCCCTCATTTGCTTGATTCCATGGAAATAGGCTTGATAGTTGATTTGGGAAGCCATTGATAACTCGGAAGAGACCTTTGGTATTGTTTAGGGAATGCTTTTCCTCTTATCAATTGATTTGTTATTGGGGGTAGATTTATTAGTGCATCGATTATATTCGTGGTAATGCTTCATCTTAGATGTTTTAGTTCATTGATTCATCACTTTCTTTAGATTAATTGTGTTATTTAGTATATTAGTTATTAGTATTCTTCATCATTGAATTGGTTACTTGCTTAGTGATTGCTTGAGTCTAATTAATTAGGTGAACCTTAGTCTCTTGGGATTCGATCCTTACTTGCCCGTATACATAGTAATGGTCTTGTTTGGTTTATTTTTGTTAGGTACGCGACACGCCTATCAGTGCCATATATTTTTCCAATTGATGTTATGAGAAGGAGTAGCAAGAGGAGGAGGTGTAGAAATAGCATAGGCTGTTTTGATGGTGAAATCTCCATTTTTAGAGTGTCTCCATCTAATTCGATCAGGAGGCAAGGTAATAATTGAGAGAGGAGTGGCTAGAATTTTTTGTTGGATAGAGGAAGGGAGGAGGTAGGCAATATCTGTCAAATTCCATTTTCCCTGTTGGATTATGTCACTAACACACCAGTGTGCAAGATGAGGAGGGATTGGAAGAGTTGTAAGATTGCAGAGAGGCCCATCTCCAACCTAAGTGTGATACCCGAGGGAGGTAGAAAGCCCGTTGCCAATGGTGATGATCAGTCCTTGTTTGAGAATGTGGCGACCTTTTAAAATGTTCTTCCAAATGGTAGAAGAGGAAGAAGGAGGGATAGTGTCCATGAAGTTGGATTTAGAGAGATATTTGTTAGCAAGGATTCTAACCCATAGTTTGTCAGGTTGATTAAGCATCTTCCATTCTAGCTTTGCCATGAAAGTTTCATTCCATCTTCTAAGAGATCTAATACCCAGCCCACCAAGGTCATAGGCTTACAAACAATGTCCCATCTAGTTCTTGGAATGTAACGTGACCTATCCACTCTATTCCAAAGAAACTTTCTGCCACATCTCTTGTAATGGGAAGGAGGTTGGTTTGTATTATGTATAAAGGGAAAGTGTTTAGCACGGATTTGAGCAAAGTAGTTCTACAGGCCATGTTAAACAGCTTCGCTTGCCAACCCCTAATTCTTTCTTCGGTTTTGTCCAAAAGTTCAAAATAATCCCCCTTTTTTAATTTGTTAGGCCGAATCATAACCCCTAGGTACTTCCCAAAAGAAGAGGTGCATTTATATGCCAGCTATAGAGGAAACGTTACCTCTAACACAATGAGACATTTTTGCAGGGAATATAATGGTGGATTTTGTCAAGTTAATGCACAGACTAGAGGCTTTCCCAAAGGCTTGAAGAATGCGGATTATGGTTGTGATATTTTTGGAATTAGCCCTCCCAGACAAAAAGACATCATCTGCATAAAATAAGTGAGAAAGACCAATATTTTTTGTGATTTTAATCGGATCCCAATTATTTTGCCTTACTTCCTCTTCTATCATTTGAGACAATCTCTCCATACATAAAACAAAAATATAGGGCGAAATAGGGTCACGTTGTCTAATTCCCGAGAAGGTTGAAAAGGTTCAACAATCTCTCCATTCCAAAGAACCGAGATGGAGGTAGAAGTGATACAAGAGAGAAAAAGATTGAAAAGATTTTCAAGGAGTTCATTTTTAAGATAATAAAATGTGGAGCATGCATTATCCTCATTTATTATTCTATTAATTAAAACCTCAAAGAGAAGAGTATTTTATTGTAATGAGAAATGATGAGCTGATGATGAATACGTTAAACTAATTAAAGATAACTTTCATAAATCACAAGCCGTACTTAGGAAGCAAACTGGTCCAACACTAGTAGAAAAATTGAAAAAGGCACCCCCTTTTTCGCACCGGTTCTTGAAAACCGTGGGAAAAGATTTGGGCGGGATTCGAATATTTACTTTTCGCACCGGTTCCTTATAAACCGGTGCCAAATGCTGGTTTTCAAACCGGTGCTAAATGTGTTTTTTTTTTTTAAAAAAAAAAAAGAGGGAAAAGGGATTTGCCACCGGTTCAACCCAAACCGGTGGGAAAAGTATATTTCCAAATGGTTCGAACCGGTGCCCAAATTAAAAAAAAACCGCCTTAATTCGTGAAATACTCTTCTTCTTCCTTCGGTTTATTTCATTCCCATGCTTTCCCCTTCAATTAATCTTCCTTCTCTCGTTCTCGCCTACCCTCACCATTGCTCTCCTTCACGGATTGGTCCGAATTTTCACCATAGTTGTCCTCCATTGAAGCGCATTCTGGGCTTTCTCACCTCCATTGCCGCGCAACTCCTCTCTTTCTCTCCATATATAGCTCTCCTCCATTGAAGCGCATTCTGTCGAGCTTTCTGACCTCCATTGAAGCGCATTTCGAGCTTTCCAACTCCATTGTAGCAGCTTCGAGGTAAGAAATATTTCGTGGTCTTCCTAATCTACTGAATAGCTTCGCAATCTAGGGTTAGTCGTTGATTTAGGGTTTTCTGTTCTTTGTGGTTTGCTTTGAGATTTTGGGTGGATTATGTTATAACAGTTGGGTTGGGTTGAGGTCAAACCCTCTATTACTGTTAGTTATACTTCCTCTTTCAGGATTCATGATTGAAGTGGGTATTTCCTGACCTTTTCCATTGTTTCATAAATTACAAACATTGACTTCCTCAACTTACCACATTGATTCATTTTAATTGTTAATGCGGTAAGTTTAGGGTTCGAAATCTCAACTATTTTTTATGTTTGAATCCAATTTCCCTCTAAATTTTTGACCCTAATTTGATAATTGAATCAAACATCCCTTAAAATATGTTATTTTTCGAGCATAATTTGATAATTGAATCAAATAACCCTAAAAATATGTGCTTTTTTCGAGTTTTAAGTTTTAAGTTTTGAAGATTTCTCTGTTTTTGGTTGAACAGTAATGAAATTTTATCTGCTAGCGATGTTGTGTTATTGAATTGTCGGATTTATAGCTTTTCGTGTTTTGTTGAGATTTTTGGGTTTGTATTGCAGTTTATGGGTTAGATTATTACACTGCTAGATTTTTGTGTTCGGTTTAGTAAACTTTAATTTGGTGATGCCTAATTTAGTAATCAATCTGCTTTTTTGCTCTTTGTTATGCTTGAAATTGTTAGGACTTCCGTGTGTTTTTGTTTCAATTTTTAAGTTGATCATTAGATAGATGATATACTGATAGTTTTTTAAATTAAATGAAGCTGAATATGTGTTCCCTGACAACATGATTCTATCAGATTTCAGATTCATACAAGTACCGCAGATTTATGATGAGTATGTTTTAATGGGATCTGCTAACAATTACCAACGATCCTTAGCCGGTACTAAAGACATAGAAATTCCTATGGGTGCTTATCAACCCCATCATACTTGGGCTAACAAGAAAAGGCACCCAAGAGGCCAGGTTTGCTTGCATATCCTTACTGTGCTTTCTTTTCCTATAAAAGCTATTTTGGTTGATCTTTTGAGCTTGGGCATTTTCTCTCCCTCTCTCTTAATAGTCCTGACTGGTCCATACATCTGGTCATCTGTTTCTCAGCATTTTTGAGTATTTACCTGTGTTCAAATATACTAGTGATTGCATGCGAGGCTAATGTATGAAATGTTATAGCTTTAACTTATATAAGTTATTTGTTATTATTATTATTTTTTGAAATACAACTATGAAACCTAAAGATGTACTCCGTAAATTATTACAAATAATGAAGTTTTTTGTTTTACTACTGCTAAATGTTTAGATATTGGTTTTAGCTTCTGTTGTATGGATTGGAATTAAATAGATTACAAGTTTACAACTGTGGAAAAAATACCGAATCAATTATGTTTTGTGGCCTGCTGCAGTTGGATTGTATTCATTGTAGTTTACACTGTCTGGAATTCTAAAATCTGTAATGACTGCAACCCATTTTTTTAGATCAGCTATGTTATTTTGTGCGTTTCCTTACAGCCTACTAAATCATTAAAGCTAATTTTTTGTAGGTTTACGGTTATAGAACATCGTTAGCAAAACCTCAATAAGACATGCTATACCTTGCAGCAAATAGAACTAAAAATAGCAAAAATTGACTAATATATCTATCGTAGAGGAAGGATTTCAAGAAACTGAAATGTGATGCAATTTGTGAATATTGCAAGAGAAGAGGCCATACTAAGGATCAATGTTTTAAAATCATTAGATATCCACACCGGTGGACTGGACCACAAGGAAGTGGTTTAGGTTCTGGTTTTCCTAAAAAAGTAGCTACTAATGTGACTCAATTTCCTGCAAATGATGCAATTCTCAATCATAGTGTGATGACTGGCAGTGGCTTGAGCTAGTGGTTCTAGGATGCGGAAGTGGTTGTGATTGGTTTGAGACTTACCTGGTTTAGATGTAAAGGGTTAATTGAGTCAGCTGGGTTTATGTGTGAAGTTTACCTTTCCAAAAAAAAAATAATGCTCCCAATCTGGTTTTAGTGATCACTAGCTCACAAACTTAGCTACTAGAAGTATGATGATCAGTCTTGTATTGGCAGTTTACACTATGTTTGAGCTTACAACTTATGTTTCATATGTCATTGTTGGTTTGACAGGAGTCACCCTTTTGGTTATGTTAGTCTGTGTTTAATTTTTTCTGTAATTGTGCATAATAAGTATAAGTTTGTCGAGACCCTTTTTAGCGTTTCTAGAGTCTTATATTCAAAGCTGAAAATGTGATTGTTGGTATGATTTGAACTGGTGAAACATTCTTTAAAAGCTAGCAGATAGCAGCTTCTAGAAGTTAATGGTGTGTATATAAGATCCAATTCCATACCTTAAGCTCATCAATTAAGTCCATACCTTAAGCTCATCATACTGACATTGAAGTTTTTAGGTCTGATGTTTGCTTTCTTATATATTTGACAGAGCATGGGAAGGTTCTTGATGAGTTCTTCCTGTCAACAGCTGGTGAGCCTGGCTTTCAGTCATGAAATGTTGTACTCTAACCTTTTTCTCCATACCTCATATAGCTAATATCCAATGTTACTTTATACAGTTTTCAGGAAAGTTTCAGACTGAATTAGGAAAAAGCTAGGCTGCTGAGGTTATATCTAGAAGGAAATCAACCTTGGCTAGTAAAGGAAAATAAGCAGCAAACTAACCGAAGTCTTGATCTTTACTGAAGGGGCTAATGACTCTTCTACACAAATATCAATGTTTGTGGTAAGTTGAAACTACTAATTGGATATGATTAGTTTGTTACAGACCATTTTATATGTTTTATGGTATATGTTAACTTGGAGAGTTATTTTTCTTTGCTTGTAAAATAAATTGGGTTTGAAGGTTCCAGTTTACTTAATGACAATGTGCACATGCCATATATTGAGATGATTTTATCTTGTATACTATGAGGAGATTTCATTTGCAAGAAGAGATTCCTAAATTCTGGATTATACTTCTCTGTTGGATATTAGTAAGCATTTCATAGATATTGCTCAACCTAGTCAAATGATGCTTCATATAAAAGCTTAAAAGAATTGATAATCTACATCAAAGGGTCTCCTGTTATAGCCACTACTTGGATTGTCTAAGACTCTGATTTTGTGGCTTCACTTTGATGTTTTTCAGTAGTTGCTTTGTTTTCATATGCATGTGTATGCCCAAAAAACATGATCTTTCCCTTGTGAGCACGGTCGTATGCTTTCCTTGGTGTATTTGGTACTGCTGTCTGTCCTTTATTTGGTGGATTGTTTTAGAGATTAGTTTGGTTGATATAGAGTGGTAGTGGTATACCAGTCCTTAAAGTTAGTTAACAGGTTACCCAGATTTAGTAAACCCAACAGTTTAAATGTATCAGAAGAACCAACATCATTGCTCCATGTTAACATCATTCCTCCAAACTCGAGAGTTACTATAACTTCTTTATGGCACTTGTTGACCAGAGATATTATAGAGTATACATGCTACAAGCTATTTGATCAACCTCATGCCTAGTTTTGTCTTGCATTGGATCTGTTGTATATGTTGTTTTAATTATGTGCAGGTTTTAGCTATTATTACTGTAGTTTTGTTAGAAAGGATGGTTGATGAAGATGATGATGATAGGTTATATTATTAAGGACATGGAATGTGACAACTTATAATTTTTTTTTACAATTTTGTTTCTATAACTCGCTTTAACAGGTAAAATAGCAGCAACAGCAGCACCAGGCAGGCACAGCACCACCCGACAACAGCTAACAGCCAACAGATAGCCAACATGCTTTTGCAAAACCAGGCCAGCAACCAACAGCTGCATCACAGCAGCTGAAAGAGCAGGTAACAGAACTAGCAGCCTGAACCAAACCTAAGCAGCCAAAAACAGAAAGCAGTAGCCAGCAACAGCTTCTCCAGACCTTGATTCTGTATTTTTTTTCTTTAGTTTTTTAAAGTGTAATATTACAAGTTATTGAAGAAAATATATGTGTTTTATGTATATTATGATTATATATAAGTATTTGGTACAATTTAACTGAAAAAAATGCAAAAAAAAAAAATTTATTTTTATTTTTTTTTGGCAATTTTGGCACCGGTTTTGGAAAAAACCGGTGCTAAAAGTTTTTATATATAATAATTTTGGGGACTTTTGGCACCGGTTCTAAGTCAAAACCGGTGCAAAACGTGTGGTTTTTCGCACCGATTTCCACCCAGAACCAATGCGAAAAGTCTTATTTCGCATCGGTTTTGAACCGGTGCGAAATCTATGGGGTTTTAGCACCCCCCAAATCCGGCCCGGTTCAAAACCGATGCGAAAAGGGGGGTTTGAACCGGTGGAGAATTCGTTTTTTCGCCTAGTGCAAGTACCAAGTTAATTTTAAAACCTATCGAACCTACATTTGTACCCCTTCATTAATTTTTTTTTAATATTATGTAAATGCATAATTTCAATTACGAAGTACTAATACGATCATATCAAAAAAAAAAAAAAAAAAAAAAGGAGGAGTAGCGAACTGAATAGTGACCGATGGTCATTTAGTTTCATAAATTAAAATTCAAGTACCAAGTTAATTTTAAACCTGGCGTTCACATGGCATTGAAGTATTCAACCTACATATATACTTCAAAAAAAATAATAATAATAATAATAATAAAAAAAAATAAATAAAAAATTATGTATTGCATAATTTCACTGACCAATATGATAGCAACTACATGAAAACAAATCGGTAGCAAATTGGATAGCAAACGTCAGTCTTTAATTTCATATTATTTCAATATTGTTTCATGTTATAATAAAAAAATTATTTTTAATTAAAATTACTAAATAAAAATAAATAAATAAACAAATAATCTCAACCGTCCATTTTAAAAAATTGTGATAGTTAAAAGTCATAAGACTACATTAGAATCATCTCATTCCCCTCGCGATATATAAAGGTCTCCTAATGTTCCTTTTTCATTCCTTACCTTTCCCCAAAAAAATTTGGTTACTAAAAGTAGTCATACAATAAGTCTTGTACAAGACAGGTTTACGTTAACTTTATTGCATAGTAACTTTAACAATTTTTATAGTAACTTTAATCCCTTTGAGAGTAACTTTTAATTTGCAATGATTTTGATTGTATTTTAATGTGTAATTTCGAATGGATACATATTATAAAGGCTAATATGATCAAGCTAATTAATACATTATCAGTGTTTTTTAAAAGTAAGATTTATGTTAGGAAAATGGTAATTTTTTTTACGGGGCAAAAATGGTAACTTTTGTAGTATATAAGGATAGCTTTAAATACTTTTAGGATAATTTTACCCTGGCTTACAATCTATAACTATTACTAAAGTAATTACCGCTGATATCATCATTGTCCATGTGTCGCTTTTTTATAAAAAAATTTCCTCCAAACTATAATTGACATCATTCTATTTCCCCCCCCCCCTTTTTCAAGGTAAAGATTATATTTGAAAATGATTGATTAATTATACATTTTTCTAAAAGCTTTTATGACTAAATTGACTTTAACTACACAATTTCATATCGAGTAAAAATAATTGACGGTTGGTGTATTTCACATTCTTTTTTTTCTCTTACATAGATTTTTTTTTTAAAAAAAACAGTCTCCTATGTTTTATTAGAGATGTTAGAGTTTAGATTTTCCTTTCTTTATTAGTTCTTCAAATTTTCTATAATGAATCAAAAACGAATGCTAACATCTTTAAATTTTTATTATAGCTGTAAAGTTAGTTAGAATATTTAATATCATATCATTCATTTTAGCTCAATCAATCTTACGAGACGGATCAAGATTTATTATGTTTTGCTTAAAAAATTTATATTACACACTTACAAGTAAATTTTTTATTATTAAAACCATGCATTGCATGGGACTAATCTAGTAACTTAATGAAAGTGCGCCTTAATCAAGAATTTGTGAAGGTCATCAATTGTGATAATAAAAAATTGTCACAATCTTATGTGGTAGATATTTATTTATTGTTGTCTGATAAAATGAGTTTTACTATCAAATCAGTTTTTTTTTTAATAAGATTATATTTAGTATGAAATGAAAATATTGATGGACATGTTTGACCTTTAGCTTTAAAACGGAGAGCATCAAGAAGATAATGATCTACAAAACATCTATACTTATAGATTAAAATTGAAAATTTTACTTGCATGATGCCACATTTATATAAAGTTGATAGATTGAAAATATATTCTATCTGGATTGAATATAGTGATCATAAAGAGCCAAACCCAATTATGTGAATCATACAAAAAGCTAATTAAAGATGTAAAAATCTGGTCCGATCCAATTAAATTAGACCTAATTAATTCGATAGTGACTGATTCATAATTCGACTTGTATGCACTCTATGATTTAGCATGACTCAAACTCCAAAATAGACCAAACAAATCAGACCAGTAAATTATATTTCCCCCGTTTCTTTATAGTTGCATCACTTTCCTTTTTAGTTAATATACTCTTTCTATTTCTCTCCTATCACATAGGTCCATCTTTTTTATTCTCTCTATTATCTCTCTCATTTGCAAAAATTGTGTAGGAGTCCGCAATTTACAAAGTGATGTAACTAAAAACACGGAGGAAATAAAATAATTATCGACATATTTATAATTATGATACACCCTCCGTTCCACAACGATGTTCCTGTTTAGAATATTTGACTTTTAAAAAATAAGAGAGAATCTTCTAAATTTTCTTTCAATCTATAAGAACAAATATAGTCATATGTGATCTAGTTTGATTCGTCTTGGTGAGTACATTATTAATATCTAATTTTTATAATTTTTGCTAGTGTGAAATTAAAGATATTTACGGTCAAAGACGTGTAAAAACTTGCATCGATTTACGTAACATGAACATCATACTAAAACGGAAGACTGTGAATACTTTAATAATGAGGTTGAGACACCAAATTAAAGTATAACGTAGATAATATTTGATATCAATCTCCAAGATATTTGTCTTGGTACAAGGGTATTTGCGTATTTCTTTTTTGGATATGGATCTGTAATTCTCAGTTGTCTCTTTAATGGAGCTTTAATCAAATAATTATGAACGACAAATAATTGCCATTTTTAGTATGAATGCGAATAAATTCTTTTCTAATTATAGTTTTAGAGGAGAGAATAACGCCACATGGACTACATCTAATATTATATGCTTCGTGGGCTTCGCCGCACATGATCAATTAGAGCACGTTTCTAAATAAATTATATGCAACTAGCTTAATTGTATTATTAGGTTGGGTTAGCAGATTAATTAATATATTATTAGCAACACTTGGTTCAACAGATCTATAAAATTAAGCGTAAAGTTTCACGATTAGAAATATTAAATGAGAACATTATTGCGTGTAAACTATTTTATTTATCACAATATCAACTATCAATTATCGACTTTTCATTATTTGTTGTCATAACATATAATAGGTGTTAGTACGAGTAGCTAGAATAAAGAAACAAGAGAATGTAGCAACTTACTTTGTTATATGCAATTAGGTTTGGTTGTTGAGTTACCATATTACAATCCGTTCAAAAGATCCATAAATGGGTAATTTTTTACAGATAGATGATGAGAATGTGAGTTAGTGAGCCAAGTCACACTAAATATCGCCTTTTGCTTTAAGAAAATCTTAATAATGTTCTTCAAGAGAGATTATATACCACGGAGTCACGGAGTGCATAATCATATGATACATGTATATATATTGCTATTTTAGCTCTTCCATTTCTCTAATAATGTTGTAGATGAGCTAGAACAAGAGTTCTAATTTAATTTCGAATGATCTTAAGGCTTAATTAGCTGAATATTCCATATTCCAGTAATTTACATCATTCATTCGGGTTTTAAAAAACTTGATCTAGTTACAAACACGATTTGTCGATTTTGTACTTATACATTCATTTGGAGAGCGCTATGAAGCCATATATAAAGTCGAATGTGCTATATACCCATATATATAATAACTTTTTTTCCTGCTTTATTACATGAGTATTATAAAAGCAAAGTGTTCACTTTTTGGAAATTTAAAATAGAATATTATTCATCGTGTGTAATCATAATTGATAGATTTATCTCAATGACTCAGTGTCAGTTTACAATAATCAAATTTTTATAATTTTGGTCACAACATATTGATTTTATTATGAGTATAATTTATGTGTTTTTTTTATTACCTATAAAAGAATATACTATAAAGAGAATATTTTACATAGGGTAAGTTATTATTGTACTTAAAACACAGAAAGTTATTATTGTACGTAAAGCATAGAAAGTATTTTAATTTTTTTTTTCAAAGCAACTTTTGTGTGCGGCTGGCCACACCGTGTAGCCAGCTGACACACCAAGTAACTCCTAACCGACGAGAAACCCCTAACCAACTGAGTAACCTCTGACCGACCAAGTAATCCTTGACGGAGTAATTCCTGACCGACTTAGTTCCCCTGACCCTTAGTAACCTTTGACCGACCGAGTAACCTATGATCGAGTAACCCCTGACCGAGTGAGTAACCCCTATAACATTAACAAAATAACCCTCGTAATGATTGGCCACACGGTGTGGCCAACCACATATAAAAGTTTGTGTATTTTTTGAGAAAAGAAGGTGAACCTAGGCTAAGGTACTTTTGTTTCAATACTATTCCGATCCGAGAATTCCATATTAACATTAGACAATTTTACGAGAACAATAATGATACAAATATTACAAAAATTAACCGACTGATTAACTGATTATAATTAAAAGTCTAATTATTCTATAACGTGCATTTCGTTGATGAAGATATTATATACAAGTATGAACAAAAAAACAGAAGTAGCAATTTCCAAGAAATCTGAAATTAGCCTTTGAATGCGGTGATATATATATATATCAAACTGTCGACATTAATAGTTTAAATTATCTTTGAATGGAGTAGTATGTTAATTGGGTTTAGATTGAATATTAAAAAATTGCAAATTTCTAATATTAATATTTGATGCTCTTATCTACACCTAGTATGTTAATCTCAAGTCCTATCATGTTAATGTTTGCCACAACCTCCCTGTGGCACCTCCACGTGATGTGTAAAGAGCCCAATTCTTGACAATTCTATCTTGTTTTAGCTCTAGATATAATTATATAAATAGTTTTAAAGGATAGAATTAGAGGAGACTTAGATTCTAATTAATTAGAAAAGGATTTTGGATGAACAAGGGGATTTAATTGGCAGACTAGTTTTCTAAGTCTATCTTAATTCCTAGTTTTTATTATAAGTACTCTTGGCTTTGTTATTATGGGATGACCCCATTAGTTTAGAACCCAAGCTTTGTCTTTAGTTTTATTTTAGAGTATTATATTTTCTTCTTTTCTTTCTTTAATTTTATTTTATTTTATTTTTTGTTATGTTCATGTAGATTATTATTCTAGGGTTAGGTTGAACCCTAGACATGATTGATACTTGATTTGTTCTTTTATATTCTCAATTAATTGTTTATATTGTTCATGTTTAATTGATTGTGCTTATGCCAATACTAGATTAGGGATAATTGGTATTGTTATTATTCCATTGTCTTGATCGCAACGGGAGTTGGGTTTTGAATGATTTGAATACATCAATTAAGGGTATGAAATTCTCGACGGAAGTAGGTAGAACGGATTATTAGGAAGTTAGGGTGCCGGACTTAATGTCTTTAATTTGCATGATTTCACGGAAGTAGGTTTGATTGTTAATTAGGGAAGCCATTGACAACTCGGGAGAGATCTTTGGTTTTTATAGGGCGTACCTTTCCTTGTGAACGTGTAATTAATTGGTTGGGGTAAGAATTTGTCTTGTATTGATTATGCTAGTGGTGATACTTAATTCTAGATGCTTTTATGATTTTTGATTTATGTTTGATATTTGAGTAGTCATAGTTATTTAATCCATTGTTTTATCTCTTATTTAGTTTTGTCATTGGTAAAAGTTGATTGTTAAACAACCTTCTCTCTGTGGGATCGACCCTGACTTACCCTATTACATAATTAGGAGGTATTATTTTTGTTAGGTGTGCGACCGCCTATCACATATGCACATTTCCGTTGATTGATAGCTTGCTTAGCTAGCTATAGAAATCTTCTACTGTGAATGTGCTGCGCTACTAGTTTGTTGCATTGTTGTAGCTGTTAATCACGAACTACCATCGTTATATTTACTTTCCTTTTATTTATTTCAAGTACTTTATGTAACAAATAATAATGATGCAGCTATATATGCGTCTAGCTTCCAAGTAATTTATGCTGTTGAGATCACTCAGGCCAACAAAACAATCTTTGAATGATAAACTTAATAAGTGTTTTTAGTTACTTATTGTAATTTCTTATATCCTATAGTAATTTAAATTATACATTAAATAGTATTTCGTTTTATTCCATCCTCTACAGATCTAATAATCTCACGAACAACTTGAGCTTGTAGAAGTGTGAACATGTGATAAAATCATCTCACATGATTCAATTACTTAACTAAAAAGATCTCAAAGTCTTAATAGGCCGGGTTAATTTGTTGTACACATGAAATATCTCCCACATAGAGCTCTCTCTAATCTCGCACGCAATACACACGGTAATTTTACAATTTGTCACACATAAATTCAGAAAATACATATTAAAAATCGAAAGGAAAAATTGGTTTAGATAATCCAACTTTAACCAATATTCTTTTTAATAATTTCAACATTAGATTATTCTGGAATAATTCGAACTTCGAAGGTTGTTTTCTTTCTTCAATTCCAATGACCGATGACCTGTTGAATATCTTACTTTTTTAGTTTTAGTTTTTAAATGACACGTGTTGCAGGTTAATTGGTTAAAAAATTTAAAAAAATAAAAAAAATTTAAAAAAATAAACAAAATTATAAAAAACCCTCCCAGCACCCCCTTACAGTTCTTACCCCAAACCAAACCCCACCCACCAAAATCTTCGGCCACCCAACCCTTGACGCCGGTCGGCCGTCTCAGCCCCCTCTTCCCCCATGTCGGTAAACCGCATCCCCCCTCCAATTCCCCATCCCTTGAAACCGCAACCCCACTCCCATTCCCAAAAACCGCCCTCACCCTCACCCTAACCCCCACCTAGCTAGGAGCAATTGGCGGGTTGTAGTTGTTGCGAGTGTTGCATTGTGAGGATGGGGATGGAGCTGGGAGGCTGGGCAAAGGTGGCGGGTTGTGCAAAGGTGGCTGGTGGTTATCGGTGAGATGGGGAGCTGGGAGATGGTGTTTGGTGGCTGTACAGTGGTGTTTTTGCTGTTTGTGAGGTGAGGTGAGGTTGATATGGTGTAGGGTGAGGGTGGAGATGGTGGTGCAGTGGTTATGATGGGGTCATGGTGGAGGTGAGGTGCAGAGGCTGCTGGTATTTTTTATTATTTTTTCTTTTTAATTGGATCAATCACGGCTTGACACGTGTAATGTAACCTGTTATAACACGTCATTTACTTTTGTTGACCGGTTTGGGATTGAAGAAAAAAAATAACCCCTAAAGTTCGGGTTATTTCAGAAAATTCAAAGTTGGCCATTATTAAAAGAAAATCTGACAGAGTTGAGATTATCAAAACCGAATTTTCCAATTTAAAATTACCTTAGATAAACAAAAGTATTTCATAGGGACATTAAACATTGGTGCTTATTTTATTTTTCTTTGTTGAGTTTTCCTTTATAGTTTACTTTTATTTTTGGAAGATTTTAAATTGTGATAAACTGAATAATTTTCACACCACAAACTTTTACAAAAATCAAGTAAATATTTTACATCCGTTGTAAAGTTTTCCTATAATAATTAAAAGTTATTACCTCAATATAAATAAAAATTACCGCAATATAAATAAATAGAAAATTTAATTTATATAATCTTAACTTACGATTATTCGGAAATTATATCAACTTTCGGATGCGTATTTTTTATCAATCTTAATGATCGATGACATGATGAATTAGTTTAATTTTTTTTTTAAATGTCACGTGTGACAAGTTCATTGGTTAAAAATAAAAAAAAAATAAAAAATAAAAAAATAAAAAAAATAATAATAAGAAGAAAGAACCCAAAACTTCCAAGCCCCCTACCCCTTCCTCTTTGCTCACTGGGCAGCCACCCCACCCCACCCTACCCCAAGCCCAAAAACCGACTAGGCCACCAGACGTCCCCACCCCTAGCCTCAAAACCACCCGGCTGCCCCACCCATGAAAATACCCCCCTCCCTTCCCCACACCTAAAACCCTATACCTAAACCCATCCCTTCCCCCACCCCCAAAATCAACAAGCCACCCCTTCTCCAGCCCACAAAACTGCCCCGACCCCTTCCTTTCTTCGGGTTTGATTGTGTGGTGGAAGGTGATGTGTGGCTAGGGATGTTTGGCTGTGCGGTTGTATGATGTTTGGCAACATGGTGGCGAGGGGAGTGTTGGTGAGTTTATTTATTGCGCATGGTTGAAATTTGGTGGAGGTCTGGTGGTTCATTTGGTGCAGTTTCAGGGGAAGGAAGGGCGATCGTTTTTTGGGGTGGAGGAAGAGAGGGGGTATTCCGGTGAGGGGAAGGAAGGAAAAGGGTGTGTAGGGGTAGTTCAAAGGGGGGAAAAGGAGGGGCTAGGGTTTTCCTTTTTGGACTAATCACGGCTTGGCACGTGTTAGGTAAACTGGTATAACTAGTTATTAAATTTTTGTTGATCGGTTAGCGTGTAATGTTAAAAAAAAACAACCCTAAAGTTGGGATTATACCAAATTTTTAGCAGGAGGGTGGCCTTAACAGCAGGCATTTCACTAAAGTAGTTGCTATTAGGCTGAAATTAAAATTATGCAGATAGGACAAATAAAAAATTTACATAATTCAGTTATAATTTTCATATAAGTTTAATTTTTAGTAATAATTTATTAAATTTATATAAAAAAAAATAATTGTACTTGTATGTGTTTTTATAGCATTATTTTTATCAGCCTAATAAAAAAATGTTTCCCATTTATACAATTTTGCAAAATATTTTTACTATTATACATACAATTTAATTTATAGGTCCTTTACATACTTAACCTATAGAACCAAAAAACAGCCTTGTTAGCCTATACTCATTGACGGATTCAGGATTTTAAGGCTGCTGGGTCACCGTCACTTATCGACCATCACCCATCGACTACATACCTATTGATTTAGGAGGTAAATTTTGTGGAGGATGATTTTGTGATAGAGGAGGATTTTGTGGAGGAAGATGTGTTTTAGGACTAAAGAAACTTGTTATATCACACATCTTTTTTCCTTTTCATTATGAAAATTATATCACTATTCCAATATTGTCAAAAATACCCAAGTTAATTATTCAAATATAAACTTGATAATGGATTTCACCGAAAAAATAAATAAATAAACTTGATAATGATACAATAATGAACAAATATTCTCAATTTGGCAAGCAATTCAACGGTCACTATATGTGTTGATGATAATGTGATGAAAGAACGTGTCAATTGATAAAAGCACAAAGTAGTTTAGCCCATTGCCGCAATGCCGCCCCTCATTGGTAATAGTGTATTGGCGTTTTAGCACATCCCTTTGTAGCTCGAATTGGAATTTAGAAAACAAATGAACAGATATTTTTTCAGACACATCATTTTGTAGTTCATGAGTCGTGACTCGTGACTCGTAACATGCTAATGTGTCACTTTTGCGGTTCATTTGTGGAACTTTCTTTGAAGATTATGTTTGGTCTGAAATAAACAAGACTACTTCCTCCGTATTTAATTACTTGCTTTATTTATTCATGTGTGAAGTTTTAAGAGGAATATTAGAAAGTAATAAAATATAATGAAAGTGAAGTTGGTTGAAGAATACAGTGAGTATAAGTAGAGAGGAAAGAGAATATAAAAAAACTATTAATATATGATATGAGGGGATCATTAGTGAGGAGAAAAATAGTGAAATATTGTTAAAAGTTTCCTAAAAAGAAAATGGAAGATGTATTAAAATATGACGGTAAAAAAAAAAAAGTGGAGCAAGTAATAAAATGCAGAGGGGGTACTTGAAAGAGATTGTAGATTGAATGCTTCAGGATCCTCATTAGCTGTAACGATTTTATACAAAATACAATAGCAATTCAAGGCTGTAATTAAGCTAACAAACTAGGAAAGGATATAAAATATACACTTAACTAACCTAGTGATATATACAAAATCAGAATATATTATGAATATATTCTAACACACCCCCTCAGTTGTAGCAGGTGGTTCATGAACACTAAGGCTGTCCCGAAAATCATCAAATAGAACCCGTGGGAGTCCTTTCGTAAAAATATTTGCAATATGAAAACGGGAGGGAACATGTAGAACCCGTACTTCGCATTTAGCAACTTTTTCACGTACAAATGAATGTCCATTTCAATATGTTTGGTGCGTTGATGTTGCACCGGATCACCTGAAAGTTAAATGGCACTCACTGATAATTCTATTTTACATATATTTATTCCCCGTCCCAATGGTCATAATTGTGTTTATTTGAGCTCTACGGAGCTACTTTTATTACTAATATGCGTTTTCTAGTGTTTTCGTAGTTTTGGTACTGTTTTATAGGAAATTGCAGATTTGGAGCATTTTCCCGGACTTATGGTAAGCCACTACGAGCATTGGAGAATTATGACCATATTTCATAGCCCAAGACCGGTTGGAGTCATCAAATCGGTGATTAAGGGCTCGGCGAAGAAGAAGAGTCCGGGGCAATGGACCATGTATTCAGAACCCAAAGAGGAAATGCGAATTGGGCTAAGAAAGGGCCCAATTAAAGAAGTTCAAGTTCGCGGACAGCTCGCTCGGTCGGGCAAGCCCTCACCCGAAGGCGCGCCTGGTAAGGCGAGGAAGAAGGAAGAGAGTTGTTGCTCACCCGAAGGCGCGCTCGGCATGGCGAGATGGCGCCCGACCGGGCGCGTGTTTCTGAGATCGTTTAGCGACTTTTAATCTTCGTTTTAGCTTAGGTTTTCTAGTTAAGTATAAATACGCTTTTGTTAAAGAGGTTTAGACGGGTTGGGACGTTTTTCATTAGTAAAAATTCTTAATTTTTAGTTTAGCTTTTAGTGAATACTCTTGTTTTCTCTCTACACTTTTAGTTTATGGAATTCTTTACTTCCGTTTATTTTGGTAACGATTTCTTCTCCTTTTTACTTTCAGTAATTTAATTGCTTGATTTAATTATTCTTTCTTTAATTGCTTTGCTTAGTTTAGATTTAAATATGCACGAGTAGTTTTATTTCTAGGGTTGTGGGGATCCATAAATAATATGAAGGGGTAATTTATTATTGTTTATTGTTAATGCTTTGGTTAATTTCCTATTGATTGATTTACTGCTATGCAATTAGATTAGCGCTGGTTTAATTGTATGAGTTAAGCAATATTGATTCAAGATTCGAGAGATGCAATTTAATACCGGTAGATTAATTCTGTGATCGTAATACGTAGCGAAAGCCCTTTATGATCTGATTAATTTAAGCATTGATAATGGATTGTTATGTTTTTACCCTGGAATATTATTTATTGGTGAACCTATACCCTAGGCCTTTATCATTGTTTTCCTCCTTTACTCAACTTGCTTTAGTTTAATTATTAGTTTTACTCTCATTAAAACAATTTGGTTACTTGATAATTTAGATTATATTAATTAATTAGGAATAGAAAGACTTGTTTCCCTGTGGATTCGACCCTACTTCCCAATCTACTTTAGCTAGAGGACTTAGGTAATTCTTTTGATTAGGTGATACGACTTTAGCTTGTCAAAATTTGGCGCCGTTGCCGGGGAAACGGTTTTATTTATATTTCTAATTGTTTTTGTAGTCTAGATTATTTTCTTTAGTCTTAGAGAATGCAAGTTCTTTGGGACAGTTTCTCATACTTGTTTGTTTAGTTCTGTGTTTATATTCAAGAATTCTAGATCAGGTTACATCCCATTCGATCCTGAAATTGAACGTTCTTTTCATAAGCAGGAGAATCTTTTTAGACAGGTACGAGCTACTTCTGAGGGTATCACAACTTTGGAACCCCCATCTGATTCTAGTGATACAGAAGTTTCTTTAGAACTAGGATCAGAGATGACGGCTCAACCACCTTGTAAGCTCAGCGATTATTCGCAGCCGTCCCTGGCAAATTTTCCACACCTTGCCCCGCACCAAATCTCGAGGGAGTACAATTCGAGATTAACCCCTAGTTTATTACTATGATCGAAAGGAAGCAATTTAGCGGAGCTAAGGGTGAAGATCCAAATCTTCACATCTTGGATTTTTGCCAATATTGCAACATTATTAGACAAGCTGGGGTCACGCAGGACCAAATCAAGGAGATTCTTTTTCCCTTTTTTTTATGTGGTAAAGCTAAATTATGGTACAATAGACTTAATAGAATTGCACTTGGTATTACTGACTGGGAAACTCTTGTTTTGAATTTCTATAACAAATGCTACCCTGCAGAGAGAACAGCCTTGTTAAGGAGTAAGATCCTAAATTTTTCCCATGAAGCGGATGAATCTTTATATGAAGCTTCGGAAAGATTCAAGGATTTGCAGAGAGAATGCCCCCATCATGGGCTAGCACAGTGGCAGATAATGAAAGCTTTCTACAACAGGCTTGGATATAATTCAAGAATGATTTTGGACTCTGCAGCTAACGGAAGATTTATGAATTTAGATGTGAATATAGCGAGTAATGTTGTTGAAGAGATGGCTATTCATAATTCCCAATATGGGAATCCAAGAGGATTTGCAAATAAGGGAAAGCACCAAGTCGATTCTATATCCTTTTTGCAAGCACAATTGACTGCTATTAGCCAGAAACTAGACAATATTAATAATTCTAATTCATCTCCCATTGCTAATGTTTCTGCTGTTGGTACTAACTCTGCAATAATTTATGAAAATTATGGTCTTGTAGGTCATTGGGCTCAGGAATGTACCAGTTCGCTTGAGAAGATTAATGCTTTTTAAGCCTATAAACAAACTAGTCCATACTCTAACACCTACAATGCAGGGTTGAGAAATAACCAAAATATGCCGTACAATAGTATGAATGCGCCTAACCCCCCACCACAGGTACAACAACTGCAGCAGAGGTACTATCAACCTCCACATCAGAGACCACAACAGACTGTTACTCCTCCTTCTGATTCTGGCTGATCAGAAATTAGAACGATGTTAGTTGATATGCAGAAACAGATGCAGAGTTGGGATGCGCAAATTGATTCAATTCTAGCTCATAATAAAATCATGGACAATCAAACTGCGCAACTTTCCTCTGCTCTACAAACTCGCCAGCAGAGAGCCCTACCATCACAGCCAGTACAACCTACAGATCACGTGAATGCAATTACCCTGAGAAGTGGTTCAAAATACGATGGGCATCTTATGCCCAAAGATGATGAACCTATCATTACAAATATTGCTAATCCTGATTTTGTTACACCAAATATTTTTGTTACTAGCCCTGTAGGGCTCCAGGGAAAAACTAACAATTCTAATGATACATTGCAGGGTATAACTCCAAAGAAGGATAAAACTCAAGACAAGAGTGTTGATGTGCAGAAACCAGTTATCAAACTACCATTCCCTAATAGACATCTTAATAGTAAGTTGGATAAGCAGTTTGGTAAGTTTCTGGAAGTTGACAAGAATTTGCAGGTAACAGTTCCTTTCACCGAATCAATTACTCAAGTTCCTGCATACTCTAAATTCATGAAAGAAATCTTGACCAGAAAAAGATCTATTAGTGAGGTGGAGACAGTTGCTTTTACTGAAGAATGTAGTGCTATATTATAGAATAAATCTCCACCTAAACTAAAAGATCCGGGTAGTTTTTCTATTCCTTGTCACATTGGTAATCTGATTGATTGATAAAGCTATATGTGATTTGGGTGTCAGTGTAAGTGTCATGCCACTATCTATGAGCTCTAAATTAAATATGGGTAATTTAAAAGCTACAAATATTACTCTGCAAATGGCAGATCGTTCTGTTAAATACCCCTTAGGTGTTTTAGAGGATGTTCCTTTTAGAGTAGGTAAATTTTATATATACCTGTTGATTTTGTTGTTCTTGATATGGAGGAAGATTTACAAATTCCAATTATTTTGGGTAGGCCATTCCTTCATACTGCAGGGGCAATAATAGATGTGAAAAGTGGTAAACTTACATTATGTGTAGAGGATGAAAATATTACTTTTAATCTACATAATTCCCCTAAAAGCCCTATTTTAGAGGAAAAATGCTTTAGTATTGGTGTGGTTGGTGTAAATAATTTTTCTAATAAGCCCCAAGCTCTCGTTGGAGATCCCTTGGAGGCGGTATTTTGTGTTACCACAGAAAAAGCTACTAGATGGAAAGATGAAGTGGATATTATAGAAAGAGCTCTAAATTGTGTAGGGATTGGGTTTGAAGATGAACAAGTGGAGAAAAAGGAGCAAATTGAGAAAAATCAGACTCAAAGTGCTGTAGCGCGCCCTACCGGGCGAGCAGTCGCCCGACTGGGCGCGAGAGGAAGTCCGTATACGAGCGAAATTCGCCTGATAGGGCGAACATCCGCCCGATCGGGGGTGCAAACAAAGGTCGAAAAAAGTCAAAACTGCCCGACCGGGCGGAGAGCCGCTCGACCGGGCGCGTGAGTGGGACATCAAAATAGACCAACTTTAAGACACCATATCTTTTGCGTTTCTTAACAAAATTTTGCGTGTGACCTATCATTGGAAAGCTCTTCAAGTCTACTTTCCAATAAAATTAGAAGCACTGCATTATCATTTGTATAAAAAACGTTATGAGCAAAATAGTGAACCTGACTCATTTTTGCCTCTTTTCCTACTAACACTTTATTTCTTTTTTGTCCAGAATTGTACCAAAGTGCTGAAATGTGATGCCTGGGATGGTGGTGGCTACGAGTTTGATGATGAGGGGTAATAGCTTGGGTTACTAACTTCTCCTAAGCCAATGAGGACATTGTCTGGTTTGGCTTGGGGGGAATTTCTTGTATATATAGGTACTCTTTCTTTCCCTTTTCTTTTTACTTTCTTTGGTGTGCTTGGTTTAGTTTTATTGCTTTCTAGAGTAGTTTTTATTTATGAAAATTGTTTTGATTCTTGGTATATGATGATGAGTATTGTGGATAGGTTAGCCATGATTTGATGTTTGATTGCTTGGATGCCCTAACATGCGTCAATTTTGTCCAACTATTTGTGGATTTGGTGCTTAGCTAGTTGATTTGGTTAGGAATGTGTGTTAGTTCCTGGTATGTCAATAAAGTTGAGTATTGGTTTGCAACTTTGAGTAATGTTTGTATGACTCATTATTATACACATTGAGGAGGACGAAGGCATTTGTTCTTTTAGGTGGCCTTCAAACGATTTTAGATACATTTATTCCCTTCTTGCTACCCATGTTGTTGCCTTGACTTTTTGTTGTTTATTAGCCACATTACAAGCCTATTTAAGCCCCATTGGTTACTAGTCCCAAGCTTGGCTTGGGGGAGCTATTAGTGAGTGAGGTGAGGGAGTTGTAGTGTGCACATAATTTGCAAAATGTGGGTGGATTTGAGAAGTTATTTATTTGTTCTTATTTTTGTGGATTGGAAAAAATTGAGAAATTGTTGTTCAGAATTGAAAAATTCCAATGTGAGATAAAAGGAAAAAAAAAAGAGCAAAAAAGAAAAAATTATTTCAATGTTCAAATGTTCTAAGTGATTGGTTGATCAAAAGAAAAAAAAAAATCAAATTCAAAAGAAAAAAATGAGTTCAAAGCTTGTTTGTTCACTCAAGTTCTATAATGTTATATTATGTATATACGAGTGAAGTTGTAAGTGTTGGGAATTTTTAATATAATTGGATGTTTGGTAAATTTTTGGTAGAGTTGAGTTGTGTTTAGAGATGATTTGGTCATTATTTAATTTTGACCTTGGTTTTACTTATTAGGATTTTGGCTCCCTTAAGCATGGCTTTACTCTCACATTTTCTCAAATTTATCCTACCTTTTACCCTAAACTTACGTTACAAGCTTTAAAGACCTTCCGACCTTTGTGCATAGAGTTGTATGAATGTGAAATTAGTTGTTTATCAATGCAAAGAATGATTTGATATATTTCGAGTCGACTACTAGGTTGAGTGTATGTCTTTTAAACACACGAGTATTGTGAGTTTGGGAGGGTATTGTTCACGTATAAAGGGGTGGATGGAGAGTGATCGGATACATTTTATATCCGCCACATAAAAGAGTGAAGAGTGCGTGAGCACTAGTCTTGAATTCCATATACACTTGTGGTTTGCTCTATTTGACAAATGTTAGGGAGGATGAGTAGTTGGATGGATTCGATTGGTTGACTTTGATGCATATTAGTTGGATTTACTTTAAATCGATTATGCTTGATTTAAATTATTTTTAGGGTGAATTTTTGGTTTATTTATTCATTGCTTTGCTTAGGGACAAGCAAAGGTTTGGCTTGGGGGAGTTTGATAAGTCTATTTTACATATATTTATTCCCCGTCCCAATGGTCATAATTGTGTTTATTTGAGCTCTACGGAGCTACTTTTATTACTAATATGTGTTTTCTAGTGTTTTCGTAGTTTTGGTACTGTTTTATATGAAATTGCTGATCTGGAGCATTTTCCCGGACTTATGGTAAGCCACTACGAGCATTGTAGAATTATGACCATATTTCATAGCCAAAGGCTGGTTGGAGTCATCAAATCGGTGATTAAGGGCTCGGCGTAGAAGAAGAGTCCGGGGCAATGGACCATGTATTCAGAACCCAAAGAGGAAATGCGAATTAGGCTAAGAAACGGCCCAATTGACGAAGTCCAAGTGCGCCCGGGAGCTCGCCCGGTCGGGCAAGCCCTCGCTTGAAGGCGCGCCCGGCAGGGCGAGGAAGAAGGAAGAGAGTTGCTGCTCGCCCGAAGGCGCGCCGGCAGGGCGAGATGGCGCCCGACCGGGCGCGTTTTTCTGAGATCGTTTAGCGACTTTTAATCTTCGTTTTAGCTTAGGTTTTCTAGTTAAGTATAAATACGCTTTTGTTAAGGAGGTTTAGACGGGCTAGGACGTTTTTCATTAGTAAAAATTCTTAGTTTTTAGTTTAGCTTTTAGTGAATACTCTTGTTTTCTCTCTACACTTTTGGTTTATGCAATTCTTTAGTTCCATTTATTTTGGTAACGATTTCTTCTCCTTTTTACTTTCAGTAATTTAATCGCTTGATTTAATTATGCTTTCTTTAATTGCTTTGCTTAATTTAGATTTAAATATGCACGAGTAGTTTTATTTCTAGGGTTGTGGGGATCCATAAATAATATGAAGGGGTAATTTATTATTGTTAATTGTTAATGCTTTGGTTAATTTCCTATTGATTGATTTACTGCTATGCAATTAGATTAGCGCTGGTTTAATTGTATGAGTTATTCAATATTGATTCAAGATTCGAGAGATGCGATTTAATACCGGTAGATTAATTCTGTGATTGTAATACGTAGCAAAAGCCCTACTTGATCTGATTAATTTAAGCATTGATAATTGATTGTTATGTTTTTACCCTGGAATATTATTTATTGGTGAACCTATACCCTAGGTCTTTTATCATTGTTTTCCTCCCTTACTCAACTTGCTTTAGTTTAATTATTAGTTTTACTCTCATTAAAACAATTTGGTTACTTGATAATTTAGATTATATTAATTAATTAGGAATAGAAATACTTGTTTCCCTGTGGATTCGACCCTAATTCCCTATCTACTTTAGTTAGAGGACTTAGGTAATTCTTTTGATTAGGTGATACGACTTTAGCCTGTCACTCACGTTGTCACCATATGCCAGAGTTGCTTTATTAATCGGATAATGTAGCTCAAGGAGTAAATTTCTGGTCCAACAAGAATCAGAGACAACATTAGCAACTCCGCGATACTCAGCTTCAGCACTAGAACGTGATAGAGTAGGTTGTCGGTTTGACGACCAAGAAATTAAGTTGTCACCAAGATAAACATTATAACCTGAGGTAGAAATCAGCATTAGTATAAGAAATGAGCTTATCAAAGGAAGATTTATAAAGATGAAGACCATATGACAAAATACCTTGCAGATAGCGTATAACACGCTTGAGAGCACTCATATGCTCGTTCCGGGGATTGTGCATGTGAAGGCAAAGTTGCTGAACTACATAAGAGATGTCAGGTCTGGTAAAAGTGAGTAATATAATGCCCCGGCCAGACTACGATACTTAGTGGGATCTTCATATGGAGTGTCCTTGGAAGCACTGAGTTTCGGTTTAGTGTCTGCCGGTGTGGGGCAACTGCTACAGTTATCCATTCCTATCTTGTCTATGATTTTTGTAGAATACTGTTTCTGGGACAAGAAAATACCAGATGCATTACAAGTCACAACAATCCCTAAGAAGAAACTCAGGGGACCCAAATCTTTCATGGCAAATTCATTACCCAAAAGAGTCATAAACTGCTGCCGAAGATGATCAGAAGATGTTGTAAGAATTATATCGTCAACATATAACAAAATATAAGCCATATCAGAATCCTGTCTTTAAATGAACACAGAGTTTTCAGATTTACAATTAGAAAAACCAATAGTAGCAACAAAATCTGCGAAACGTTGATACCAGGCTCGTGGAGCCTGTTTGAGGCCGTAGAGGGATTTCTTAAATAAATAAACATGATCAGGACGACTCTTATCATGAACCCTATGGGTTGATGCATATAGACTGTTTTATTGAGATACCCATGTAAAAAAAGCATTCTTGACATCTAACTGATGAATGGGCCAAGACTTCAAAATAGCAAGGCTAAGGACATGCAGTATGAATAGTTGCCAGTTTGATAACTAGACTAAAAGTTTCATCACAATCAATACCTTGCCTCTGAGTTTTCCCGTCACCTACAAGCCTGACTTTATGCCTTTCAAACGACCCATCAGAGAGACGTTTATGGTGAAAAATCCACATGGACCTAATAACATTAACATCCGGTGGCCTAGGTACCAATTCCCATGTATTATTAGCAATAAGAGCATTATATTCATCCAACATTGCATTTTCCCAATTCGGGTCATGAATAGAACTAATAGGGTCCTTTGGTATAGGAGATATGTTAGGGGTAGTCATAGTGTTTAAGTTATGAAAATATTTGGAATTTGGCTTGCAGATGCCATGTTTTGCTCTTGTAGTCATACTATGGGTGTTGAGTATGGGCTGGGGTTGGATGCTTTGTGGTTCAGAATTTTGTGGGGCTAGGTGGGTGTAGGTGCTTGGTTGGGCAGTGCGCAACTCAGGGGTATGAGTGTGTGGGGTAAGCTGCGAGGTGGTAGAGGGGGAGAGTGTGACAGTCAGGGGGGAGCGAGGCCTGCTGGGGGAGGATGGCGTGGATGCCGACCCAGTGGGCGCTTGATTTCCATTGCGCCAGGCAGTAGCATAGGGGGGGGGGGTCTCGCAACAACCCAACGCTCGATGGCCGAGCTGCGGGTGATACTCCTGCTGCCTCTGCTGCACAAGTGATGGGTGGAGTAGATGTGACGTGTTGGGATTGCAAATGGAGGAGAGTTGGACTATAATAAAAAAATATTATAATCCTCTTTTTGAGGTGTGTGAAGTTTGGAGAAAGGGAACTTAGTTTCAACAAATTTTACATGACGACAAATTAGAATTTGACCATTTGACATATCGTAACACTTAGAGCCACGATGATTAGAAGCGGGACCTAGATAGACACATGAGTGGACCTTTGTTGCAATTTATGTATAGAAGTGCATGGAAAAAGAGGAAAACAAAGAAAACCAAAGACACGTAAAATCAAGTAGATGGGATTACGGTGATAGAGAATTTGAGTGGGTGACTTAAATTCTATAACTTTGGTGGGAAGAATGTTTAACAAGTACGTAGCCACTTCGAAAGCATGGTGCTAAAATGAAAGGGGTAAAGAGGCATGAGCAAGTAAAGTCCGAATGATGTTATTTATTGATTTTATGTGACATTATGCTTTTCCATTTTGGGGAGAGGTGTGAGGACAAGAAAGCCGAAACAACATACCATGGTGATCAAAAAATTCCTTTAAAGTTCCATTGATATACTCAGTGCCATTGTCACATTGAAAAGTCTTAATGTTACGTTCAAATTGAGTACGGACAACCGAGTGAAAAGATTTGAACAAGTGTTTAACTTGAGAATTTTTGCCAATAGGAAATATCCATAAAAATTTGCTATAATCATCAAGAAATAAAACATAATAACGATGGCCGGAAGAACTTAATATAGGAGATGTCCAAAGATCACTATGAATAATGTCAAACGGAAAAAAGTATGTGACATAGAATCATTAAAAGGTAATTTAGATTATTTCCCTAAAGGACAAGAAGAACAAAAAGAAGTACAAGCCTTATTACAATCAATAAACTTTTTACTACTTAGAGACCTAAGAACGGCATCACCAGGATGACGCAAGCGACCAAAAATCGGAAGAGCTAGTAGTAAGAGTAGAGTGATTGACTTTAGGATTGGCTTGTGAGTTGGAGAAAAGAGGGTATAGATCACCCGAACTGTCACATCTCACAAGTTTGGTTCCCGTTTGTAAATCATTCACAGCAAAACCAAACGGGTCAAATTCAACGGAAACATTATGTTCAGTGGTGAATTTACGGACGGAAATAAGGTTTTTGATCAATTAAGGAGCATGCAAAACATTACTTAAGGTGAAAGGTGGGTAGGGGTAAGACAAAGTATTACTACCATGACCAACTATCGGAATTAAATGACCACTACCAACAACAATGTTATTATGAGGAATGCTCGAATTGACATAGGAAGAGAGAATACCTTGATTCGAAGTCATATGAGATGTGGCACCGGTGTCCAAGTAGTAACTACTGTCCGGTGGGGGAAATGCGAGAGCACTCATAGCCGCTTCAACATCCGTCAGAGTATAGCTAGAAGGTCCTATAGCATTGTATGCCTGAGGTCTAAAGCCTAGGATGCCAGGCCCAGCAGGCCGAGGCCCATTGTTCGGAGCAGAAGCAGCCCTTGGTTCGCAAGAGGATGCCGGATATGGGCACGGAGGAGGATTGGGCCATTGTGCAAGCCATGGAGCCCAAGCAGCCCACGGTTGCTGCTGCCAATTAAATGGAACTAAACCGGATTGCTGTTGGGCCGAAGCCCCATTTAAAGAATTAGTGCGGCCCCTACTTGAATTCTTAACGGAGTTCTTTTTCTACATGTTGCTCTTTGAACTTTGGCAAGATGATGATGAAGAGTCACTGCCGTCAGTAGAAGCGACGAGAGCGGTGGAGTTAGAGGAGGTGTGGCTGCCGGAAATATTCTCCTTGGCCAAACGATTTTTGATGGTTCGTTCAGCTAGCTTCAATCGAGAGCAACAACTCTCAAATGACGGAAGAGGTTCCTGATTTTGAACAATTCTGCAACTGTTCAAAAGCTTAATGTTACCTTCAGAAGTTGAATCTTCATCCGCTGAGATTTGCTCTTCATCCACCGAGATTTGCACTTCATCAGCTGAGATTTGTTCTTCATCGAGATGAACTCTACTCTCATATGAATCTGCATTGATTGTAATTCATTCAATCACCAGTTTACCTATTTTTGGTAAATTTGTACAAATTCATATACAAAATTACGTACCTGAATTGAGGTTTTGATGCATTGCATTGTCATCAATTTCGCAATTTAGGTCAATATTATTGCCACATTGCCTGCAATTTAGGGTTTGTTGCATAGAATCGTTGTTTAAATCAACATCAATTACAGAATCAATTTCAATTTCTTCTGAAGTTTGCGAATCGTTTGAAATTGGAGCTTGAGTTTGTTTTTGAGATTGTAATAATTTGTGAATTAGGGAATCCATCGATGTTTTGCAGAGAATTTGCAGAGAACTTGTGAGAATATTTCGAAGAAGACGATGTTTTGCTTGCGGCACATTGAGCGCTATTTATACTCTAATTGGCACGTGCGAATCTGGCCTTACATTAAGGTTAGTGTAAACCGGCTGTACGAAAGAATTTTATTAGGTTTTATTAATTTTGTCCTGCAATTCTCAGTCATATGTTTCTATAATGGACCTTTTTTTTTGAGGACTTCTATAATGGACCTTTGATCAATTATAGTATGAATAAAAAATTAACTGTCTTCATTATTACGAGCAAGGTTGTTAGGATTGGGATCCTACCTTGGATCGATGGGGGGTGGGATCGAATCGATAGAATCGAATCGTAGGATCGTAAGATCCTACTTAATAACGAATAATATTATATATTATGTTATAAATTGACTTAAAAACATTTCTTCTAAGGGATTTCAATGCTAAAAGATATTGGTTTGCTTAAGAAAGGTCGATCTTCATTTAGCTTTGTCTGTATGGTAGTTAGAATATTAATAACACAAGTTTAAATTGATAAATTATGTGCAAATTTGTCAAGAATGAGACCTTAACTATGACAATTGCAAGTTGTCAATTGATAAAATAATATTAATGTCTCAGATTCGCTAATTTATTAGCGATAATTATTGAATACATTAAACTTAGGTGCATATAACCTAATGAGTAATAAAAAAATATGTCGAAATAAATCAAAGTCTCGTATTATAGTAAAATGTTGGATCGGATCGTAGGATCGTAGTAAAATCGTAGGATTGTGTTGAAATCCTACCAATCATAATTAATATCGGAGTAGGATTGTAAGATTCTGCAAACTTAAGATCCTGCCAAAGATCCGCATCGATCACGCAATTTTGGATCTTAAAATCGTAAGATCGTAAGATCCGAATCGGGATTTTAACAACTATGATTATGAGAATAATATCCTTCTAATTTTAATAATAATTTTTAACTGAGAAAATAACTCAACGTGGACTACATTTAACACATGCCTCGTGGCTCAAGGTCAGAGCACACGTGTCTCTCTTCTTATCATATCTTCAATTCATTATTATGAGTGAATAATAATAACTTAATGAGCCTTGTATATGCCGATTATTGCTAAAAGTATTACAAATATTAATAGACTTTGGATATGATTATATTAGAAATGTCCTTAGTTGATAACATGCATATCGTTGAAGAAGATATTATGTACATTTATTTTATACAAACAAGTATGAATCAATATCAGAACTTGCAGATTCCAAGAAATCTGAAATTAGCCCTTTGAATGCGTTGATATTTATCAAATTGTCGCTGTTATAGTTTAACTTATCTTTTATGTTTGATTGCTTAATTTAAAATTCATACACTACATCATGCATCTTTGTCCGATCTTGATAAAGTCTAGGCCTCTCTATAAATACTGAAATTTATAAAGCTAATACAGTACAATAACAAGCACTATTCCCTCTAATCCTCAAACTTAGCAGGCAATACTCATTAAGGGTACTACTCTCTTCGATCTTTATATTATTTTCCTCTCCCTCCCTTCGAAATCATAATACTCCCTCTATTTTATTTTATTTTATTTTATTATTATTATAGGATAATTTGCAATTGTGAGGGTGTCCATTGAAAGAGGAATTAGCTAATACTTTAAAGATAAAAATATACGGAGTATATTCACTTGAAAACATAGTCATGCATGAGATGTTATATTCGTTTGTGGTCTTAGTTTTATTTCAAATTCAATTCAAAGTACGAGTTTTTGCATATTTTTGTTACACGTGATTAAATATAGGATCTTGCTAACGAACGTGGCCGGACGTTGAATAAAACTTTAAGATATTTCCTAAATAAATTACACCCTTATTAAATAGAGGATCTTCTTTATTGCTTTTCTCGTTAATTTGGGGTATTTTGTGGTGGGTCAACGACGGAAAATTACACCCTTATTCGTTCTTTTTTAATAGTAACGTTTTGTTTGTTCACAATACTATATATATACTCTCTTCATAACGTTTCATAATATTAGTAATTTAATATCAATGCTAGATAATAAGCAAAAAAATTAAATTGAATATCGTAGAACTATATATCTCCTACGCTTCTATCCATCTTAAATTAACGAACATGCATATTAACGTAACATATATATGTTGTCATTGCATTTAAAGTACAAAGTAAGCACAAGAAATTATGACGGATTTGATCACAGCCGAAGAAGTGCCCTTGGTGAATCCGGAGGCTGATTACGAGAGTTTGAAAGCGGAGTTGGATGCCAAGGTGAACGGCGAGGATAATGTAGGGTTAAGTGCTGATCAAGTGTTATTGAACACACAATTCTTAAACCTTTGCAAGGACAAAATACAAAGAATTGATAGGCATTTTTGGTCTGGCTCTGTGGTCACTGATCGCCCGACTCTTAGTAGCGGCTATTACACCGTTCTTACCCAGAAAGGCACCAAGCCTGAAGGCGTCAAATGGGGCCAAGTCTGGGCTAATGGTGCCGCTGATGACACCACTGCTCGTAAGTGGATTGTGGCTTTTGATACTGCTGCTGGCAAGGTATATATATATACACTCCTCGCGCAATTTCATTTTGTGGTTGTTTTGGGTAGTTAGGTTTCAGTCCCTTCCTAAGAAGTAACTTTTTAATATATATAAAATCTTAGTGATGTTTATTAGAGTATAGTGTTCTATATTAACCATTTTTTGCAAATTAAAATTTCAGGCTTATGCTGAAGCAGGACCAATGGGTCCAGTTGATTGGAACGTAGTTGAAGTGAAACTGGGTATGTCCGGAAGCAAAACCGAGCACACTGACCCCATCCTTGGAGGTAACGTACTTGCTACGATTGATGGTCTCAAGGCATATGCACATTTCCGCTGAATGTTAGAGCTTGCTGAGATATAATGAAATCTATCTACTATGGAATAATATGTGTTGCACTACGAATTTAATTTGATGTATTGCGTTAGCTGCCAATCATGAACTAGCTTCCTTGTTACTTTCCTTTTTACTTCAAGTACTCTTGTGTAACAAATAATTATGATGCTTCTATGCATCTAAATTCCAAATGATTAATGCGTAATTGTAAGTGTAAGAGTAGGTGGAATTGTATTTCATAAGAAAAATTACATGCTATACATATTACAAGCCTAAGGCACTAATCACGTAAGCTATACAATAAGAGAATCAATTACAAAGTCAAAGATAATATATACTTTACAAATATAAAAGATAGTATACTCTCAATCAAGGAAATGGAGTGATATTAGCTAGCCCGTGATTTGCATATCAAGATTAATATCACGATGTGATATTATTCTCTACATACCCCCGCAGAGTTTGACATATAATTGATGTTCTCTCAAGGTTGAAAATACCGTCCTGAAATGATCCTTATGCTCATCCCGGTTCTTCGAATATACCAAAATATCATCAATAAATACCACAACAAACTTGTCCAAGTATGGCCTAAAAATTTGGTGCATTAAATGCATAAAAACCGCAAGTGCATTAGTTAACCCAAATGGCATTACAGTGAATTCATAGCGACCATAACGTGTCCTAAAAGCACTCTTTGGAATGTCCGACTCTGCTATCCTCAACTGATGATACCTAGACCTCAAATCGATCTTCGAAAATATTCTTGCCCCTTTCAACTGGTCGAACATATCATCAATCCTAGGCAGCGGGTACTAGTTCTTGACTGTCACATTGTTCAACTCTCGGTAATCTATGCACAACCTCAAGCTTCCATCTTTCTTCTTCACGAACAAAACTGGTGCACCCTATGGTGATGAACTAGGCCGAATATAACCTTTCTCCAATAAGTCATCTAATTGAGTCTTCAACTCTTTCATCTCAGCCTGGGCCATCCTATATGGAGCCTTTGAAATAGGTCCTATCCCTGGCACTAAGTCGATGGACGGCGGATCGAAAAGTCCGATCTTGATGAGTAATGTGTCCAACCTTGGTCTGGAGAGTGGTTTTGTAAGGAAGTCCGTTAGTTGATCACCGGTTGAAACATGAGTGACACGAAGAGCACCCTTTTGGACTTGTTCACGGATGAAGTAGAATGCTAGTGCAAAATGTTTCATTTTAGAATGAAACACCGGGTTTGCACTTAAGTAAGTAGCACTTAAGTTGTCACAATAGATGACTGGAGTGTTTGATATTTTAATTTTCATTTCAGTGACTAGATTTTGTACCCACATTAATTCTGCGGTGGTGTGAGCAATGGCCCTATACTCTGCTTCGGTGGATGATCGAGCTAGGGACTTTTGTTTCTTAAAGCACCAAGTAATTGGGGTGCGGCCAAGAAAGACTACATGACCCATTGTTGAAAAAAATCATCCTTATCACCCGCCCAATCCGCATCAGAGAAGGCATGTAGTATAGGAGGTGAATCTTTGTATATGTTTATGCCTTTGTCAAGTGTGCTATTGAGGTAGCGTAGGAGGCGTTTGAGTGCTGACCAGTGTTCCGTTGTTGGTCGATGCATAAATTGAGATAGTTTATTTACGGCAAAGGTGACATCCGGCCTAGTTAGAGTGAGGTATTGAAGACTACCAACAGCAGCTCTATAATCCTTGGGCTCTTCAAGAACAACACCTGAGTTGGCCATTAATGTATGAGTAATGACCATGAGGGTGGGTGCTGGCTTGGCTTCTAGCATTCCCATCTTCTCAAGAAGATCAATGATGTACCTTTGTTGACTTAAAAATAAGCCAGTTGATGTTGGAATGACTTCAACACCAAGGAATTAAGATAGTTGTCCCAAATCCTTCAAAGAGAACCTGTTTGCCAAAGTCTTAATAAACATATCAAGATTAGTTGCATTTGGACCGGTAATAATAATGTCTTGATAAATGTGCCGGTCAAAGTGATACAAATATTAAAAAACAGAGGGAGTATATAAAATGTCGGAGAATGTAGACTTACCAACTGGCCTTATTGTAATATAATTGATTTGAATTTAAGGGCAAATTCTTTTGTAGAGGAGGAAAGTAAAATGATATAATCAGGGACTCTTTATAAAAAATTGTCACTAAATTTAGTTCTTGACATCGTTAGCTCTAATTTATTTGGATTTAAGCAAGAGTTTCTATATTGTATTACTTGTCTTACTAATTGCCATATGTTACAACCTTCCCTTTTATCAAATTTATGTTCAGAACTTTTTATGAAAATGTTCAAGATGACAAATTAACAGAGTAAGTTTATTATGTCCAAATAAAAGTTGTGATTTATACAGTAATATTTGTAATCACTTTGCTCATTTTGTAGCATGTAATTAAATAAATGACTTAAACAGAGATTCATGTAAATCGGGAGAGTAGTACATGGAGGATATAAAAATGACATAAAATTCCAGTTAACAATTTTAGTATCTAATAAAATACCAAGTAAATTAAAACAGTTCTTGTATAAAAAAAAAAAAGTAAATTGAAACAGTTTATTCCATATATATATAGATTGTCTATTGGGTGACATATACATTACAACCATAAACAACCGTACATTATTAGGATACCTTAACCCTTACCCTAGCCCCACCGAATACCCGCCAACTTCCACCATAAACCCCCGAAAACGGCTGGCCGGAATCAAAAACCACCCCACCGATCAAATCCACCACCGAAATCAACCCCTGACCCAAACCCACACTTGAAACCACCACAACCAAATACCCCCGAAACTCCGCCGAAAACCGCCATAAACCCCCGAAACTCCATCGAAAAACCCCCATACACCCCCTAAACTCCATCGAAAACCCCCTCGAACCGCTCTTGAAGGTTATTTTTTATTTTTACTTTTTTTTATTGAAAATCGGGGTGGTTTTAGGGGGAGCTGGGTCGGTTTTTGCTAGGAGGGGGTGGAAATGGGTGTTCCGGCGGTAGAAATGGGAGTTCTGGCGGTATTGGGGATGGGGGTTCCAGCAGTGGAGATGGGGAGGAGCCGAGGAGGGGCTGCCGGAGGTTGGGGGTTCGGTGGTCGTTGGGGATAAAAAAAATTATTAGGGTTTTTTTTTTTTACCAAATTTTTTTAAGTTTTTTTTTATTATTAATTTTTTGACGAATTATTTAGTGCCATGTGTCACTTAAATTAAAAAAAAAAAGTTTACCCAATGTACAGGTTACCGGTCATAAGGGACCAATAGATGAAAATCCCCTATAAAGATGGCATTATTAAATAAAAATCTAAAGGTGGGATTATTAACAGCGAAGCGACTAAAGATGGGATTATTAGACTCAATTTTTCCTATAAAAAATTGTCACTAAATTTAGTTCTTGACATCGTTAGCTCTAATTTATTTGGATTTAAGCAAGAGTTTTTATATTGTATTACTTATCTTACTAATTGCCATATGTTACAACCTTCCCTTTTATCAAGTTTATGTTCAGAACTTTTTATGAAAATGTTCAAGATGACAAATTAATAGAGTAAGTTTGTTATGTTCAAATAAAAGTTGTGATTTATACAGAAATATTTGTAATCACTTTGCTCATTTTGTAGCATGTAATTAAATAAATGACTTAAACAGAGATTCATGTAAATTGGGAGAGTAGTACATGGAGGATATAAAAATGACATAAAATTCCAGTTAACAATTTTAGTATCTAATAAAATACCAAGTAAATTAAAACAGTTCTTGTATAAAAACAAAAAAAGTAAATTGAAACAGTTTATTCCATATATATATAGATTGTCTATTGGGTGACATATACATTACAACCATAAACAACCGTACATTATTAGGATACTAGATGCATAGTAGCATCATTACTTTTATTACACAATTAAAATGCACTTAATTAAAAAGCAAGGAATGTAAAGGATTGTAGTTCTTGATTAATTGCAGCAGCAATGCAGCTTACTAATTAAGCTAACATGGTAGCTAATAGAGAGTTGATATTGCTTGGAGACCAGTAATCTTAGCAGTGATCCTGCCTCCAAGAATAGGGTCAACATACTCGCAACTGCTTCCAGACGCATTCAACTTAACTTCAACTACGTTCCAGTCAACTGGGCCTGTAGGCCCGGCTTCACAATAAGCCTGAAATACATTTAATTGGAAAAAAAATAGGTTAGTACATCATTGACAACGTAAGTAACATCGTTATGAATTTATGATATATACTTATTATTAGATGTTCAAGTAGTAGCTAGTAGTATAATGTACCTTGCCAGCAGCGGAATCAAAAGCCGCAACCCACTTACGAGCAGTGGAGTCGGTACCAGAAGCGTAGCAATAGCCCCACTTGACACCTTGAGGAAGAGGGCCTTTCTCCCTAAAATAGTAAGTTGTGAATCTATTCATATCAGGGAAGCTAGTGAGCGTATATCCAGACCAAAAATGAACGTCGAGTTTTGTGAGCTTGCTATCGGTAAAGTTTGTGGTAGGGCTGGTCAATTCCACATCTCCAGCGAGTAGCTGAGCATTATTGGCCTCGGCCTGACCCTTGACCTCCAACTCCGTCACCAGCTTCTCATAGTGAGCTGCTGGATCCTGCAAATTCACAACGTTTGGTTCGATGCCTGCCATGTTTCTCTCTTGCTTATCGTACGTAGTACCGTCTTCTATCCTGCAAAACCGTACGTGCGTGAATTACTAACAACACTTAAAACAATAATCAAATATAAATCAAATACTTAATAATAAAATAAATTGATGATATAATCTACTAGTATCTATCGATTAATAATAAAAAGTAACTTTGATTTAAGTGAAGGGAGTAGTATATAGCATACCCTTGAGTAATGCCTGCTATTAAGTTTGAGTAAAAGAGCTTGTTAATTGTAGTGCATTGAAAAAAGCTTCTCATTTCACCGTATTTATAGACTGCATGGCATGTGAGACTTAAGACTTAAGATGCCACATTTTCTTGAATCCATAAATATAATTATATAACAATACTAATTAATTAAGGTGCTAGCTTCTAACTTTGCTATACGTACCTCACCATGTGTTGGTGGATCCTTATGGCGTGCAATTCCATAATACAATATATATACTTTGGCTAACTTGGTAAAACTCTTACTTCAAACCCTTAACTAGTGACTAACGAGGCTGCTTTGGGCTGAAATTTCCTCACTTTAACTATTGGAAAATTGGTCTTTAGTATCGGAAATTAATCGATAGTAAAAGGGTTGTTTTCCGATACCAAAGGCCATTAGTATCGGAAATAATTTCTGACACTAAACCGATACTAATACCTCCGTGGCTAATGTGTTGGTATCGATTCTTCAAACCGATACTAAAAAAGGGTCCCTTTAGTATCAGAAATATCATTAATTAGTATCAGATAATTAGTAACCGGAATTCTGATACAACTATCATATCATATGGTATCAAAAATCTTCCATTATTATTTATGTATATGGTGTCGGAAATAATTGATACTAAAGAGTTAGATCCTTAGTATCAAATTGGTTTCCGATACTAAACAATCAATATAGTATCTGAAATTACTGTTACAGTAGTTTTTCCTAGCTTCTGAAAGTCCCTTTAGTATTGGAAATTTCCGATACTAAAGATAGACTTCAAAACAACAAAATTACTTAGTATTGGAACTTTCAAATACTAGACTCTTTAGTATCAATGTCTCTAATATTGCTATTTAACTAAAGAACCCTGTTCAACTAATTTATATATTATTCAAAATTAAAAACATAACTAAAATACTTTTACAAAAGAATTTTTTTTTTTTTTTTTCAATATTGTAGTTAATAGTACAAAATCTGATGTATGTATGCTTGTAATACAAAGTGCACTTTACATCTCTTAAAAAAATGGATTATACTGTACATTATCACCAGGCCACCTCTATTCAAAATATAAAGTTGTTGTCTCATTTCACCGTATTTATAGACTGCATGTGAGGCTTAAGATGCCAATTTTTTCTTGAATCCATATATATAATTATACGATTCTTATGACAGTGCACTATAATCATACTCTCTTCATAATAAGCATAACAATTTGACAGGCACATGTGCCAACGCACAACTTTGATCATTAATGTTTGTAATTATGTATGTCGGTCTAATGAGATAAATGAATTGACTAATCCACAAAGTAAATATATGAATAGTGCAAAAGTTTGCGATTATTATGAAACGGGGGTAATACAATATTCTCATGTTTGCTCTACCCATATTTTTTTATTACTTTTCCTAATTTATGTTGAATCTTTTTTTATCATATGTGATTATGATATAACGTATGAAAAAAACAAGTGGGATCACGTTTCATTATATACCCTCACTGTATCAACTTCTATAACACTTCGCATATACTACCTTCATTCTAGAAATTTTTTTACGCTTTTAATATGTGTTCAACTAAACATTGACCAAATAACAACAGCGTACTTTTAAATATAATACACGTGGGATATTGCTTGATTTATAATTTTTAATTAAGTTGGAACTTCCTTAGTACGGCATGTGATTTGTAAAAGTTGTCTCCGGTATTCGTGTTTCTAATTTCTAATGGTAAAGTAGGATAAATATGCATGCATGCTCTATATACAATATACGTAGTATATTTTTTTAGTATCATGCAGATTGTCTCCTTGATGGTCTCCATGTTCAATGGTTCATTTCTAAATTTGATTGAGGATAATAAGACAAGATAAGAAGCAAATCCTCCACGTACTTCTCCTTTTCTTTTCAATTTCATCATTATGTTACTAATTTGACTATGAGCATTATATACGGAGTATTACTCAATAAAACTTCAAATTATAGATTGAAACTTATTTTTACCGTTCATTTATTTTCTATTATGTTTTATGTTACCAATACTGAATTTAAATTTTAATAGATATAATAGAAATTTTGACTTTTAACATAATGGAAGATAAGACATAATTTATTTTTTAACACTGTTAAAAAAATTATTTTAACACCACAAAAAGTTAAAAAAAAAATAAATAAAAAAAAAATAAATAAATAAAATTGGATTTTACCACCACTTAATAAATTCCGTCACAAAATCCGTTAATGGGGTTCATCCCTTCCATTTTCCCCCTTCTTCTCCACAAATTCTTCAACCTCCATTAACACCACCTTTCAACCTCTATTATCACTTTTCTTTCTACCTTCATCCATCCATTCAATCACCTTTTTAAATTTCATCCTCTTTTCAACCTTAAATTTTTTTTTTTTTTAAAAAACACCAAATTTCTCTCTCCTTTGTTTTGCTCCTCAACTATAATAATGGGGTTTCTTTAAGAATTAAGAAGTATTAATGAGCGGCACTTTAATTATCTTTTTTTTTTTTTGAAGACAACTTTAATTATCTTATAGTATGTTTAAATTGGTTCAAATGCTTAACACAAAAAAACCACCAATTTAATTTGAAAATGAACCCTAACTTTTATATTTTTAGCGATGTGGGTTTTTACTAGTGGTTCGGCGCGAGGCGATGCGATGGTGGTGGTTTTGGCAAGCATAGCGAGGCGATGGTAGTGGCTTTAGTTGGCGAGCACAACTGCACTGGTGGCGGCTTGTGTGCGTGAGGTGTGATGGAATGTAGTGAAGGTTTAGATTTTGGTGGGTTTATATTTATTTTAGTGGGGTAAAAGTTAACAAGGACTTTGATGACGAAAGCTGTTAACAGGTGTTAAAATCCCATTTTATTTTTTTCCTGTGGTGTTATTAGATAAAAGTTTTTTTTTTTTTTTTTTTTTTTTTTATTTTTTTTTTTTATATATATATATTTTTTAATACTGTTAAAAAAAAAAAAAACAAATTTTGTCTTTTTTATATATGTTGGATTGATTCAAAGTAGTTCCTATAGTGTAGGATTGGAACATGTTATTTGTCAGTGGTCTTTTAGTTAGGAATCCTAGAATCCATTTTCAAAGTATTAGCATAGTCGTATGTTTTGTGGGCCATGATCTATCCCACTTTTATTTCCTTTATTTTAGCTTGATGAGTTAGTTTGTTTGTTGCCTAGGCTTCTTTCATATTTAATATAATGAAATATTTTTTTCTTTAAAAAATTAACATGGTATCAGAGCTGAGCGTCAGGTTAGATTCGAAAAAGGCAGAAAGGAGAAGGGAAAGAATAAGATGAATGAGCAAAATTAAAGAACATTTAATAAATTATTGCTTTGCTACGTAAAATGAAATGCATCCAACCCTTTAAATAAGCTAAGGATAAAACTATCACTCCTAAACAATAAGGAAACCACTACTCTGCTAAAGCTTAATCCACTATGGCTAAACTGATCAAAACAAACTCCACATAATTAGCCACTATCTTTATTTTCCCCTAGATTCAAAGTCTCATACACTTGACAAAACTTTGCTACTAACTTCAACATTCCATATTGCCATGGACTTCAAATTGAACTTGACGTACTTTGATCTCAACTGAACACTTAACCACACACTCGACTTTAGAAAACCCTTCTATCTTCTTCTTCGAATTTCATAACATCTTGCTAGACGTTTTAACTTGTGATGCACATCTCATCACCTACACAATTTTGTTGATGCACATCATCACCAACATACTATTGTCGGAGCACCTCCCTCCGCACAACCAAACCTGACATTGTTTTTTTGATGCATTTCTCCTCAATAACTCGATCTTGTCGATGAACAATATCACCGACTTACATTCAATGGAGCACATACATCACTTTATCAACTCTCTTAATTTGACAATGTCCTCCAATTGACCATGTCAACTTGTACAAAAAAAAACATTAGTACTCCGTATTATCTTGGAAATCGTCTTTGCATTGACTACGACTTCCACTCTATCAGATTGCTATTTATCTGACATCCAAACTCGTAAAGATTACTCGATCTTTACCTTAAGTAGTTTTATCGTCCTTAGCTTATTTAAAGGGTTGGATTTGTTTCATTTTACGTAGCAAAGAAATGATATATTAAACATTCTTTAGTTTATTAGAAAAATTGTCAAAAATAATACAAACTTTGAGCGCTCTGCCAAAAACAAGTCAATATTTTAATTATTTCTGAATAACACAACTTTTGGGGAGTATTCACTATAAACAGGTTATAACCGGTTGGTGGCCTGATTAGTAGGTATATTGGACATGTGTCGTTATTCTATTGGTTTGACATTTTAATTTATTTTTTTTATTTTTTTTAATGTTTTTAATGTTTATTTTTATTATGTTATTAATATAATTATTTAAAAAAAAAAAAAGAAAAAATCAACCCCCTCCCCTACCAGCCACCCCTTCCCCTCCCTGCCAACATCCTCTTTCCCCGGTGTCCGGGCCTCCGGCGACCCCCTGTCAGCACCCCAACCCCCTCCCCTACGCCGGCGACACCAACCCTAACATCCCTACCCCAACTCCAACCCACCACGTAATACAACGAAACCCCCACCAAAACCTCCAACCGTCTCTTCCCTCACCCCCGAAACCCTAGCGGCTAGGGTTTTCAAGGGTTGGGAAAGGGGCATTTGGGGGTTTCTAGGGTGATGGGGGAGTTTCGTGGGTTTTTTGTGGGAAGGGAGGGGGATTTTGTTGGTGGTTCGAGGGGAGGGGAATGGGGTTTCGGTGATAGTGGTTCGAGGAAGGGGAGGGCGACGGCGACAGTAGGTAGGAACGGCCGATGGGCCGGCGGGGTAGCTGGGCTGTCGCGGCCGGGGGTTTGGGGAGGGCAGCTGTTGGTGGGTAAAGCAGAGGTGGCTGGCGGTGAGGGAGGGAGGGGTGTTTTTTTTTAATAATTTTAATAATTTAATTGTTAATTAACTATAATTAAAGCTTGAATTAGGATTTAGTTAAATTCATAAATGAATTTTTCAATAAAAATGAAAAACGTTAGCTGGTTATTTAGGTTATAGGTAAAATATCTTGTTTAAAGTGGATACTCCCCAAAGTTTGCATTATTCAGAAATAATCAAAAGATAATTGACTTGTCTTTGACTGACCGCTCAAAGTTTGTATTATTTTTGACAATTTTTCCTAGTTTATTTTGCTCATTCATCTTATTCTTTCCCTTCTCTCATCTGCTCATTCATCTTATTCTTTCCCTTCTCTCATCTCTATTTATTTATAATTTCAACATTTTATGAAAGTCAAATATTTCATAAATAAATGATTTTTTTTCCTACAAAAATATACGAAGTTTAATTGATTTTCACATAAAAGAAATTGTTTTTTTTTTGTTGATTTAAACTTTAAAAATGTTATAGATCATAATATGCGGGGGCGGGGGGGAACTATCAAAATATCTTATCTGGACGATGATTTGTCATGATGAGTTGGCGGGTAAAGAAACTAAAAATATGAAAAGAGGCAATATCACACATTAGGAAATAGAGATTTCTAACATGAATAAAAAAAAATTTAAATTAACAAAAAAAATATGCAAACAGTGCTTTTTGGGTGTGGCCAACCACTCCGTGCGGCAAGTTGACACACATCAAAACACTGACCAGGTAATCCTTGACCGACAGACCGAGTAAACCCTGACCGAGTAATCCCTGATCGACCAAGTAACTTTTGATCGAGTAACCCCGGCCCGGCCACACGACCCCGACCGAGTAACCCCTGACCGACCGAGTAACCCCAACCCTAATCGAGTAACTCTTGACCGTGTAACCTCGGGGCCACACCATGTGGCCAACCATATATTATATCCTACTACTAATTTTTTTTTTAATATAAAAGAAGTAAAAATTAAAAAATTTCTAGTTTATGGTCAGAAAATTGTTTGCTTATTTGGGTATTGTGATAGATTCACAATGAGGCGTTGGGACCTACTATTAGTAGCTAGATCTCAATTTTTTCCTGGCCATTTAATGTAATAGATTGAATGACCAATTGCTTGTCAAATTTTTACATTACTTGTTAAATATGACTAGTAATGGAACAATCACACGCACAAGTTTTAGCACATTTTGGGTGTTTACAAGACACGCCCATGCCTTTGAGAGGCATGTGCGCATGCATGTCCATGCCTCATCAGAAAGTTCGTATACTGAAATATCTGCCTACTCATTTAGAGATCAGAGGCACGCCCATGTCCCAGAGTGATATGTTTGTGCCATGACAAGTGCAAGAGTAGCACACCCGTGCAATGCTGCATCGGGGGGAACTCTTTTGTAAGCTTCTACCTCGGTTTTTTGGAAGGGGCACGTCCGAAGGCAGTTTATTTTAATTCGGTCGAACATAGTGTATTTTTTATTGAATATTTTCCTAAAATAATTTTGTTACATAAGATCAAATTTCAGGATCAAATTTCAAGAGTAGCACACCCGTGCAATGCTACATAAGATCAAATTTCAGGATTCTTGAAAGTCAAACACCGAAAAATGCAATTTATTCACACACTAGCTTAACGTAGTATGAATGGATATTAATATTAGATCAATGGGACTAAAAGCACGAGCTGGATCATATACAGTATTTTATTACAAACCCAAGAAGGGATCATAGTGTTTTATTAATTAAGTACATGAAATTGTAACAAGTACTCCGTTACAAGCAAATTGGCCCAAAAAATCAGGGAGTTTTGATATGAAAATCTATTTCACGTGGCTCCAAATCTTACGAGTGGTTTATGATTTTTACGTAAATGAAATAATAATATAGTTTCCACAATTTCTCTCTATTTTCTTGTATTAAATACTCTGTATCTCGTATGCAAAATAATGACAAAATTACATACTCACTCGATCAGCTCATCAAATTTTAAATTTAAAAAAGAGGATAGCCTGGGTGTTAGTTGTTTAAGCAATGAAAGGATTGGTATTATTTCGTAGTAGTTATATAGATACTTGTTGGTGTTGGAGGACCAACTCAGCTTAAGCTGATAGTTGAGCCCCAAAAATATGTTTTATACTGTATCACGTCCCCTCACACGAGAACATGTTGGACTTAAAGTGTGGATGCAGGATTGGTCCACCTTATACCCTGCGCTTATTATTCCACTTTGAAAGGAGGGGTGGATGAATTCGAACCCGTGATCTTTGTGTCAAGCTGGCTCTTGATACCATGTTGGAGGAACAACTCAACTAAAAGTTTAAACTAATGGTTAAGACCCATAATATGTTTTATACTCTACCAGTTGAAATCGTCTTAATGTATAGTTTCATAATATTAACTTTTTATATATACTTATTAATAATTAAAAAGTATTATTATAGTCATAACTTATTGGATCAAATCACTTAATATAAAAAAAAAAAAAAAAAAAAAAAAAAAAAAAAAAAAAAAAGAAAGAAAAAACCTAGCATTTCACTTCATTCTCGTGACAAAAATGAAAAGGATTGATTGTTGGAGTAGAGGATTTACTTCATTCTCATCTTCCATAAATCGACGTGTTTGACCTTTTACTTTAGGAATCATTGAACATGTATGGATAGGATCAAGGAGACCATCAAGGAGTTTATTTGTAAGATAATAAAATGTGGAGCATGCATTATCCTCATTTATTATTATATAAATTAAAATCTCGAAGAGGAGAGCATTGTATTATAACGAGATATGATGAGTTGATGATGACTCCGTAAACTAAAAGATAACTTTCATAAATCACAAGCCGTACTTAGCAAGCAAACTGGTCCAAGTATCAAGTTATTAATTTTAAAACCTAGCATTTCACGTGACATCGAACTAACATAAGTACTTCAATCATTTTTTAGATTATTACTCCCTTCACCCCTTAATTTTTGCCCCGTTGTAAAAATATGGGTCAAACTTTTAAAACTTTGATCATGAATTCTCGTTAATCTATAAATCATAACAATTCATGTAGGATCTTGTTAGAATCATATCATTGTATAGTTTATTAATTAATATCAAATTTTTATAATTTTTAAGCGTATAAAAATGGAGAAACATACGTTTAAAGACGCATTTTGGAGACCGTGAAAAATCAAATAGGGTAAAAAATTAAGAGATAGAGGGAATATGTTAATGCATAATTTCAAGGATAACTTCATAACTTGTACTAGTGTTTTACTTACAACCCCCTCAAAACACTATATTTAGATTTAACTTCTTTTTTTTTTTAACTCTAAATTTAACTTCTTTAGATTTAACCACCTGTTTTTTCACTTATTCTATAATCATCTACAAAAACAAAAACAAAAAAATAGATTTCGCCACCTCTTAGCAGTTTCCGTTACGAATCGAAAAGCAATAAGCTCCATTTTCAAAAAATATCGATTTTCGTAAAACTTGATCTATAAAGGTTTATAAATTTGGGGGGTCAATTTGGTCAATTAGGGACCGATTTGAGGTCAACACTAATAAAAACGTATCGAAAATGTCTTGTTTTGTACGCGTAACGCAAACGAGGTATTTCTATTAACACTCAAAATGAGGCATTTTTAATTATTTATTTCAATCTTGACCTTTAGCTTACTTACATGTTTGACCTTTAGCTTTAGGAGAGCATCAAGAAGATAATATATGAGATATCTATACTTATATAATATTCAACATGACTCAAACCCAAATTAAACCAATCGAATCGAACTTAGTGATCCGAATTGACACCACTAAATAAACTTAGCTTGAACACTTCTTTTTAAATATAGGTAGATGTTTTAAGAGTATGGAGTAGGGGCCTAGGAAAGTATACATTACTGTATACTTTCATTGCATGATGTAAGCTTAAGATGTTAATTATGTTATTGGGGGCTCTTACATGTAATTCCTTTTCTTTTATCTGTGAGCAGATTAAACTTCAATTTATAATGTTCTGAAATGCCCAAGCTTGAAGATTGTTGATGCTAGTATGAACTGAGACAACAACTTTATATTTTGAATAGAGGTTCGAGGGGGTTTTCGATGGAGTTTCGGGGTGTATGGGGGTTTTCGATGGAGTTTCGGGGGTTTATGGCGGTTTTCGGCGGAGTTTCGGGGGTATTTGGTTGTGGTGGTTTCAAGTGTGGGTTTGGGTCAGGGGTTGATTTTGGTGGTGGATTTGATCGGTGGGGTGGTTTTTGATTCCGGCAAGCCGTTTTCGGGGGTTTATGGTGGAAGTTGGCCGGTATTCGGTGGGGCTAGGGTAAGGGTTTACAGGCCCAGTTGACCCTATTCTTGGAGGCAGGATCACTGCTAAGATTACTGGTCTCCAAGCAATATCAACTCTCTATTAGCTACCATGTTAGCTTAATTAGTAAGCTGCATTCCTGCTGCAATTAATCAAGAACTACAATCCTTTACATTCCTTGCTTTTTAATTAAGTGCATTTTAATTGTGTAATAAAAGTAATGATGCTACTATGCATCTAGTATCCTAATAATGTATGGTTGTTTATGGTTGTAATGTATATGTCACCCAATAGATAATCTATATACATATATGGAATAAACTGTTTTAATTTACTTGGTAGTATCGATTTCATATAGATATGAAAATAGTTAACTGGCATTTGATGTCATAATATATCCTCCATGTTCCACTCTCCCTATTTACATGAATCTCATCTCTTTAAGTCATTTATTTAATTACATTCTACAAAATGAACAAAATAAATACAAATATAATTGTTTAAGACTGAAACACATGACTATCGATCACAAACTTTATTTGAACATAACAAACTTCTTACCCAATTAATTTGTCATCTTGAACATTTTCATAAAAAAATCTTAGCATAAAAACGATAAAAGGGAAGATTGTAACACATGGCTGTCTAGTAAGACTGGTACATGGCTATTTATAAAAAGGAAGATTGTAACATACACATGGCTATTTATAAAAGGGAAGATTGTAACACATGGCTATTTATAAAAGGGAAAATTCTTGCTTAAATGCAAATATACTAAAGCTAACAATGTCAAGAACTAAAGTGACAACGTTTTGTAAAGAGCTAATTATAACCCTTGATTCTACATCATTTTCCCCCTTTACAAAAGAATTTTTGTCAAATATTTCTCTCAATGTGTTTCTCATATGAATATCACGGTCACAATACCAAAGATATATAGACATAGAATACTTGGGGGGCAAACTCTAATATTCTCTAAAGATATCTAATGATCCTAACCACCTAAAAGTACATCACAATAATATCTTTTCACAATATTATCTTAGGTGATCATAAGTCTCCAAAATTATACTCCCTCCATTTTTTTAAATAGGCACAAGCTAACGAACGTCCCGAAGACGTTGGATAAGATAAAGTAGAAATATTGAATTAAAATGAGCATTAATTACACCAATCGACGCGTGATTTTGGCATGCTTTCCTAAGTTAATATTATTTTAAGAAATATTTTAAATGCTTAACTAACGCCCGGAAGCGTTCGTCAACAAGATCCTTTTTTATATATGCATTACTTTAAGCAACACATTTGCCGAGGCATAACTTAAACCAATAAAATCTATTATTATCTCTTAATTAATATCACATACACCAGATGGGCCAATTTCCTATCGTGAGCTTGTAAAGTTCTGTATGTTGTTTTATTTCAGTCTTGGAATTTTTTTATTCTATTTGACTTGTTATATATGAACTTAATTTGTTGAGCTATTTGAAAATGTCTAAAATTGGCCAAATTTTCTGAACTTTATTTTCCTAAACATAACTTTGTCTTAACTAAGTTAAATGGAGCATGGCCTAAGGAATGATAATGGCCTAAGTTAACTTACTCTATTTGTATTGTTTGGATTTGGGGTTTGGTGGATGGTGATTCTGGTTAACATCATTCTTTTTTTTTTTTCCTCCTTTTTCAAGGTAAAGATAGATTATATTTGAAAATGATTGATTAATTATACATTTTTCTAAAAGCTTTTATGACTAAATTGACTTTAACTACGCAATTTCATATCGAGTAAAAATAATTGACGGTTGGTTTATTTCACATTCTTTTTTTTTTCTCTTACATAGATTTTTTTTTTTTTTTAAAAAAAAAAAAAAAAAACAGTCTCCTACGTTTTATTAGAGATGTTAGAGTTTAGATTTTCCACTCTTTATTAATTCTTCAAATTTTCTATAATGAATAAAAAATGAATACTAACATCTTTAAATTTTTATTATAGCTATAAAGTTAGTTAGAATATTTAATATTATATCCTTCATTTTAGCTCAATTAATCTTACGAGACGGATCAAGATTTATTATGTTTTATTGTTTAAAAAATTTATATTACACACTTACAAGTAAATTTTTTATTATTAAAAACGTGTATTGCACGGGACTAATCTAGTAACTTAATGAAAGTGCGCCTTAGACAAGAATTTTAGAAGGTCATCAATTGTAATAATAAAAAATTGTCACAATCTTATGTGGTAGATATTTATTTATTGCTTGTTGTCTGATAAAATGAGTATACTATCAAATTAGTTGTTGTTTTTTTTTTTAATAAGATTATATTTATTATGAAATGAAAATATTGATGGACATGTTTGACCTTTAGCTTTAAGACGGAGAGCATCAAGAAGATAATAATCTACAAAATATCTATACTTATATATTAAAATTGAAAATTTACTTGCATGATGCCACATTTATATAAAGTTTGATAGATTGAAAATATATTCTATCTAGATTGAATATAGTGATCATAAAGAGCCAAACCCAATTATGTGAATCATGCAAAAAGCTAATTAAAGATGTAAAAACCTGGTCCGATCCAACTATTAATTCGATAGTGATTGATTCATAATTCGACTTGTATGCACTCTATGATTTAGCATGACTCAAACTCAAAAATAGACCAACCAAATCAGACCCAGTAAATTATATTTCCTCCGTTTCTTTATACTTGCATCACTTTCCTTTTAGTTAATATAATTTTTCTATTTCTCTCCTATCACATAGGTCCATCTTTTTTATTCTCTCTATAATCTCTCTCATTTGCAAAAATTGTGTAGGAGTCCGCAATTTACAAAGTGATGTAACTAAAAACACGAAGGAAATAAAATAATTATCGGCATATTTATAATTATGATACTCCCTCCGTTCCACAATGATGTTTCTGTTTAGAATCTTTGACTTTTAAAAAATAAGAGAGAATTTTTAAAATTTTCTTTCAATCTATAAGAACAAATATAGTCATATGGGATCTAGTTTGATTCGTCTTGGTGAGTACATTATTAATATCTAACTTTTATAATTTTTGCTAGTGTGAAATTAAAGATATTTACGGTCAAAGACGGGTAAAAACTTACATCAATTTACAAAAATAGGAACATCATTCTGAAACGGAGGGAGTATACTGTGAATACTTTAATAATGAGGTTGAGATCCACACCAAATTAAAGTATAACGTAGATAATATTTGATATCAATCTCCAAGATATTTATCTTGATACAAGGGTATTTGCGTATTTCTTTTTTGGATATGGATCTGTAATTCTCAGTTGTCAGTTGTCTCTTTAATGGAGCTTTAATCAAATAATTATGAACGACAAATAATTGCCATTTTAAGTATGAATGCGAATAAATTCTTTTCTAATTATAGTTTTAGAGGAGAGAATAATGCCACATGGACTACATCTAATATTATATGCTTCGTGGGCTTCGCCGCACGTTTCTAAATAAGTTATATGCAACTAACTTAATTGTATTATTAGGTTGGGTTAGCAGATTAATTAATATATTATTAGCAACACTTGGTTCAACGGATCTTTAAATTTAAGCGTAAAGTTTCACTATTAGAAAAATTAAATGAGAACATTATTGAGTGTAAACTATTTTATTTATCACAATGTCAACTATCAATTATCATCTTTTCATTATTTGTTGTCATAACATATAATAGGTGTTAGTACCAGTAGCTAGAATAAAGGAACAAGAGAATGTAGCAACTTACTTTGTTATATGCAATTAGGTTTGGTTGTTGAGTTACCATATTATAATCCGTTCAAAAGATCCATAAATGGGTAAATTTTTTATAGATAGATGATGAGAATGTGAGTTAGAAAGCCAAGTCATACCAAATATCGCCTTTTGCTTTAAGAAAATCTTGATATAGTTTTCAAGAGAGATTATATACCATGGAGTCACGGAGTACATAATCATATGATACATGTATATATATTACTATTTTAGTTCTTTCATTTCTCTAATAATGTTGTAGATGAGCTAGAACGAGAGTTCCAATTTAATTTCGAATACTGATCTTAAGGCTTAATTAGCTGAATACTCCATATTGCAGTAATTTACATCATTCATTCGGGTTTTGGAAAAATTGATCTAGTTACAAACACGGTTTGTCGATTTTGTACTTGTACATTCATTTGGAGAGCGCTATGAAGCCATATATATTATAACTTTTTTTCCTGTAGTATTACATGAGTATTATTAAAGCAAAGTTTTCACTTTTTGGAGATTTAAAATAGAATATTATTCATCGTGTGTAATCATATTTGATAGATTTATCTCAATGACTCAGTGTCAATTTACAATAATCAAATTTTTATAATTTTGGTCACAACATATTGATTTTATTATGAGTATAATTTATGATTTTTTTTTTAATTACCTATAAAAGAATATACTATAAAGAGAATATTTTACATATGGTAAGTTATTATTGTACTTAGAATATAGAAAGTTATTATTGTAGGTAAAACATAGAAAGTATTTCAGTTTTTTTTTTTCCGAAGCAACTTTTGTGTGCGGCTGGCCACACCGTGTAGCCAGCTGATACACCAAGTAACTCCTAACCAACGAGTAACCCCTAACCAACCGAGTAACCCCTGACCGATCAAGTAACCCCTGACTGAGTAATCCCTGACCGACTTAGTAACCTTTGACCGACCGATTAACCTATGACCGAGTAACCCCTGATCGCGAGTGAGTAACCCCTATAACATTAACAAAATAACCCCCATAATGATTGGCCATACGGTGTGACCGGCCACATATAAAAGTTTTTGCATTTTTCGAGAAAAAAAGGTGAACCTAGGCTAAGGTACTTTTGTTTCAATACTATTCCGATCCGAGAATTCCATATTAACATTAGACAATTTTACGAGAACAATAATGATACAAATATTACAAAAATTAACCTAGTGATTAACTGATTATAATTAAAAGTCTAATTATTCTATAACGTGCATTTCGTTGATGAAGATATTATAATTAATAGGATAGATTAAAAAAAAAAAAAAAGAGTATTAGTATAATTAATAGTATATTATATTAATATAATGCTAATGATGTTTAAATATTACTACAAAGTATTACTATTACGTAAAATATCTAAACTTGAATTGTATAGTGGAACTAACTCCTATGCTTCTAACCATTTTATGAGGTGGTACAAAAAACTTCATAGCAAACTTCGTAAGTGTCCGTTATTATCCTTGTAACCTTTTATAAACTTAAAAAAAATAAATTATTAAAGTATATATTTCTCACAAATTATCTAATGAATCAATTAGGCTCGTGCTAAAACTCCAAAACCGTAAACAATTTATAATGACGTTGAGATCCACACCCAAATTATAAAATTAGATATTCAGAATCATATCTCGAAACAATTTAGAATGTAATAGTGTTTGACGAGAGAATAACTCCACATGAACTACATCGTTCACATGTATTCCTCGCTGTTCAAGGTTAATTAGAGCACGTTTCAAAGAATAATTTAATCATATGCAACTATCTTCTATGCATGCTGAATTGTTGAGTTAGTGGATTAATGTATCTCTAACAGTCTATGTCAATTCAACGATACAGATAAATCCATAAATTTAAGCTTAAAGTTTCACTGTTATAACCATATTGAAAAGACATATAAAAAAATATAACTCAGAACAACTCTACAAGTATTACGAAAAGGCTAAAATTAACGAACGTTTAGGAGACGTTAGGTAAAATGATGACTAATAATAAAAATATCAGATATAAATAAATATTTATTATACCGTTTGGTTAGTGATTTCAACATTCATTTCAAAATGTATCAATTTACAAATATTTTTAATTATAATAATGTAATGCCCTAGGACATTCGGTTCAATTCACCAATTTGCTCAAAGTTTTTCAAATGGGAAAACCTAATGAATAGGCTCTGTTCACTTCACCTTAAAAAATAATATTCAGTAAAAATAATTTCAATTCATAAAAATAATTTTAGTTCAACAAAAATAGTTTCAGTTAAGTAAAAATAAGTTCACTTCAGTAAAAATCAGTAACTTTAAAGAAGAAATATAACAGAAAATCAACAAAAATAATTTCAATTTAGTAAAGTTAATTTCAATTCAATAAAAATAACTTAAGTTTAGCAAAAATAATTTTAGTTCGGTAAAAATAATACTAGTTCAGCAAAAATAAGATGAAGTGAACAAGGCCTAAGAAAAAAAGGGAAAAAAAAAAAAAGACTTTGTGATACACCTGTAATTAGGTTTACCCGAGAATAAGATAGAGGTTTTAGCTTAGCCCGGGTAGATGTAATAATGTGTAATTCCATGAATGATTTTGAATTATAAAATCAGCCTTTGAACTTGATAACGTGCAATTGTATACAAATATATTTTATGTTTATGCGTCGGAATGCACATTAAATATTACAAGTTTGAGAAAAATAAGGATCCATTGCACCATGCATGCATGTTAGTCTTAAGTCTTGACTTGCCTATAAATATTGATGAATTGTAAGCCTTCTCCACTTCAGTACAACAACAAACTTTCCTTCATATCACAAACTTAATTAGAAGGCAATACTCATTAAGGCCAGGTACTCTACTCTTCGATCTTTCTTCTTCTCTCCCTCTTTACGAGATCATAATATTCACTACTAATTCGTTCTCTTCTTTTTTGACAATATTCATTAATGGCCACTAATACATACTCTTTTCATAATGTTTCATAATATTTGATCATTGATATCAATATTAGCTAATAAGCAAAAAAATGAATTGTATATAATTGCAGAACTATATATCTCTTATAGTCTTATGCTTCTATCCTGCTAACCATCTTATATTAATGAACATGCACACTAACGTAACATATATATGTTGTCTTCGCATTTTAAGGACACAGTAAGCACAAGGAATTATGGCGGATTTGATCACAGCCGAAGAAGTGCCCTTGGTGAATCCGGAGGCTGATTACGAGAGTTTGAAAGCGGAGTTGGATGCCAAGGTGAACGCCGAGGGTAATGTTGAGTTAAGTGCTGATCAAGTGTTACTGAGCACTCAATTCTTAAATCTTTGCAAGGACAAAATTCAAAGAATTGATAGGCGTTTTTGGTCTGGCTCTGTGGTCACTGATCGTCCAACTCTTAGTAGCGGCTATTACACCATTCTTAAACAAAAAGGCACCGAGCCTGAAGGCGTCAAATGGGGCCAAGTCTGGGCTAATGGTGCCGCTGATGACACCACTGCTCGTAAGTGGATTGTGGCTTTTGATACCGCTGCTGGCAAGGTATATATATATACACTCCTCGCGCAACTTCATTTTGTGGTTGTGTTGGGTAGTTAGGTTTCAGTCCCTTCCTAAGAAAGTAACTTTTTAATATATATAAAATCTTAGTGATGTTTATTGTAGTATAGTGTTCTATATTAACCATTTTTTGCAAATTAAAATTTCAGGCTTATGCTGAAGCGGGACCAATGGGTCCAGTTGATTGGAACGTAGTTGAAGTGAAACTGGGTATGTCCGGAAGCAAAACTGAGCACACTGACCCCATCCTTGGAGGCAGCGTACTTGCTACGATCGATGGTCTCAAGGCATATGCACATTTCCGTTGAATAATAGGGCTTGCTGAGCTACATACTGAAATCTACTATGGAGTATGTGTTGCGCTATGAATAACGTTATGCTGTATTGCTTTATTTGCTGCCAATCATAAACTACTTTCCTCGTTACTTTTTTTTTACTTTCAAGTACTCTTGTGTAACAATTAATAATGATGCTTGGCCACTCAGGCCAGCAGACAATCTTTAACTATCTTTAATTATATGGAATAAAGTATTTTATTTACTTGTTATATATGCTCATATGAATTTTATGTCATTCCAAAATCCACTAGCACTCTCATATAAAAAATGCTACTCGTACTCCGTAGTACTATAAGTATAACTACTATTCAAGACCCAAAAACCCACGATATTACCATAAATTCGAACATAAGAGACTTACAGAGTACATCAATTCATTCCACACAAGTGCAATACAAACAAGCATTTACGCAAACTAAATCAAAACAGCTAGCAAGAAATAAAATCAAAAGATTAAACTAAGCTAGTCATATAAACCCAGCTCCCGGCCCTCGGGAGACCACACAAGTCATTGTGCCCTAACTCACTATTTTGGGCCAAATATAGCAGATTTTTTGGGTCATTTTTTGGTTAAGCTAAAATCTCTTAACTATTACTAAAACAAAACGTTGCCATCATTGTCCAAATGTCACTCAAATAATAAATTTTTTTCCTCCTAAATGCAATGATCATGTCATCTGTTTTTTTTTTTTTTTTTTTTTTTTTTGAGATACCAATATTAATCCTATTAGTAGAATAATATATTTAGGTTTATTAGTAAAATCTTATTAGAGATATGAGATATCGAAAAATATATTTGTGGTATATTTTTCGTATTAATCTTATTAGTAGAATAATATATTTAGGTTTATTTATGTTAAGATAATATTTAGTGAATATATCTTTACACTGGTAGAAAAAAGGAAATCGGCACCGCACTTTTGGCACCGGTTTTTGAAAACCGGTGGGAAAGAAATGGGCGGGATTGGGAATACAGACTTTTGGCACCGGTTCCTATTAAACCGGCAGGGATTTATACTTTTCGCACCGGTTCAAACCGGTGCCAGTTAAAAAGAGGGAAAAAAAATAAAAATAAAAAAGTAATGTTTTATGAAAAAAAATCGGGCTCTTCTAATTATAAACCCTTAACTCAGTTCTCCTTCTCTCTCATCCGCCTCTTTTTTGCTCTCCTTCTCTCTCATCTAGTCATCTCTGTTCTTCGTTCTTCTCCCTCATCTCTTCTCTGATCTCTTTCATCTCTTCTTTGATCTGTAGTTCTTCTCTTCGTTCGCCGCCGCCGTCAACCACAACAACCATCGCCGCTGCTGTCAACCATAACAAATTTTCGATTAAAAAATCAGAATTTGAGGTTAGGGTTTCTAGATCCTTTAGCTTTTTCGTTTCGATTTCTGGGTTTTTTCTAGGTTTTTGTGGGTTTTTCTGGGTTTTTTCTGGATTTTTTGTGCGTTTCGGTTTTTATGTTTTGGGTCTTTTCGGTTTCTCGGTTTTTTCTGCGTTTCTTGGTTTCTCGGTTTTAGCTTTGCGTTTCGGTGTTTATGTTCTGGGTTTTTTGTTCTGGGTTTCTGAGTTGTTTATGTTCTGGGTTTTATGTTCTGGGTTTATGTTCTGGGTTTTTATGTTCTAGGTTTCTCGGTTTTATGTTCTTCTTTCTCTCTCATCTCATCTGTAATCTGTCGTTACAATTTTGCAGGTAGTATTCTTTAAAAAAAATCAACTGCAGCGACTCCACATAGAAGAAATATTCAAAGATTTTGTTGTTCTTTGTTCATTGTTGCATTTTTTCTGGTTTTTTTTTGGAAATTTTGACTTTTACCACCAAAAAATTTGGACAAATTGTTTTTTACCACCTACTATTTTAAAAGTTTTATTTTACCACCAAATAAAAAAAATAAAGTTGTTTTTTACCACCAAATTACAACTCCGGTGACTGAAAAACGCAATGGGTCCCACTGTTTACCCTTTCCATCCAAATTACATGCTACCCACCCCGATTCATTTTTCCTATTGAATAACCCCAGCAACAGAGTTTAATTTCCTTCACTTTTCTCACCTTCCTCTCATTAACTGCTCTAAATTTTGCTCTCTCACCTTAACTTTTAATTTCTGACTTTTCTCTTTTAATTTTTTTACTTTTCTTCAAGCTTTCATATCAATTATTTGCGTAGAGACGAAGACCTGAACCACACAAACCACACAACCCAGCCTTGAGTTCGTCACTTTCAACAAGGGGGGGACTTGAAAGCATGCGACTTTTTCGATTTCACCTTCAACGATTCGAGAATCTGACAGCGAAAGGTACTTTTGTATGTTTGCAAAAAGAGTGAAATGTCCATTTAAGGTGTATGATGTGAGATTTATGAAGTCAAAAACTTTGCATATCAAGTCACTGAGATTGAAGCAACTTTGCAAAGAGAAATCCACACTTACATTTTCTCTCTCTTGAAGGAAAACTTAAAGAAGACTTTACCTCCTGCAAAATCACACTTAACAACTTCAGTAGTTGTACCAATTCAGCTTAATTACAATTTCATAAACCTAATTTCAATGCAAATCATTGATTCACAAAACCCCCAATTTCAAGTTTAACATGAACCCTAATTTTACAAAAACACAATTTGGGTTTTAATTGATAAGTTGTAGCAACAAATTGTGGATTAACTACCTCGTTATCTCAAATTATATGAACATTCGAACAAAATTATTTAATCAATTCAAGTAAATCAGGTAATTAAATGTGCGAAAAAAACGACTTACCTCAACTACTTCAATTCTCACTTTTCAACCCAATTCGTAAAAAATTATGTGGAATATTGATGTTTGTGGCTGAATCCGTGAGCTTTATGTTGTAATTTGAGAGAATTGGGAACAATTGATGTTTTTCAATCGTTGAATGATTAAGCAATGGTTTTATAGGCCGGAAAATCATGACCAAAACGAATAAAAATCAAAAAGTAGTCATTGTAGTTGGACCCATTGCGTTTTTCAGTCACCGGAGTTGTAATTTGGTGGTAAAAAACAACTTTAATTTTTTTATTTGGTGGTAAAATAAAACTTTTAAAATAGTAGGTGGTAAAAAACAATTTGTCAAAATTTTTTGGTGGTAAAAGTCAAAATTTCCTTTTTTTTTATAAATTGTAAAATAACAATTTATTTGATATTTGTGATTAATGTATAACAATTTATTTGATGAATATGTATATATATGTGATTAATGTAAAATAACAATTTATTAATGTAGATTTACAATTTCTAGGTTTTTTTTTTTTTTTTGAGGGAAATGATTCTGGGTTAACTGTCTGATGAATTGGGATTGAAAAAATTGCAATTTTTTTTTTATTTTTTAAAGGAGTAATGGGCACCGGTTAACCGGTGCCTATTGTAGTTAAAATTAAAATAAAAAACGCGCGGCATGGGTAATTAGCACCGGTTAACCGGTGCCAAAGAGGGTATTTTGCACCGGTTAACCGATGCTAAATCTTTAAATAGCCACCGGTTTTGAACCAGTGCCAAATCTTCAGAGATTTTGCATCCCTCAAATCTGGAATGGTTCAAAACCGGTGTGCAAAGGGGAGTTTGAACCGGTGCTAAAGACCTTTTTTCGCGTAGTGTTAGGATATATGGTTATAGTAGTACATCTTTTAGGAAGATTGTTTCCTATCTTATGAGCGTAGGTTTTGTATAAATACTCTACCTGTTTATGAATAATAAACAAGCCATTCAATTCTCTCTTCACCTCCATTCTCTCTTAATTTTACCCTAATTTGTCATGGTATCAAGAGCAGGTTAGATCTTGGGATCGTTCACAAAAATTTCCCCTACCGGTGGGTTGGAAATTAAACCCATCGGTAGGACAAAACTTTCGTCAAAACTATAATTTTTGTAAGCTTCCGCATATTAATGTTTTCTTAAGGATTTTTGATACTGTTTAGTGATGATGAATTTGATGAACGTGAGTGGTTGAATGGTAGCTAATGGTTTTATGGTTTCTTGACTCTTGAGGCAAAGATGAACAAAGGCATCGATCTAAGTTTTACTTATTAAAATAAAATAAAAAATTTGGCTCTCTTTTGTCGTGAGACAAGACATATTGGTTCTCCTTGTACCGTGAGACAGGGTTTATATTGGTTCTCCTTGTGCCTTGAGAGAGGGGTTTTAAATGTTTTGAGTGTGGTTTACTCTGAAAAACCAATATTTGTTTGGAGCTCGGTTTTGCTCAGGAAAAAACCAAAAAAAATATGACAAGTTCGAGAAAAAGAGACGCTCTCGTTGTAATGTTTATTTTGCAGGTTCGAAAAGAATGATGTTCTTGCTTGTTTGATGATTGATGGGTTCGAAAAGCTGAACGTTCTCATCATTGGAAAATAAAATTGAAGGCGACATCAACAGCGAAGTGCATCTCGATCGTCTTCAACAAAGTAGAATTTCCAATCGCAACCTTTGTGTTACTGCCGTTACGATTGCGGGAGGGTGGTAGAGATGTGAGATATCGGAAAATATATATGTGGTATATTTTCCGTATTAATCTTATTAGTAGAATAATATATTTAGGTTTATTTATGTTAAGATAATATTTAGTGAATATATCTTTAGGATATGTGGTTATAGTAGTATATCTTTTACGAAGATTGTTTCCTATCTTATGAGCGTAGGTTTTGTATAAATACTCTACCTGTTTATGAATAATAAACAAGCCATTCAATTCTCTGTTAACCTCCATTCTCTCTTTTACCCTAATTTGTCAAATATTAAACAATTTTGAAATTTGAATATTAGAAGCTTCTACATTACAACTACAACCTATCAATTTATCTTTAAACGTACCCTAACCGATAAAATTGAATGGACAACATTCCAAATAAGCCTTTTATAATTAAAAGGAATTTCAATGTGCCATATTTTTTTCCAATTGATGTTCTGAGAAGGAGTAGCAAGAGGAGGAGGAGTAGAAATAGCATAGGCTGTTTTGATGGTGAAATCTCCATTTTAAGAGTGTCTCCATCTAATTCGATCAGAAGGCAAGGTAATAGTGGAGAGAGGAGTGGCTAGAATTTTTCGTTGGACAGAGGAAGGGAGGAGGTAGGCAACATCTGTGAAATTCCATTTTCCCTGTTGGATTATGTTACTAACGCACCAGTGTGAAAGATGAGGAGGGATTGTTGGAAGAGTTGTAAGATTGCATAGAGGCCCATCTCCAACCCAAGTGTGATACCAGTGGGAGGTAGAAAGCCCGTTGCCAATGGTGATGATCAGGCCTTGTTTGAGAATGTGGCGTCCTTTTAAAATGTCCTTCCAAATGGTAGAAGAGGAAGAAGGTGGGATAGTGTCCATGAAGTTGGATTAAGAGAGATATTTGTTAGCAAGGATTCTAACCCATAGTTTGTCAGGTTGATTAAGCATCTTCCATTCTAGCTTTTCCATGAAAGTTTCATTCCATCTTCTAAGAGATCTAATACCCATCCCACCAAGGTCATAGGCTTACAAACAATGTCCCACCTAGTTCTTTGAATGTAACGTGCCAAGATTTGTCACGCTTCTAATAAATTCCATGCATAAACTAACCTAACATATTTACAATAATCCTTAGGTAAATAAACTTAGCAAAAAGACTTATATTCTCTAGCTAGTTTATCTCATCAATCGTTGTATCTTAAGGATACTTGGCCTTCACGTAGAACAGGATTGAGTTCCTGCTGACCTTCACTCTCTAGCTCCTTGCTGGAACTTCGCAGGCCAAGTTCTTATGGAACTTGCTGTCTTCAATGCAGACCAAGTCAATCTTCTTAACTTGCTGTCAAGCTCCTGTTAGTGAGCTTCTCTTCAAGTTCCCGTTAGGGAACACAGTTAGTTCCACTAAGGAACTCTTCTTCTACTTTATTTAACTTTCCTTGGATTCTCCTTGGTGTCTTCAAGTTAGATTACTCTTCCACTTCCAAAGTCAACTTCATCTGTTCTAATTACAATACTTAGAGAAATCGTATTAGTTGAAGTTTGCTTTTATGCTTCATCATCATCAAAACTCTTAAGCTTCAACACCAGGTAACGTCCACATTTAAATATGATGGAAAAACATACCCGACCCTCTGTGTATTCCATGTTCTAACTCAATCTAACATTTTCTCCTCCCAAAAAACCACCACCGACCGAGGGCAAGGTCATCAAACACATCGCCAAAATTAAAGTCGTATTTTTAATGGTGGAGGTCAAAGGCCTAATTTTTTCAAAACTCTAGGGGTAAAACACCTAGAATTTTCGACAAAAGTCCCCAGGAGATTCGAAAATTCTAGGCGTTTCCCCCCCTAGAATTTTCCAGTTTTTTTGCTTTTTTTGTTTGTATCATAACTTTTGATTCCAAACTCGGATTAAGACAAATAATATATCATTAGAAACCTCTAGAAGTTTACTTTCCAACCCAATTATAATAAAGGTTATATCATTTAAAGATCTTAAGATATAGTCGAAATAGTGCAAGGGTGTTGGTTTTGGACTAAACGTAGTATATTAGCCATATCTTAAGATCTAAAAATATATTGACCTGTTCCAATTGAGTTGGAAAGTAGACTTTCAGATATTTCCAATGATATATTATTTGTCTTAATCCGTGTTCAGGATCAAAAGTTATGATAAAACAAAAAGCGTAAAAAACCTGGAAAATTCTAGGGGAGAAACGCCTAGAATTTTCGAATACCCTAGGGACTTTTGAAAATTCTAGGCGTTTACCTCCCCCCAAGAAAAATGACTTTAACTTAGCTTCCTGATTTTTAAATCTAAGTAACAAAACTTGATTGCTGCATGTGATTGTGATTGTAATTGTAATTAAGAACCAATTGTACTACTATACATACTACGTATGTATACCCGTTCAAAAAAAAATACTACGTATGTATACTATTGTAAATGCATGCAACTTATCATTTATGCTACTATATGACGATGACGAATAAATGAGATTTGCATAATCTTAGTGTTACGATTAAATCTGTGACGGAAGGCATGCAGAAAGAGCGTAGATAATAGAGGCCAGGGAAAAAAATATGGAATACACGCGACTACGCCAGTTGATATTTGTCCATTCATATTTAAATGCGGGCGCTATCTGGTAAAATAAGGGCGTCGTTTAACTTTGCTTTTTCTTTTTCCTTTGGTGGCGAATATTCCAAAATGGGTGGCTAGAGCTTGGGCTGGGAAGGGCTTATTTTGTGGGCTTATTTTTTGAAGAAGAAGAAGAAAGGATGGTTTTGAATAGTAATATATTAAGTTTTAGTGATAATATGCCAAGTAGAGTTTATTAATAAAGTAATTATAATTTAGCAACTTACAATTTGGAAATGCTTTAAATTATATTAAGATTATTAACCAACTTTACATAGAAAGATTTGTAATTTCTTAGATTAAAATGTATTTAAAACTAATTATTATAATTAAAATAAAGTAATTAAGTTTTAAAAATTTGAAGTGTTCCGATTGAAATTTTGTTAGAAAAGTCACAATATAAATTTAGTTATGGAAAAATTATGTGGCTTAAAAGCCTAGACGAGTAATCACTACTAGTCAAAGGCCACAAGCAAAACTATATAATATGATTATTGAGATAAGAACGTTCAAACTTTTTTTTTTTTTTTTTTTTTTTGACAAGCAAGAACGTTCAAATTAAACAAACTACCACGCACAAAAAACAGTCAGGGCAAATAATCAAGTAATTAAGATCACAAAGTATGGATGAAAAGGTACTGCTCAAGGCTGCAAGATTTTGATCTTGAGCTATCCGTAACCGGTGATAGCGAAGGCTCAGTGTCCCTTCATTATGCTGCCTACCATGGAAGAGTTGATATTGTAAAATTGTTGGTGTCTCGAAATCCGACAATTCTTGCACATACCAATTATAAGGGTGAAAATGCTCTCCATGTTGCTGTCAAAAGGAAACAAAGCGATGTGATGACAGTCCTTGGAGATATGCTCGAAACTTTAGGGATTGAATTCTGCAATCAAGTAATGAGGCAGGCAAAAGATGAAAACGGGAATACTGTTGCGCAATTGATACTTACTTCTAAATCACAGGTATGTCCATTGGTGACTATGGTAAGAGTATTTTATACAAAGTACTTGCACATTATTAGCTATATACAAATTATTACTTTTATAAAATAATGTGATCACACCGTGTGGCCACACACAAGACTTGTCCGTTGTTTGTCGTAATATTAAATAGTTCCTCTGTTCTCTAAATAATTGTCCTATTATATCTTAACTTGAAAATCCTTGTAATTCACTTCATTCCACTCATATCATGTACTTTAGATCTTACTACTAAGAGTCTAAGAGCATCCTTACTTACTCATGAACGTATATATTTTAATTGTAAAGCATCATGCTAACCAGATGAACAAGTATGCATTCTACTCCGTATCATTGAACAAAATGAATGGTTCATACTGTTTAGGTGCCTTGATTTTCTTTACCTTTTTTTTAAAAAAAAGATCGATTCTTTTATAGTAGCTTAGATGTGTTCCTTGTGGAAATTGCTAATTAAGTTTTATTCCTTTTAATTATTGTAAAAATAAATAATATATAATGCGGTAAATAATTTATTGTTAATAGACTATAATCAAATATTGATTTTTAATGGAGAAGGGAGAATCATTTGAACTTAGAAATTGCAAAAATATGCATAATGGCAAAGTTCAGAAGTTTTGCTGTAGAAACTGTAAAACAGTTTTTTTAACTCGTAATTAAGAAAACTGTTTTTTTTTTTTCATTTTTTATTAAAAATTAAAGTCAATTGGATGAATGGACAAGATTGAACATTAAAAATATAAGGCCAAGATTAAAACTAATTACAATAACTACAATTTTATTGTGGCCATTGAACATGAGTGAGCCCCAATTTCTCTTCATGAGAAACACTTTTGTTTATCATAATGGCATTTTGGAAAATAATGTGATGTTTTTCACTGGTGGGGACCGTCTGTCAATTTTGGGTGGATCTCTCATATCTTGACACATATTCTATGAGAAACAAAACTTGTTAATCAATAGGGTAGTCTTCCATTACTACATTATAATACAGAGAACTACATTTTGTCCTAAATTCCTAATTGATTGAAATGTCATTAAATTCATATTAATGTTTACTTGTAAAATATTGTATGAAAATACATTAAAAAAAAATGTATTACAGAAAAAATACTCTTAGTAGTAAGATCTAGATCTATGATATGGATGGAATGATGTAGATCTTATTACTAAACAATTGCTTAGGGCACATTTTTTAATTAAAATTACTAATTAGAAATAAATAATCTCAACCGTCCATTTTAAAAAATTGTGCTAGTCAAAAGTAGACTACATTATAATCATCAACCTTCAATTAGGTTTTTGTTGGCCTCCATAGATAACGTACATACAATAATTGCAATACAAACTAATGTCCAAGTACCTGGAGTATTTGAAACGTATACTCAAAACAGTCGTGACGAAGGTGCCAGCACGGGCAACAATGAAATGAACATGGACCTATTTGTGAGGGAGGCCATGATTGTGATCGGGGTGCTTATAGCAACAGTGACGTTCCAAGCACTGATGAGTCCTCCCCAATCATTGTTAAAGGAAGGCATCGCGAATAGGAATTCATCTAGGGCTGCTGTATTATTCCTGTCTACCAACTCGGTAGGATTTTTGACTAGTTCACTCAGCATTATCTTCTACTCTATGAAGGAGAGTGTAATTATGCTCTATTTCTGGGTTGGAGCTTCCTTTCTTTGTACTGTTATAAGTTACATTTGTGTTTTGATGTCTACGATGAAGGATGATGAAGTATTTTTTACGGTCTTCCGCACATCAATCATAATGGCACTACCCAATCTGATAATTTCCCTGTATTTTTCTTCTCCCGAAGTAAAAAACTTTGTGAATAAAATAATAGAATGTTTAAAATCGTAAGGGGATTTTGAGCATCAACTTCCATCACTTCACCAGAAAACACCAACGCAAGAGACTACTTCAAGGCTGTAATCAACTGTAATATCAGTTTTATCGGATTCTATGTATTAAATTAGTGTGAATGTGTGACTTCTTTAATTAAGCTAGTATTATCATTTTTTAGCAGTTTCAAAAATAAAGCAAGTTTCCTCTGTAATAAGGGTCTTAAGTTTTTTAGTAGAGCCTTTATAATGTCCTGAACTCTATGAATCTTATTTATTTTGGATCGTCTCTAAAACATACTCTGTATAATAATAATATAGCTATGTGAGCTTATCTGCAAATGTGCAACAGAAAGTGTTCAAGCTTTATTAGCATTAAGCCAGAAAAGACGGAAGCTAATCCATGGTTATGTATACCCTTGTGTCTATCTCTTTAAGCAAATTAAGAAGCTGGAAAGCCTATGCAAGGCACCAACTAAAGACATTGCTGATATAGTTGAGGTTTTCGTTGATATCATACGTACAATTGAGAATTACTGGTAACGAGAGTTGTACAAACTGATATCCTGCTATGTTACTTCTATGAAAGTTTGTTTTCGTGCTGAGAGATGTTACAGTGTAAAATCTCAATATTAAATAAAATTTCAGTTTTTTTTGTTGGTTTTTCAATGTAGTCTTTTGCTTAATTGTCTATAATGAAGAACATAACATATCATTATTCAGATAATTTCTTTCTGAGATATAGCTGCTAACTGCTAAAATTACTGGCATTTTGTTCAGTAAATGACTCAGAGGTGATTAGCTATTTTTTGGGTGAATTAGATTGATGTTGGTTAGTTGGAGTTCTTTTAGGAATAAATGTGGCTGATCAACTTACAAGAAAGCAAGGAAATTATCTGGAAATTTATGCTCGTATATTCACTCAATGAAATTAATGTACAACTGTACAAATCACTATCCGTACTAATCTATCAATGTCTACTGTAAGTGTAACGACAGTAAGAGATCTAGAGAAGAGCAAAGCATGACCAGAATGATTAATTAATCAACTTCGACAAAAGAAGTGCAGTCAATATCTTGTAGAGTTATCTTACCCAAGTATAGATCACTAACATGATAAGCACATAGAGCAAAACACCTCCTGTCCAAACTGTCATGGATAGCAGCCATTCCTGGAACCTATTTCTTTTGGTCCCCTGGATTAATGTTTGTGCGATTTTGCAGTAGCAAAACTCGGTAAGTAATTGTATCATTACATTCACAAAAATGAGCAGCACATGTAATAGATGGCGCATCATATGCTAATCTGATGAGATTCAAGGTTAGAGCACTATCAACAGGTTTTGGATCTGAAAGATGGCCATCTCCTGTTCTTTTTACCTCCCTTTCAGAGGGAAGTTACATTTCCACTTTTCCATCCAAATCTGAAACTTTCAAATCCTTCGAAAAATGCCTAACGGTTTCAGCTTTTGTAGCATCATGTTTTACTGGTGTGATCTGTTAATTACAAATATTATAGTTAGGAAACACACACTGTTACAATGTATGTCAAAGGCCTACATAACTCTAATTCTTTACTATCCACACAATGTACAATGTTATATGAAGAAAAGAGAAAAAATTCCTGTGAGTAATTGAGCTAAACGAAAAAAATCTCTGTACAATTGTACATCAAGTGAAGGAAATTGTACGGCATCTTTTAAATGGCATTCTTGAGGCCAAGCTTCACATTATGGACTTTCACTGATAGTAGTTGTTTGTGATCCTCACTTTCCTTCAAAACTGAAAGCAAGTTGGCTCGATAAGCTTCACACTTTCGGTTAGCTGATTCTAGCTCCTCACTAAGTTCTCTGATTTTCTAGTCCATGCAGTCCTAAGTAAAAATTGCAGAGAATGAATTAGATAGTTGAGCAAGTTCTGATTGCTTCAAAAGTGTGCCTATTGCTTAATATGCATCAAATTTAAGTTCCCAGCACATTTAGTTGCATACAAAAAAGACAAAGACTAATAAAAATAGTGAAATAAAAGAAGTGTTGAACCAATTTACTTGTATACTACTTGGTATACTTTAATTTCAAATCCGGAAGCTGATTACTACGAGAGTTTGAAGGCGGAGTTGGATACGAAGTTGAACGCCGATGATAATGTTGAGTTAACTACTGAAGAAATGTTATGGGACACGCAATTATTAAATCTTTGCAATGACAAAATACAAAGAATGGATAGGCATTTTTGGTGTGGCTCTGTGGTCATTGTGTTAGAGAATGATTATCTACATTCCTTCAGTTATGCCTTGATTTATGGGATTATCTTATATTCTATTATTATGATTTATTCTCTCCTTTAATTATGCTATTGTATAATTATCTTTTCCTAACTTAACTCCTTCTAGGCTGTATATTAAGGTTGATGTACAACTTTATTCTTCAATGCAAAACATATTCGTTTTCTATATGGTATCAAATTAATCGATTCCTAAAAACCTTTATTCTTCATTATCTCCTCTTCCATGGCTACTCCAAACTCATCTCATCAGATTGCAAACAACAGTGATCCTTCCAAACCCTTCATTGTTCTCAATATCCTGAATGCTATAAAACTCACAGCCACTAATTACCTATCTTGGAAGATGCAGATTAAGGCTATCCTAGTTGGCCACGATCTTTTCCATATCGTTGATGACTCTTTTTCTCCTCCTTCCGCAACCATCACTCTCAATGACAAACATGTGCCAAACCATGAATTTTCCTTTTGGACTAGGCAGGACAAACTCATCTGTGGTTCTCTCGTTGGAACTCTATCCTCCGATCTCCTTCCTTTGGTGTCTCAAGCCAAAACCTCCAAACATTTGCAACCCCTAGCCGTGGCCATATCAAGCAGCTTAAAGACCAACTCTATAGAATCACCAAAGGAGACAAAACCATTATTGAGTTTGTTCAAGCCATCAAGGCTTGTGCTGATAAACTCGCTGCTTTAGGCAAGCCAGAGGATCACAAAGATCTCATTGATCGTGTTCTTGCTGGCCTTGATGAATCCTATAATTTTGTTATTGTGTCTGTTAATGCTAGGGACATACCCATCTCTTTTGAGGAATTACATGAAAAGCTTATCAATAAGGAATTGACCTTGCTTCGTAATCAATCCTCACCATCTCTTCCTGCTACTGCGTTTGATGTCTCAACTCGTAGCCAAAATCGAAACATTACTCGCTCTTCCTATTCAGGTATTCTTCCCACTCCTATAAATAATACAAAACAGCCACACCCTTTCCTAAGTAAGTGTCAATGGTGCCGCACTCAGGGCCATGTAGTCAGTCAGTGCTCCTTGTTCAAGCAACAATTTCCTAATGCTAATCCTCCTTCCTATTCTTCAAACACTCGTCCCCACAGCACACCCCAAGCAAACACTGCTAATCTTGCACAATCTGCCTCCTCCTTATCTTCTCCTTAGTTACTCGACAGTGGTGCTTCCCACCACGTCACCACCGACCTAAACAACCTCTCTCTCCATGCTCCATACGATGGCACTGAAAAGCTCATTGTAGGTGATGGTAAGGGCCTCAAAATCACTCACTTTGGTTCACTTTCTTTCTCCAATTCTATTGTTTTAAATAATGTCCTTGTCGTATCCGCAATGTCTAAAAACGTTATTTCTGTGTCTCAGATATGTAGGGATAACTGTTATGGGTCCAGCCCAATTAAAGTAAAATGTATCTTGTTTTGGTCCATTTACTTGGTCCATTTTTATTACATTTTACTAGCTTGAATTAAGTCCAATTTAGGGACTTTAGTTGTAGCTTCTTTTAGAAGCTTTAGATGGTAAATCTTGTGGTAAACAAGTGACCAAGTGAGGCAGCTAGTAGCTGAACATACACACACACAAAAATAGAGAGAGAGTTTGTGCCCTTTACAAGAACTTCCAACTTCGGAGTTTTCTGGGCAGCCTTCATAAAACTGGTTGTTTCCAAAGTTTTCACCGTTGGATCGTGCTCAAATTTTGGAAGCTTGTTCCTGACATCAAGAGCTTCATTTTGGACGGTTGGATCTTTGTTTTGAGCTCTGTTTTGGTCACAGTCGTCTCTGGACAGGACTGCTGTTTTTGGGTGAATTCTACCTTTTTTGCTCTCTAATTTTCAATCTCTTATTGTTTATTGTTGTTGGTGGGATGTGAATTGTTGTGAACTATATTGGGTTCATTTTACCTTCAATTTTATCATCAATAAGAGAATATTAAGGGTAGACTCCTCAAGAGGTCCCGTGGTTTTTATCCTTCACATCGAAGGGGTTTTCCACGTATAATTTGTGTGTGTTGCTTGCATCTTATTCCGCTTATTATTGATGCTTTGTGACTGAAATATTGTTGTCCATATTCCATATTCTTGTTGTGTGATATTTTGGGTTGATTGGTTTGGATATTTGATTGATTGTCTTGAGTTGGTGATTGTGTGAGTGTCGTAGTGACCTCTTCCGATCCCTACAATAACAATATTTCTATTCTCACAAAATTATTTCTCTGTTATAGATCTCACAACGGGGGAGTGCCTATTCCAGGGCCAATTAAAGTCCGGCATCTATGAATTATCTTCTCAACCTCCTAGATTCTACACAAGCACAACAACAAATTCTCTTCACTAGCATCATCGTTTTGGTCATCCATCCCAAAATGTTTTTCGTCAACTTATATCTAAAAATAATCTCAATGTTTCTAGTATTTCTACTCTAGATTGTAACTATTGATCGGATTGAGATGAAAATGTGCTAAATTCTTGCACATTTGCACTACTTATACAAGAAATTGGATAGGAAATTATATTAATTAATTAAGAACTTTGATTGGCTGATTATAGAGGTGATCCTATGATTGGGATTTGGGAAGAACTTGATTATGGTTTTAAGTTAGATGAGTTATACATTGATGGTTGGGGAAATGAAATCAGATATGGGTGATTTAAGGGAGTTGTTTATTTGTGGAGGTAAAATGGTAGAAGCAATTCCATGGTTTGATGGTGATGTTGATGTTGTAGATTGGGGAAGATGGGGTGGGTTTTTAATTCTCTATGTGACAAACTAAACGTCCTTTTTTATCAAGTGTTAGTTGAGACGAACACTACAAGACGGGAGGTGAATTGTATGTGAGTTTCTACTGACTACTTTTTGTGAAATAAAAACAGAATATAAAGGAACTTAGCAAGCACACAAGATTTTACGAGAAAACCTTCCACGGCCCAACAGGAAGTAAAACCTTGACCCTCGAAGGGATTTCAAATACCAAATCAATCCAATAATAGGGAAAACTCTCCTAGTTACAACCTATTATAATCAGACCTTTACTCACAAGTTCTTGACTGAACTTGCTACTCGATAAGACCCTATCCTACCCAACCTAAGTCCCTGACTTAGATTCACACGGCACTCCCTGAATGCTCACTCTCAGCTTCAACCTTGAAGCCTACAATCTGTATGGACTAAGCTAAACTCTCAATTGATTGAAATGTCATTAAATTCATATTAATGTTAACTTGGTAAATATTGTATGAAAATTCATAAAAAAAAAAAAAAGGTATTACAGAATAATACTCTTAGTAGTAAGATCTACATCTATGATATGGATGGAATGATGTAGATCTTACTACTAAACAATTGCTTAGGGCCTGTTTAGTTAAGTTCACTTCCTAATTTCCTATTCTCATAAACAATTCATTTCAACTGTATTCAGTTCAGTGGTTTTCAGTAAATCGGAACAAACCCTAAGATGATTTATGTAAAAAATACTCTTGTTTGTTTTAATAAGTTATATTTATTGTATACTTCCAATATATATGGCTAGCCATTATTTAAAATCATGGATTAGATACCTTCAATTTGAAAATTCTAATCTAGTCTTATGATTTTTTACTATCACAATTTTTTTTTAAATGGATGGTTGAGATTATTTGTTTTTTTATTTATCTTTAATTAGTAATTTTAATTAAAAATTAATTTTTAATTATTTTATATATATTTCTATTTCTAGAATTCCGAAAATACTCCGTATTGAAAAATTATTTACCGGAACAGAAGTTTCGAAGTAGAAGTTTCATAGAAGAAACATGAAGACTAAAATATTTTCTGTGGATTTATGTTAGTATGGGAAATAAGTTTATGCTCTGTGTAGTTGTGTAGAATTAGACATAGAAGATATTTTGGAGTTAGCTTGAATTTAGTAAAATAGTTGCTCTTTCATTTAGTTATTGAAAACGTGTGATTTGTTTTAAAAATAATATACGTTTTGTACATTAAGGAAGAACGTAATCTTGTTTTTAGGACATGCTTTTGCTTTGTGTGAGTAGAGTAGTTGCATCATCAAGATGCATTTGTCATAGCGTTTTTCTTAAGCTAGTTGGGTGTATAAATAGCAAAGTAGTTCTATTGAAAAATTACCCTAGCTCAAGTATAATTTTATCTTAATCGAGTTAAGTGTCTCATTCCACACACATTACTAGGAGTGAACTATATTCTCATACTAGAGTTAATTCTATCAAGTTGTAATTTGGGAATTGGGGAGTTTGAGTGAACTATGTTTTTGGCTTTGAGTGAAGCTAAGAGAAGAGAAGTGCAATAGGCTGAGGAACCTGTTGCTGGGAACTTAAAGAAAGAGTCTTTAATTTAGCCTAATAGGTTTTTGCCCTGTTTTAGTAAAGAGTCTTTATTAAAAAAAAACCTTGTGCTCGTGGTTTTTCATCTTGTTTAGGGCCAAGAAGTTTTCCCTGCTAAATCTCTCTTTGCATTCTTGAGTTCCTCAGACTTAGTTATCTTATTTTTGCAAAAAGTTGATTATTCGCCACTGTCAGCGTTAAAAGTTTGCTAGCCATAATCGTTTCTTTTTCTTTCTTTTTTTAAACTATTTGACAGTTCTTGGATCCTTAGAACATTGGAAACAGTAGATGCTCTCTAAGTTCATAAAAGTCTGTTAAAATCAGTCAAATGAATGAAACACTTCCTGCAAATCTTCGAGAATACTAGTAAGAGTTAACAAGAGGGGATGTACCCCATTAATGTTAATAAGGCCTGCTCTTTCACTTCTCAAAGATAATGCACTTAATATGGTACATAATCTATAACTCGCTCTCTAAGTTCATAAAAGTTTGTTAAATTCAGTAAAATGAATGAAACAATTCCTGCATATCTTCGAGAATACTAATAGTTAATAAGAGGGGATGTACCCCATTAATGTATTTAAGGTCTGCTCTTTCACTTCCCAAAGATAATGCACTTAACATGGTACATATTCTATAACTCCTAATCAACTATAAGTAGTACCAGAATTCTCATCTCAAATTCTCATCATCTCTAACTCTCGTTCATCTTAACTATAGATGATATAAGAATTCTCCTCTCAATGGAAAGCGTACGCAAATGTGCAAAAAAGCTATGTGAGTTTATCTGCAAATACGTACAACACAGTGTCAAAGCCGTCCGCACAGGTACAGGGTATCTGTGGGAGAAGATTAGCAAATGTGCAAAAAAGCTATGTGAGTTTATCTGCAAATGCGTACAATACGGTGTTAACGCCGTACGCACAGGTACAAAATATCTGTGGGAAAAGATCTCCAAATGCGTACAATACAGTGTTAACGCCGTACGCACAGGTACAGAATATCTGTGGGAAAAGATCTCCAAATGCGTACAATACAGTGTTAACGCCGTACGCACAGGTACAGAATATCTGTGGGAAAAGATCTCCAAATGCGTACAATACAGTGTTAACACCGTACGCACAGGTACAGAGAATCTGTGGGAGATGATCAGCAATTTTTTTGAAAAGCTGTGCGAGCTTATCTGCAAATTTGCAACAGAAAGTGTTCAAGCTTTAAGCCAAGAAATACAGAAGCTAATCCATGCTGTCGATGAAGCTTATTGCCGAGTGAAGGCCTTCTACAAAAACTTGTCAGAAAGCCTGAAGGTTTTTATGAATCAAGCCAAGATAAATACTTATGAGTGTTGGAAGTTTGCAAGTCAAATGGGAAGTAATTGGGAGAGTTCATCTGGATCATCGCCGGATATATTGAAATTGTTATCCTCCCTGACTGAGTACTTCAAAAACGTCATCGGGAAAGAAAATGAGCACGTATCGGTTCTAATCAAGAATCTGATTAACGCCCTATGCATGGTATCAACTATACTTGGAATCGGATGTGGAAATGACTATCTCTGTAAGCAAATTAAGAAGCTGGAAAGCCTATGCAAGGCACCAACTAAAGACATTGCTGACATAGCTGAGGTTTTTGTTGATATCATATGTACAATTGGAAATTACTAGTAACGAGAGTTGTACAAACTGATATCCTGCTATGTTACTTCTATGAAAGTTTGTTTTCGTGCTGAGAGATGATACAGTGTAAAATCTCAATATTAAATAAAATTTTAGTTTTTTTTGTTGGTTTTACAATGTAGTCTTTTTGCTTAATTGTCTATAATCAAGAACATAACATATCATTATTCAGATAATTTATGTCTGAGATATAGCTGCTAACTGCTAAAATTACTGGCATTTTGTTCAGTAAATGACTCAGAGGTGATTAGCTATTTTTTGGGTGAATTAGATTGATGTTGGTTAGTTGGAGTTCTTTTAGGAATAAATGTGGCTGATCAACTTATAAGAAAGCAAGGAAATTATCTGGAAATTTATGCTCGTATATTCACTCGATGAAATTAATGTATAATCGTACAAATCACTATCTATACTAATCTATCAATGTCTACTGTAAGTGTAACGACAGTAGGAGATCAAGAGAGGAGCAAAGCAGGACCAGAATGATTAATTAATCAACTTTGAAAAAAGAAGTGCAGTCAATATATTGTAGAGTTATCTTACCCAAGTATAGATCACTACCATGATAAGCACATAGAGCAAAACACCTCCTGTCCAAACTGTCATGGATAGCAGCCATTCCTGGAACCCATTTCTTTTGGTCCCCTGGATTAATGTTTGTGCGATTTTGCAGTAGCAAAACTCGGTAAGTAATTGTATCATTACATTCACAAAAATAAGCAGCACACGTAATAGATGGCGCATCATATGCTAATGTGATGAGATTCAAGGTTAGAGCACTATCAACAGGTTTTGGATCTGAAAGATGGCCATCTCCTGTTCTTTTTACCTCCCTTTCAGAGGGAAAGTACATTTCCTCATTTCCATCCAAATCTAAAACTTTCAAATCCTTCGAAAAATGCCTAATGGTTTCAGCTTTTGTAGCATCGTGTTTTTCTGCAAATACGTCGTAAGCACAGCATTGTAAGAGAATATCTCTCAATCGGAGCTGTTAGAGTGGATCATGTACGCGTTGAGAATAATTTGGCTGATCTTTTGACAAAAGGATTGGCTAGAGAGAAAGTCCATTATTCTTCTAAGAAAATGGGACTATTGCCATAAAAATGAGTCGCACATAATGGTAATTTAATCCAACCTATAGACTGGAGATCCCAAGAAATAGGTTCAAAGGATAATAACATGTTATGGAGTTATATGAGTTGATTATGTTCAAAAGACATAAATTTCTGAAGCGGTCAAGGATGAGTTAATAGGAACTCTTAATGAAATCTATACCCCATTTGGAGTGGAGTACCTAGCTACAGGAGTACTCTTGATAGATTAACCTACGTGAATGTGGAAGTTAGGCCGCTTCCTATGAAATGTGTGGCAGCATTTCTAGAGCATTCCAAAAATAGGTCGTTTTCCGACGAAATCATTCTGACGGACCTAAATTATGTCGGAAATTCGAATATTCCGACGAAATTATGGTCTGTCAGAAGATTCCGTCAGAAAAGGTACGCTACGACGGAAAATCCCTCGGAATTATTGCGACAGAATTAAATTCCCTCGAAATTAACTGCTTCTGACGGAAGAAATTTACGTTTCCGACGGAATATTCCGACGAAATATGGAAATTAATTTTAAAAAAAAAAAAAACTACCCTATTTCCCCTAAACCGACACCCCCCTTCCCCTTATTTCATTTTCTCTGTCTCACTCCTTTCTCTTTCTCTCTCCTCTTCTCCGCCTTTTTTTCTTCTTCTTTCCCTTTCTCGGCCTTCTCTGATCTCAAGCTTCTTCTCTTCTCATCCCTCCTTTTTCCTCCTTTCTCTTTCTTCTCGATCTCCTTATCACTCCTCTCTGCCATCGCCGTAGTACGTTCAACAACACCACCACCACTGCAACAACCACCGACAAAACCAAGCTAAAGTCGCGCAAGAACACCACCACCGCAACAACCACCGACAACACCAAGGCCGTGCAAGAACACCACCACCGCAACAACCTCCGACAACACCAAAAACATATCTACATTTAATTTTGGTTAGAATTAGATCTAGTTTTATTTTGCTCAAATTTTCAATGTATAACTTTTTTTTTTTTGAAATAATTGTATATTTAAGTTAAAATATTTTAGATAATTATATAGTATAATTTGTTTTTGTTAGATTTTGAATTTTGTGTTGATTTTAGATCTGTTTATTTAATTTTGAATAATTGCTTCTGTTTTTTATTTTATGTTTTGATTTTTTTTTTGTGCTAAGGTGTCACGGGTTAGGGGTTTTGGTGGGTGGTAAAGTGTATTTCGGTTGGTGGGTTCTGGTGGGTGAGTTCGGGTCTGGTAGGTGAAGATTGTTGGTTAGGGTTAAGGTGGTGGGTATGGTGGGGTAAAGCGGGTTATTGGCGGTGGGTTAAGGTGGTGGGTTCTGGGTGTGGTTAGGCGTGGTGGTTAGGCGTGGGGGGTTAGGGTATGGGTTAGAGGGTTTTGGTTGGTGGTGAAGTGGGGTCTGGTGGGTTAAGGTTAGGTGGGTTAAGGTGGTGGGTTAAGGTGGTAGATCTGGTGGGTTAGGGTTAGGTGGGTTAAGGTGGTGGTTTACGATGGTGGGCCTGGTGGGTGAGGGCGAGGTAGGTTTTTTTCTTTCTTTTTATTTTTTTTTTCCGTCAGGTTCCGACGGATAATTTTCAACGGATTTGAGTCCGTCGGAAGTTTCCGACGAACTATTCCATCGGAAGGTAAAGTATAACGACGGAAACAGTTCCGTTGGAACCTTGCGACAGAATTCCCAATTAAGTCAAACTTGACTCCGACAACCTTAATTTCGTCGGAAATTCCGTCGGAACTGACCGTTACGACTAAAATTCCGTCGGAATATAGCGAAATTGCTACAAAATGTTTTGCAACAGTGTGTTCTGACGGAATTTCAGGTTATTCCGAGGGAATAGTTCCGTCGTTGATTAGCTGTTTTCTAGTAGTGTTCACTATAATTGGATAGACGTGCATGGCCGTAATAGCACGGGTCTATAACGACACCAAGAGTAGGTCGTGTATGGTACGTTGTCAGAGATAGGGTTCAAAACTTCGAGTTATTACCCTTGATAAATGTGAATCGTATTTACTACGCAGAAGTTCAAGTTGAAAAACACTTTTATTTATGCACAACCTATATGTGTAAGGATTCTGCTCGAAAATGTTTTCAAATATTCAAGTGGGGATTGCTGGAACAAAGTGTGTTTTGGGAGTGAATTTTGTGAAAACACAAAGCCCCACATTGGTGGGAAATGAAAGTTTTTCTTCCTTTATAATGTAGAGTGTGGAATACTTGGGTGTGGCCCAAGGGCTACCCACATTTTGTGGAGAGGGAAGACTTACCTACCGAGCAAACCCAACACACACACACGTCGAACCGAATCGAACCGAGCTGGGCTGGGTTGGGTCGGGTCGAGCCGGATGATCAAAATAGATTTTAAATTTTTGAACAAGGTTTAGTAGGGCAATTAATGCCTTGATTTACTATAACCGTTTTGACTATTTCAAACCCACTACCGTTTTAATTCCCTTAATTATGTTAATTACTTTTTGACTGATTTTATGGTAACCTTTTCTGCCCATTATTATGGTAACCGTTTTCTGCCCATTTTAATTAGGGATTAAACGGCTTAATTGCAACGTTCAGTTTTTCAGCTATAAAAGAATGCTTGGCTCACCGATTTTAAATACAGAAAAAAAAACTCCTCCCTTCTCTTAAAAAATATATATCGATCAAGCAGTGTTTCTTTAGTTTTGGTGTTTGGTTGCCCGGTGGTTTAGTGCAAATCCATCGGTACATTATACTCTTGAAAGGATGTTTTATCCTGGGGGACATCCGGTTGTGGTTCGATCTACTTGCACAAATTAGAGGTAGTGCCGTGAATGTTCTAAAGAGAGCGACATAGTCCGCGACTTAGTCTCATTCTCGGTTTATTGTTCTTATTATTTTGGTTCCTGCAGTTCTGTTTCTAACAATTTTAGAACAGTTATTTTCTGCTTTTCGTGAATATTATGTCTACTGAAGACATTACTATGTTGAACGACCTTAACAAACCCTTCCGTTTTGAAGGTGCTCACTTTAAAAGATGGAAACAAAAAATGCAATTTTGCTTGACTGTTAAAAAGGTTCATTTGTTTTGACTGTTCCTAGGCCTGTTATTCCTGATAATGCTAATGAAGATGAAAAAGTTTTTCTGAATAGTGAAATCGAAACCTGGAATGAAACTGATTTTATGTGCAAAAATTATATTCTTAATGGCCTGTGTGATAATCTGTATGATTATTACAATATGGAAAACTCTGCTAAAGATCTTTGGGATGCCCTTCAAAAGAAATATGATACTGAAGAAGCTGGTGCCAAAAAGTATGATGTCAGTAGGTACCTGAAGTTTCAGATGACTAATGAAAAGTCCGTGGAAGTGTAATCCCACGAACTTCAGAAATTGCCCATGAGATAATTTCTGAAGGTATGGCCCTTGATGAACAATTTCAAATTGTTGCTTCTGTAACTCATGGATTCCCAGTTTTTGGAATCTTCAAAGAATTGGGGGTTCTTTTTCCTTTCCCGCTCGGTCCTCCAGGTGTCCTCCTCCCATTTGCCCCCAAACTCCTTAAAGGATGGGGCTTGCTCACCCACCTCTCGGTCAGTCCTCCTTCTCAGGTGTCTTGGCGAGAGAGATGAGTGACCATGGGGAGTTTGTGGAAGGTTGCCTACTTGGGCCTTTGTGAATTCCATGACGACCGCAACAGCTCGTGCCACTTTCTCCGTATAGTAGAGGGTCCGACTGAGGAGTTATTCTCGGTTGAGACCAAAAATGTAAGCTTTGTGTAGGGGAACTTTTTGCATTCGACCGACTCGACTGAGACGAGCTTGTCAGCTGACGAGTATGGTTGGATGGGGACTTCTGCGAGGCCACCCCTTCCGGGGAAGAAGGAGCTTTCGAAGAAGAGGATGAATTTTCTGGCGACGGTGAAGTCGTGGACTCATTCTCAATGTAGCTAAATCATTCCTCAAAGAGGAAGTATTGTTTTTCTTTGTGCTCTTGGCACTTTTACCGCTCTTATTCATTTTTCACTAAGATTAGATGATTTTTGGCTTATTTTGATGTATTTTCCCCACCGATGGCGCCAAATTGTTTCGATATGAAAACAATAGGACCTTCGGCAGGCCCTTTTTGGTGGGAGAAGACAGTCAGGTAGAGACTAGCCGAGGATTTCCTGCACAGCAAACACACGTAAACTAGCCTCGGGGTGGTTGCCGAGTAAGGCCCCTCCGATGCTAAAGTCAGTTTAGTGTATTGAGAGTAAATGTTATGCAAGAAAATTAATTGTTTGAGGCTGATTGTGAATGAATGTAAGAGGAGACAATTGATAGCTTTTATACCTTTGCTCAATAGAGGAGAATTGGGCCTTTGAAATCAAATGGGTTTGCCATGCTGACTGGGCTTGGCTGACTTAGCATGCTTTTGGAGAGTTGAACCTTACTTTTGGGCTTTTGTAATTAAATCATTTGGACCGGCCCAATTAATGATGACTGAATTGGACCCAAACATAAAAAATAATGTGATCACACCGTGTGCCCCACACACAAGACATGTCCGTTGTTTGCCGTAATATTGAATAATTCCTCTGTTCCCTAAATAATTGTCCTATTATATCTTAACTTGAAATTAATCCTTGTAATTCACTTCATTCCACTCATATCGTGTACTTTAGATCTTACTACTAAGAGTTTAAGAACATCCTTACTTACTCATGAATGTATATATTTTAATTGTTCATCATGCTAACCAGATGAACAAGTATGCATTCTATTCCGTATCAATGAACAAAATGAATGGTTCATACTGTTTAGGTGCCTTGATTTCTTTACCTTTCTAAAAAAAGATCGATTCTTTTATAGTAGCTTAGATGTGTTCCTTGTGGAAATTGCTAATTAAGTTTTATTCCTTTTAATTGTTGTAAAAATAAATAAAAAGAAAATTCTAAAAATTAAACCCCTCTCCAGTCTCCACCCCACCTCATATAATAAATTTATATGGAGTATCACATAAGACAGTTTTTCAAATGGCTACAATAAAATTGTGGCCATTGTAACCGAGTGAATCACAATCTTCCGATAATAAAAATCAACTTTTTTAATACCAGAAATTTGATCGAATGATAAAATTTCTAATTTATCTTATTTGATGTTTTCAATTTTTTTCATCTATAATGTCAATTGATGGTTTCTTGAAATTTAGATAAATTTCGCAATTTTTTTCTTTTTATCATCTTCTTCTTTTTTTCCTCCCTTTTTCTGGTTTTCTTTAATAATGGAGGATGATTCATTTTTTGATAAATTTGATGCAAAAATTATGGGCCTTGTAATATATATTGCGGTAAATAATTTATTGTTGATAGACTATAATCAAATATTGATTTTTAATGGAGATGGGAGAATCATTTGAACTTAGAAATTGCAAGAGTATGCATAATGGCAAAGTTCAGAATTTTTGCTGGAGAAACTGTAAAACAATTATTTTTTTACTCGTAATTAAGAAAACTGTTTTTTTTTTTATTTCTTATTAAAAATTAAAATCAATTAGATAAATGGACAAGATTGAACATTAAAAATATAAGGCCAAGATTAAAACTAATTACAATAACTACAATTTTATTGTAGCCATTGAATATATAGTCTTCCATTACTACATTATAAATTTATAATACAGAGAACTAGATTTTGTCCTAAATTCTTAATTGATTGAAATGTCATTAATTTCATATTAATGTTTACTTGGTAAATATTGTATGAAAATTCATACAAAAAAAAAATTATTACAGAAAAATACTCTTAGTAGTAAGATCTACATCTATGATATGGATGGAATGATGTAGATCTTACTACTAAACAATTGCTTAGGGTCAGTTCAGTTCAGCTTAATTTCAGTTTAGTTCAGATGTTTTCAGTAAATTAGAACAGACCCTTAGATGATTTATGTAAAAAATACTCTTGTTTGTTTTAATAAGTTATATTTATTGTATACTTCCAATATATATGGCTAGCCATTATTTAAAATCATAGATTAGATACCTTCAATTTGAAAATTCTAATGTAGTCTGATGAATTTTGACTATCATAATGTTTTTAAAATGGACGGTTCAGATTGATTGTTTTTTTTTATTTATTTTTAATTAGTAATTTTACTTCTATTGGAAAAGGTAATTTCCCATGGAAATATCCGTCGGAAAGTACATATATTCCGACGGATTTATATTTTGTCGAAAATATCCGACGAAATGAAAATCCGTCGGAAATTTCGATTTTTCCATAGAATAATGTGTCCGTCGGAACCAGACTGTCGGGATTTACTTGTTTTCTAGTAGTGTAATTTTGCTTGTAATAGGTTTTTGCCCTGTTTTAATAAAGAGTCTTTATTAAAAACCCCTTATGTTCATGGTTTTTCATCTTGTTTAGGGCCAAGAAGTTTTCCTGCTAAATCTCTCTTTGCATTCTTGAGTTCCTTAGGCTTAGTTATTTTATTTCCGCAAAAAGTTTATTATTTGCCACTGTCATCATTAAAAGTTTGCTAGCCATATGCATTTTCTTTTTCTTTTTTTTTTAAACCACTTGACAGTTCTCGAATCCTTAGAACATTGGAAACAGTAGATGCTCTCTAAGTTCATAAAAGTCTGTTAAAAACATTGGAAACAGTAGAAGTCTTTTTACTACTAAACAATTGCTTAGGGCCTGTTCAGTTCAGTTTACTTACTAATTTTTTTTTCTCATAAACAATTCATTTCAACTCTATTCCGTTCAGTTGTTTTCCGTAAATCGGAACAGACCCTTAGATGATTTATGTAAAAAATACTCTTGTTTGTTTTAATAAGTTATATTTATTGTATACTTCCAATATATATAGCTAGCCATTATTTAAAATCATGGATTAGATACCTTCAATTTGAAAATTCTAATGTCGTCTTATGACTTTTGACTATCACAATTTTTATTAAATGGAGATTGAGATTATTTGTTTTTTTATTTATTTTTAATTAGTAATTTTACTTCTGTCAGGAAAGGTAAGTCCGATGGAAAAATCCGTCAAATGAATTCAGTCATTAGATGCTCTCTAAGTTCTCGGATCCTTAGAACATTGGAAACAGTAGATGCTCTCTAAGTTCATAAAAGTCTGTTAAAAACATTGGAAACAGTAGAAGCTCTCTAAGTTCATAAAAGTCTGTTAAATTCAGTCAAATGAATGGAACACTTCCTGCATATCTTCGAGAATACTAAGAGTTAATAAGAGGGGATGTACCCCATTAATGTTGTTAAGGCCTGCTCTTTCACTTCCCAAAGATAATGCACTTAACATGGTACATATCTATAACTCCTAATCAACTATAAGTAGTACCAGAATTCTCACCTCAAATTCTCATCATCTCTAACTCTCGTTCATCTTAACTATAGATGATATAAGAATTCACCTCTCAATGGAAAGCGTACGCGAATGTGCAAAAAATCTGTGGGAGATGATCTCCAAATGCGTACAATACATTGCTAAAGATGTACGCACAGGTACAGAGTATCTGTGGGAGATGATCCGCAATTGTGCTGAAAAGCTATGTGAGCTTATCTGCAAATGCGTACAATACAGTGTTAAAGCCGTACGCACAGGTACAGAGTATCTGTGGGAGATGATCAGTAATTGTGCTGAAAAGCTATGTGAGCTTATCTGCAAATGTGCAACAGAAAGTGTTCAAGCTTTATTAGCATTAAGCCAGAAAATACAGAAGCGTTACCAGGGGTTCGGGAAAGAAAATGAGCACGTAGCGGTTCTAATCAAGAATCTGATATATCTCTGTATGCAAATTAAGAAGCTGGTAATCCTATGGAAGGCACCAACTAAAGCCATTGCTGATATAGTTAAGGTTATCTTTGATATCATATGTACAATTATCAGGTTTTTTAAGCCTGGGGATTACTGGTAACGAGAGTTGTACAAGCTGATATCCTGCTATGTTACTCCTATGAAGTTTGTTTTCGTGCTGAGAGATGTTACAGTGTAAAATCTCAATGTTAAATAAAATTTCAGTTTGTTTGTTGGTTTCACAATGTAGTCTTTTTGCTTAATTGTCTATAACCAAGAACAATAACATATCATTACTCAGATAATTTCTGTTTGAGATATAGCTGCTAACTGCTAAAATTACTGGCATTTTGTTCAGTAAATGACTCGAGTGATTAGCTATTTTTTAGGTGAATTAGATTGATGTTGGTTAGTTGGAGTTCTTTTAGGAATAAGTGATTTAGTGGCTGATCAACTTATAAGAAAGCAAGGAAATTTATGCTCGTATATTCACTCAATGAAATTAATGTACCTTGTACAAATCACTATCCGTACCAATCTATCAATGTCTACTGTAAGTGTAACGACAGTAGGAGATCAAGAGAAGAGCAAAGCCGGACCAGAATGATTAATTAATCAACTTCAACAAAAGAAGTGCAGTCAATATCTTGTAGAGTTATCTTACCCAAGTATAGATCACTAACATGATAAGCACATAGAGCAAAACACCTCCTGTCCAAACTGTCATGGATAGCAGCCATTCCTGGAACCCATTTCTTTTGGTCCCCTGGATTAATGTTTGTGCGATTTTGCAGTAGCAAAACTCGGTAAGTAATTGTATCATTACATTCACAAAAATGAGCAGCACACGTAATAGATGGCGCATCATATGCTAATCTGATGAGATTCAAGGTTAGAGCACTATCAACAGGTTTTGGATCTGAAAGATGACCATCTCCTGTTCTTTTTACATCCCTTTCAGAGGGAAAGTACATTTCCTCATTTCCATCCAAATCTGAAACTTTCAAATCCTTCGAAAAATGCCTAACGGTTTCAGCTTTTGTAGCATCGTGTTTTTCTGCTAGTGTCAAGAGACAGGAGAATCTCAAATGATAGGATACAACTGTTTTCACCATTTCAAAGTTACGACAGCAGCAAAAGTACTCGAGCCATCTTCTTCCTACCCCTGCATACCACTTTATGATATCAGCATCTTCAAGGGCAGCCAGCAAGCTGATCGGCCTAGGACGACCCATATCATTGGTAAATCCTGCAAGCCTGACTGCCTTTCTAACCAGCTCAATGGGTGCCGTGATTTTCATGCAGAGTTTTGTCAAATCCTTGACTGTCCTCTCACTGTATTTCCTCTCCTCTTCCTCTTCCTCTTTCCTTTTTTCTTCCTCTAATGCCTTCCTAGCCTTCACAGGATTCAAATGCTTGTCAACTTCCTTTTGAAACTTATCATAGGCATCAACAAGCTCTTGTGGCAGCTGATCTCTAATTCTTTTTAACGAAAGAAAATCACCAGCAGTAAGCTCTCGATGCCAACTCCATCTCTCTTCCACTGACTCCAAGAATTCCTGCACTACTTCATCCGCCCAAGAGCTAAAAATTTCTCTTACTTCATTCTCAATCTGGTAATCAAACTTAAACCTGTTATTACTATTCTTCAACTTATCAAATACATGGCTAAATATCTTCATCCCCAACATTCTCCTATTCCTTTCCCTTGCATTTTTCATCTCCATCAACCTAACTTCCTTCTGCCTACGAAACTTCAACCGTGCCCTCTTGGCCTTCTCAGAGAGAGGAGGCCGAAGGACAGAAGGTGTAACAGCCCGAAACTCCATCCCCAAAAAATCAATTTTCTCTGAAACAGCACTATGAATAACAGTCCTCAATTTATCCACCTTCAACTCCAACTCCCCTTCCAAATGCTTAACAACCCAATTCAACAAATCCATAGCCACCACCTTCGACCCGGAAGTGATCAACAACACCTCATCCAAATACCTAACAGCATACACCTTCAAAGGCTTATACACAACACCATCACTCACCTCATCATCAAACTTAGGGTTCTGCTCATTCATCCGAAGCCGAATCTTCTGAACCTTCTTATCAAAACCATTCAAGTAAACATTAATCAAAACCCCACACAACCCACATTCTTGAGGCAATCCTTTCCCTAATTCAAACCCACCCAATTCAATTTTCGCCGCCTCGGTCTCAAACAACTTCTCAATCAATCCAATCAATCTCACATCATCAATTCTATCCCCTAACACAGAACACAACCTATTAACATGCCTAGAATCAAAAACAACTCTATCAAATGCAACAGTAAACCACCAATTAGGGTTTTCAACCGAGTTTTTCATGTATCGAATCGCGGTATGCCGGCCTAAACCCTCTCTACCCCCATAAACAAAGGTGGGAAACCCACCATCATAGATTAAATCAAGCACCATTCTCAAAGCTTCAATCACAACTTTAAGCTTTAAATTGGGCAAAACAAGAGATTTACCTTTACTTTGAGAAGAACCCAATTTGAAACAGCAAGATCCCACATCAAATTCATTGCTAGAAAGTTCTCGAGCGAGTTGATAGAGGTCGAACCGAGTCGAAACCGAGTCAAGAGTGAGTTGAAATGAGCGAGTTGGGTGAGTGAGATTATGGGAAGCTGTGAAGAGAACAGAGGGTAAAGCGACGATGTTTTGGAGGAGATTGGAGAATTTGCCATTGTTGTAGTGAGAGAAGAGCAGGGTTTTGAGTTGGGGTTTAGTGAGAGGTTTAAGGGTTTGGTCAAGGTCAAAGGAGAGAGAGTGAGAGAGGGTTGAATGGAGGAGAGAGAAAGTGAAATTGAAAGTGGGTGTTTTGATTGATGGGTTTATTGCTCTTAATCTTCTGGTTAATGCAAAGAGCATTGAAGCTTGAAGGATTTTACTAGAGTGACAAACAGAGGAAGAAGAAGAAGTGAAGGGGAAGAAGGAGACGAATTGATGTTTGGATTTTGAGGAATTTGAGTTTCGGAATGGTCCATTAACTCAATTGTGTGGCTAAGTCCATCTAATTGTGGGCTAGTAAACAGTGGGAAAAAATTTGACCGTATCCAGTATCCACTAAGGCAATAACTCATTTCATCATGACCCGACACGATATGAATTCAAACTCGAAGTTACTGAGAGAGAGAATCGAATATGACCCGATTTAAAATCCACCCAATTTGACCCATTGATTATACTTCGTATTTTGTAATGAACTAATGACATTATGCTTTATACTATTTGGGATAGTTTTTTAGCATGAATAGAATTCTAACCCAAACTCGACCAGTTGACCCGAATCGACAAGTTCCATAAACAATAATAAATAACGTTAAGGCCTTATTTTGTTCACATCATTTTTACTTATTTCAAGTCTCATAAATTCTTATATGGGTATATAAAGGTTATCTAAGTTGAAGTTACAGCTAAAATAAGTTTTAATACAGAATAAGTTTTAATAATTACCAATAAGATCATATTAGTTTAGATGATTGGCAATCAGGTAAATTGAACACATCCTAAGAACATACGAGTATAATAAAAGGAAGTAATAAGTGGCAAAAGATTCACGTTGACACTATTTGTTCAATCTCTTGACATATACAAAGTACTCCCTTCGTTTCATATTAATCGCAACAATTTTCTTTTACATCCGTTTCATATTAATTGCAACACTTCTATATTTAGAAAAGACCCACCATTATTTTATAATATTTCTCTCCCACTAACCTCACTTTCACAAATATTTTATTATTTCTCTTTCCTACCAACCTCACTTATACTACTTTTTTTTATTATTTATCTCTCCTACCAACAATACTTTATTTTATAAAAAATCCTCTTTTGGATCCCACCTTATAAATTTTCTTAAATTTTGTGAACACCCTAGTGTTACAATTAATATAAAATAGAGGAATGACTTAAGTAGAATGTGATAAGAGATGCCTAATTTATCAGGGGTGATATGGCATATTTTAGATTTCAGAAAAGGTTAAGTTTACAAAAATCTTTTGATTCCCTTTTTAATCTATATCACGTTTATAAACTAGGAATTTGTCATGCTACTACACTATTTTTATTTTTGTAAAGCTTGTTGGTAAATGGTCATTGTTTCGGGGTTTTCTGATGTCCTGCGGGAGAGTTACAACACCGAGACTGGAACCGGACGCCTGTACCTGCAAAATAACGGAGACTCCTGGGAGCTCCGCCTCCAACGATCAAGTTAGTACTTGTTTGAGGAGTAATAAGTGCGGAAATTAAAGGGGGAAGATCTGGTTCCTCTAGGGGAGGAGTGATCAGTGTGTTCAGACTTCTCTAGGTGAGAGTAATTAATTGCCGAATCCCCTTTAATGAGGATTAATTAAGTATTTATAGTCTTGAGAAGCGTGCCACTCTCTAGGTTTAGGGTAAACCTAGGCTGACTGGGCCTCTAAACAGGATTGGGCCTTGTTGGCCGGTTTTCCCATTTGGCATGGGTGGACACGTGGCGTGTCTCGATTGGTCCATAGAGGACGTATCTGTGATTGACACGTGGCAGGCTCCTATTGGCCTACGTGAAGGACACGTGGCGGAACCTGGCTGGTCCACTTGTCAGACGGTGATTGGTGGATAAAAATCCCCTAATCATTTGCCCCTCACAGGTGGCACGTGACTGGTCACGTGTCACCTGTGACAGGTGCCGCATGGTGACAGGCGACGGCCTGCTACAGGTGTCACCTTGCAAATGGCCGAGAGATTTTCCCGCCCAAATTTTGAATTTGGAAGCGACCCTTCGCCTTCTCACTTTGCCTATATAAGGAAGTGCTGACTTCGGTCATTTTTCACATTTGAGAACTTTGCGAGAGAACATTCGGACCCCTGAACTTGCTCTGACACTTTGGACTTTTGTTGCCTACCGCCTGCTCTGACAAGCCGTTTGCAAAGGATTTCAGAATTTCATCAGTCGTCACTCGTTCAGGTAACCGTCGGTTCTCTTATTCTTAATTTTTTTCTTATTATTATTTTTTGAAATGGCACCATGGAAGCACACGACACGACCTAAGTTAGTGATCAGCCGGTCACCGGGGACGGCTGAATCTAGGACTAGGAGTGCCGCCTGCCCTTTTCTGGACCCATCTTTGCCCTTTATACAAAGTCCGACTGTATCTGTGTCTATGCAGAACGTGATGGCCAGAACAAAGAAGACTGCTAGGATCTCAAACTCGGACGGATCCTCCCAAAGGGTGCCCATTAGTGAAACATCTGACCAGGCGCCAGATGTAGAAGGGAAACAAGGCGGCTGCCAAGCCGACAGTTCTGAGGGAGGGGTCAAGGTGGTCCCTTCCCATTTTACCGTTGATATGTCCAACTTTTCTCCTGCTCCTTCTAAGGGAGAGGAGGCGGGCCCCTCTGGGAGAGGGGAGGAGTCGTCCTCTTCGGACTCGTCAGAGGACGAGTCCGAGTCCAGCTCTTCTGGCCACGCTTCTCCAGGCTCAGAAGAAATAAACAGCCGCCTACAAGAGGCGAGGCTTTCTCATGCAGTTGAGAAGGGGGGCAATTGGGCGGAGCCGTCCGCCTCTTACAGAGAGGAAAACACCCCCTACTACTGCACGGTACCCCGGGGCCGGATCGCAGCCATGCAAGACAAAGTGGAGAGCTTTATAGCTAACCACAGAATGGGCCCCGGATTTTTACTGTTCGTGCCGGATCCAGAAGACACTGTCGTCTGGCCGGCTGGTACCAGCTATGATGGCGGCTGCTTTGGCTGCTATGAGGCGGCCATCAAAGCTGGACTGCGCTTCCCATTACATCCGGCTGTTCAGCGGATTTTAGATGGGTATGATTTGGGGTTATGGCAGTTAGCCCCCAACTCTTGGGTAAACGTACTCGGCTATGTGGCCGGGTGCGAAATGTACGGGGTGGAGCCAAGCTTTGAGGCTTTCGCCCACATGAACTATCTCAGCCGGACCCCTAAGTCGGGCGGCACCGGCTGGTATCAATTAACAAGCCATAGGGGCTACCTCATGACGAGAGGTAAGGCGAACAAATGGAAGGATTGGCGGAATACCTTCCTTATCATCGAGGGTTCAGACACGGAGCTGAACAAACGCTTTAACAAGTGGAATAGGGATCCGCCTCTTCTCGCAGGCGGCCGCAGCATGCCGCCTGTTCCCCCAAAGGCTAAAAAAGAGATCCTAGACAAAGGACTCTTCAAAGTAGAGACTAGGGTGAACTCTACTTCAGGGGTACGAGAGCAAGTACCCCTAAACTGCGTCCCGAGCTTCAAGTGGCTCTATGACGAGTACTTTTTGGCCGCCTGTGGCCTCAGCAGTCGGTGCTCTAGAGGTAGCCGGCCTGACAAATACTCTGTTTTTTCACGCCTTGTTTACTTGGGATTTTTACTAACTTTGCTGTTTATTTTTTGCAGCTGACGCCATGAGTAAAATAACAGCATCCAAGACTGCGGCGGCCATGTTGCGGGCCTCTCTCATGCAACAGTCTTGTACCGACTCCCCCAACAAGGGGGCACCCTTGGTAGGCCTCGAAACTCTTCCTCTTTTAGGAGTTGTTGTCTTATGCATATACTAACTCTTTTTTTTTTTTTTTTTTCAGTCGGGCACTCCAAGAGCTTCTTCCTCGCAACAGCCGGACCCCAAGGCCCGGAGGACGACTGTTGCAAGCTCTCCTGGGTCTTCCAGGAAAACAGTGGCGGCTGAGAAGCAGCCGGCCACTTCTTCTAAAACTCCGGCGGGGCCGCCTAGAAGTATGGACAATTGTAAAAACTTTTACACTTGCTTCCTTCTTGAGTAGGTCTAAATTGCTTTTTTACGCTTGATGCAGCCGGCCCTCAGGAGCCTGACTTGGTAGAGGTAGCCAAGTCCATGATCAAAGCAGTTCCTCCATCTGAAAGGGAGGCGGTCAGGGGTGTCGGCACCCTTGACCTTGATGGGATTGCAGGGGTCCTTGCTGAGGTATACTTGGCATATTTTTGAGTATTTGAATTCCAGGACGCCTGTTTTCTTTTTGTTTGGAAACTGACGCCTGTTCCCCTTTTTACTTAGGCCCTGCTCCGAGTGAACGGCCTTCGCAAGCCGCTTGACCGGAAGAACAAAGAGGTAAAGGCTGCAAAAGCTATGGCCGCCTCTGACTGTGATAAGGCAATGTTTCAAATTGCCCAAAATGAAGTTCTGACAATTGATATTCTTTATTATCAGGCGCAGGCTGCCGCCGCTCTCCGGGCTCAGTTAGAGGCGGCCCAGAAGAGGAACAGCGAGCTGGAGGCGACCGTCTCCAATCTCAAGGCCGAGCTTAAACCTCTCCGCCAAAAGATACTCTCATACGATGCCATGGAGAAATCCTTGGCTAATGTAAAGGAACGCCTGGTGACCCAGGAGAAGAGTCTAACTAAAGAGCTCTCGGAGAAGGCTGAGCAAGAGAAGAGAGAGCTCGTCCGAGAGATGATTGAAGACTCTTCCCAGATCCAGCGCATGACCTGGAGCCGCCTCTTCCCCAGTGCCGACTTTGCCTCGTGGGAAAAAATGTACCGCCAGTGTTCTGAAATATATAATCAAGAGATCCTGGCGGCTGCTGAGGACGAGGCGTTGGAGGAGGCCTTGGTTGAGGATGAGCAGCCGATAGTGGCGCTTGTGCCACTTGGGGGCAAGGCATCGAAAAAGGATGCAGCTGAAGCCGAGTCCAGCAAGAAGAGTGCTGACCAGGCGGCAGCTGCTAATACTGAACTGCCCCCTTCTTAAGCTTTATGTATTCTTTCCACGGCCTGCGTGCCGTTTGCTTGTATTTACCCGGCCAGAGGGCCGGGGTTTTGAATATTTTATTCTTCTTTAATGCCATTTTTGCTTCAAATTTGTCTAAGTGTTGAATATTTGATATTGAATTGTACACTATATCGACTGTTTTGCATGGCCGATTGTAGACAGGTACGGATGGTCCGCCTATGCCCCTGGACGACTGGTTGTCTGTTTCCAAGCTGGGCGATCAGTCGGCCATTTATTCAATCGGTATTGTTCCCGTTTAAAAGATTGGATTACCTTTAGGCAGGCGGTCCTGTTATTAGTAAAATTAACCAAAGGGTTTTCTTACTTAGACTTGTAGGCAGTCTGTGACTGGATTACCTTTAGGCAGGCGGTCCTAGTCGCCGAGTGATTGAGTAGTAGAGGTATCAAGCGGTGGGTACCGTTTGTTCCCCTTTATTCGCCAATGTTTGTTGGCTATTAACTCGAAGGGAAACCTAGTAGGAATAGTAGTTTGAATGTCCTTGTTTGCCAAAAAACAGGTGGTCTATTCAAACTTTTTAGGTTCCATACCAAGTTTGGGAGAGTGACTATGAGTTAACGTTGGTGTTACTCAGTCGTCCTCATTCTAGATTGAGTAGTAGAGGTACCAGGCGGCAGATGCCGGCTGGACCCCTTGATTCGCCAATGTTTGTTGGCTATTAACTCAAAAGTTGTTAACCTAGCAGGAGTAGTGGTTGAGAGCCCCTGTTTGCTAAAAACAGGCGGACGACTCATACCTTTTAGGCTCCATACTAAGTTTGAGAGAGTGACTGAGTTAACTTTGGTGTTACTCAGTCGCCGTCACTCCTGCTTGAGTAGTAAAGGTACCAGGCGGCGGAGGCCGGCTGAACCTTTTGATTCGCCAATGTTTGTTGGCTATTAACTCAAGAGGTACCCCCTGCATTTATCCCAAGTAATACAGGCGGTAATCCGACTCAGATGTCAACTGTTACCACTAGTTTGGTTAGTGATAAAGTTATCCTTGTCTCAAAAACGGCTACGTGGTTGCCCTTGGGGACAGTCGTATAGGTGCCGTGTGATTAGTTTATAGAACAATGTTCCACCCAAAAGGGAGCTGCTCTCTGCGACGAATTTCATCCGGATGGATGCCGTCGGACGCCTGCTATAATGTTGGGACAGGTCGAATTGAATTTTTACATTTTGATCAGTTGGCTTGACGCCTGGTCTGATCATGTTTTTTGATAGTTCTTGGTGAACTATATTATGTGAGGGTAGCCGTCTAGCGGCGTGCCCCTCTTAAATTAAACATAGAGAGTGGCCGACTGTTTGTCAGTTGGCATGCCCCTCTTAAAAATGAATATAAACATGGAGAGTAGCCAACTGTTTGTCAGTTGGCATGCCCCTCTTAAAAATGAATATAAACATGGAGAGTAGCCGACTGTTAGTCAGTTGGCATGCCCCTCTTAATACAAAATTGAAAAGTAAGTGCAAACTTTTATTAAGTAGCTCTTTACTTTACATCATTCAAAAGAAATATTTCTTAAGATTATCTACATTCCAAGTTCGAGGTAACGGCTGGCCGTCTGGTGTTTCCAGACGGTAGGTACCGTCTCTAACCTCTTCATATATTCGGTAGGGGCCTTCCCAGTTGGGAGTTAGCTTGCCAGACTCGTTAGCCCTACCAACAGCTTCCATTTTTCTAAGTACAAAGTCCCCCACCTTGAGTGGACGCCTGTGCACTTTTCTGTTGTATGATCGAGTCATTCTCAGGCGGTAAATCTCATGGCGTAAGACAGCATTGCCTCTCTTTTCAGGGAGTGAGTCTAACGTCAGGCGCATGGCTTCCCAGTTTGCCTCTTCGTCATATAGCATTACTCGAAGAGTCGGCTCGTAGTGTTCTATTGGAAGAACAGCTTCCGCACCATAAGTTAGGAGGAATGGAGTTTCTCCAGTCGCCCCTTTTTCAGTCGTCCTAATAGCCCAGAGAACATGTGATAGTTCATCCGCCCATAGGCCGCCTGCTCGTTCAATCTTTTTCTTCAGTCCGTCTGAGATGATTTTATTAAAGGCTTCCACCTGGCCGTTTGCTTGTGGTCGGCCGACAGATGCAAAGTAGTTTGCAATTCCTTGGTCACCCAACCAGCTTTTGAGAACAGGCGTCTCAAATTGGGGACCATTATCAAAAACCATAGACATGGGAACCCCGAACCGAGTGATGACATTTTTCCAAATGAATGAAATTACATCTTTCGTCTTGATTCCCTTTACAGCCTCCGCCTCTACCCATTTAGTGAAGTAGTCAACGGCAACAAGTATGTACCTCCTGCCGCCTGTAGCAGGCGTATATGGACCCAGAATGTCCATGCCCCACTTAGCAAACGGTAGTGGGCTGTGAATGGTAGTGAGGTCAGTAGCCGGACGGTGAATTAGTTTGCCAAACCTTTGGCACCTGTCACATTTTTTCACCATCTCCATTGCATCTGCTTCCAAAGTAGGCCAAAAGTAGCCCTGCCGCCTTGCCCTTTGAGCAAGCGTCCTTCCACCTATATGTGAAGCACAGTAACCAGAGTGGAGATCGTCTAGTATCTCTCGCCCCTTTTCTGGAGTAACGCACTTTAAGAAGGGTTGTAGGTACCCCCTTTTGTGAAGTTCTCCCTTTATAATTTCAAAATTGGTGGCTCGTCTTTTCAGCACTGCCGCCTGTTGATGATCATCCGGCAGGGTACCGTTTGTCAGATATGCCCTGATTGGATCCATCCAGGTTGAGCTTCTGTCTAGGATTCCAATAGGGTTTTCCTCGATGCTTCTCTTCTCCATTACTTCCCAAAAAACAGTTCGAGGAGTATCAGAGGAGGCGGATGATGCTAATTTTGACAGTGCATCCGCCTGGTTGTTTTCTGATCTCGGCACTTGGATCAGATGGAAATCCTCAAGGGAGCCGACTGCTTGTCGGACCGCCTGTAAATACTTGATCATGGCCGGATGGGTCGCTTCATATTCGCCATTGTACTGACTCACTATTAATTGTGAATCGGAACAGGCGTCTATTTTTCTTGCCCCTGCCGCCTTGCACATGCGGATTCCGGCTAGTAAAGCTTCATATTCTGCCTCATTGTTTGAAGCCTGAAAACTGAAGCGTAAAGCATACTCGTACCTGTCGCCCTCTGGCGACTGACATATGACGCCTGCTCCACAACCATTTGAAGTAGAGCTTCCGTCCACATATACCTTCCAGACTTGGTCTGGAACTTGAGAGTCAGGAGGACGAGTCATCTCTACAATAAAATCAGCAAAGGCTTGCCCCTTCACTGCTTTTCTAGGCTCAAATGTAACTTCGAGGCTCTGTATTTCTATGGCCCATTTGATCATTCGGCCTGACGACTCCATGATGGTCAGTGGCCGCTTGATAGGTTGGTCTGTATACACGACGACTGCATGTGCCAAAAAGTAGGGCTTCAATTTTTTAACAGCCATGAAGAGTGCAAGACCAAATTTTTCCACTAGGGGATACCTCAACTCGGCATTTTTCAGTACGTGACTGACAAAGTAGACCGGGAGCTGACAGCCGTCTCTCTCAGCAAGGAGAACAGCGCTTAACGCATGATCAGAGACGGCCAGGTACATGTAGAGTACTTCTTTGGGCAAAGGGCTGACCAGCCTCGGCAAGGAATGCAAGTGAATTTTCAATTTCTGGAAGGCGGCCTCAGCATCCGTCCCCCATTCAAACCTCGCCTTTTTCTTGATTGCCTGGAAAAAGTATAGGCATTTGTCGTCTGATCGGCTTAGAAATCTTCCTAAGGCCGCCAGACAACCTGTTAACTTCTGAACCTCTCGGATGGTACGAGGCGACTGCATGTCAATGACCGCCTGCACCTTCTCAGGGTTCGCCTCTATTCCTCTCTGATTGATAAGGAATCCGAGAAATTTCCCAGACTCAACTCCAAATACACATTTCTTGGGATTGAGCATGACATGGTGTCGCCTGAGTGTGGCGAAAGTTTCTCGGAGGTCCGACAGATGATCTTTCTGAAGTTTAGTCTTGACAATCATATCATCAATGTATGCCTCGACGTTTCTCCCAATCTGATCAAAGAACACAGTGTTTATCATTCGCTGGAAGGTAGCCGGGGCATTCTTAAGACCAAACGGCATGACCGTGTAACAGTATAACCCCTGATCAGTGACGAAGGCCGTCTTCTCCTGATCTTTCTTCCATAAAGGAATTTGATGGAAACCAGAGTAGGCGTCCATAAAGCTCATCAAAGCATGGCCGGCTGTTGAGTCGACCAGGCTATCAATTTTAGGCAGAGGGTAACTGTCTTTGGGGCACGCCTTGTTTAAGTCTATGTAGTCTACACACATTCGCCAAGTGTCATTCGGCTTTTTAACAAGCACCACATTTGCAACCCAGTCTGGGAAGTAACATTGCCGAATGAACCCTGCATCAAGTAATTTTTTAACTTCGGCGGCTGCCGCCTGACTTCTTTCTTCGCCATGGTTCCGCTTCTTCTGCCTTACCGGCTTCTTTTTTGGATCCACAGCCAGTTTATGTACCGCCAGCTCAGGACTAATGCCTGGCATTTCATGGACTTCGAATGCAAAGATGTCCTTGTATTCTTTCAACAGATTGTGAAAGACATCACCTAGGACCCCTAGAGCAGTCGTCCCAACTTTGACTGTTCTGTCAGGACGGGAGACATCTAGGATCAGGTCCGTATGCTCACCAGCCGGCTGAGGGCGGAATTCATCCGACCGCTCCTCTGCCAATGATTGCTATTTTTTATCTTTTCTTGCGGCCCCCATCTGGGATGCCTTTCTTTTCTTGCCGCCTGCTTCTTGATCAGGCGCATTGTCCTTGACATTGTCAATCTTTCCTCCACTGGACCCAGCGGCCATAACAGTGGGCTTGACATCCGAGAGATAGCACTCTCGTGCCATCCTCTGATCTCCCCTTAGGGAGCCGACTGTTCCATTGTCCCTCTCAAACTTGAGCAACATAAGAGATGGGATTATTACAGCCTTGGAATTATTCAGGGTTGGTCGTCCCAGAATCATGTTGTAGGCCGAGAGTTCTTCTACCACCAGGAACCGGACTACCATGTGTCGGCCTTCCCCTTTTTCACCCAGGCGGATGGGTAGATCTACTCGTCCTACAGGGTGGACGACTTGATAAGTGGCATTTATGCCACTATTTAGATCCTCTAATCGCGGTATTTTTCTTCGTTTGTCCCTTGTTTGTACCCCTTTTGCTCCGTTTATCTCTTTATTATGTTTGTGTGCTTTTCCTCGTGTTTTGTAGGCTTTTGGAGTTGATTTTGAGAGAATGAAGAGCTTGGAGAATTGGAGTTCATTTGAAGAGCTACAAAGGAAGTTAAGGAGCAAGCAAGCAAGGCCATGCGAACAGCGCGGGTCGCGCTTTCAGAATGGCGCGGGCGCGCCAAACCCAGCGCGGGCGTGCCTAACATTGGGGTCGAAAATATTGGAGGCAGAATGTAGGCGCGATTTGGGCGCGGCTTAGGCGCGGGCGCTCCTAACATAGGCGCGGGCGCTCCTAAGATAGGTGCGGGCGCTCAAGGGCCTGAACTCCCAAACTAACCTTTGTTCACTCTTTTAGCCATAACTTTCGATCTACAAATTGGATTGAGGTGATTCAAGTTGCATTGGAAACTAGACTTAAAGAGCTTTCCAACGGTAGGTCGCACGCCCACAGAAGCCTCCTAGAACAGAAGTTATGGCCGTTTGAAAATGAATGTCGCTGTCAGGCCAATCCCAGTGCGCGGGCGCGCAGGCAAATATCGCGGGCGCGCACGAGCAGCTACGGGTCTTTTAAACGCTTCTTCCTCTCCTCTTTAAAAAAAGTTTTGGGATTGTGGGTTTCTTTGGGGGTTTTCTCTCTCCTCTTTGAGGGGTTAAACCCTAACATCTCTCCATTAATCTTCACATAAATTAGGCTTAGATTTAGTTTTAATCTTTGTTTTTATACTTTGTAATGTAGATTAAGAGTAATTTAGGGTATTTTAGAGAGAGAAAGTGAAGAGCTTCAATGGTGGATTGAAGAAGATGAAGATGCAAAGTGACATTGTTTTGGATTCCTTTTCAATACTTCAATGAGCATTCTAAACTCTATCTCATTTATTGTTCTTTCTTAATTTCTTGCTTGATTAGAGTAGTTGTTTAGTTTAATTGCTTCTCTTTGTTCTTCTTGCTGGGTTTTGTGTTAGTTGTTCATGATTAGTGAGTAATTCCCTTTACTAAGGGATTGGTGATAGCATGTGGTGAATCTTGAATGTATTAGGCTAGACAAATGTTGGTTATATGTGATTAAATATACCTTGTAACCATGTTTTACTAATTACTCCATGTGAATGGCCAATCATGTGTTGTAATTGGGTGGATTGAACTAAGTTATGACGATAATGTAACTTAGGGATATCCATTAGGTGATCGATTCTATGCAAAAACCTTAACTTTCACAGCTTATGACGATAGTATGAGCATGTGTTAAGTTGGGAAAGCCTTTGACCCCGATAGGTGGTTAGATGGTATTGTTGGTATTGCCTTATATGAGATATTTGGTTTGCATGTAAACTCATTTCCATTGCCTAACTTTATTGAAGATCATTGTCATGTTTGACCCTCTCCCTTGGTGTTAGTTTAACTTAATATTAATCTCATTTTGTTTATTGTTCTATCCATCCTATCTCTTTGACCTAGCTTAATTGGTGGTGGTGTTGATAGTGTTTATGTCGTCTCCGTGGTTCGACCCTCTACTTACCACTAAACTTGTTTAGTGTAGGTGTAGGTTTATAAATATTGTTTGGTTGAGGGTAGTTAGTCCAACGACCTAATTATCCTTCACCAATTACATTCATGTAAAAGGCGCGCCCGCGATGGAACCAGGCGCGATTGAGGAGCGGCTCGCGTCATAAAGTAGGCGCGGCCGCGCCTGTTTTAGAGGCGGGCGCGCCAGCTCTTTGGTCTTAATACTCATCCAATTCCAGAGAATAGGAGCGATTTTGTCGCGATTTGTGAGCGGCCCGCGATACCAAAGTGGCGCGGGCGCGCTTATGCAGAGCGCGGGCGCGACAATAGCTTGGTCTGATTTCCAGGGAGTTGGAGCGATTTTATCGCGATTTAGGAGCGGGCCGCGTTTTCACTGAGGCGCGGGCGCGCCTCCGTAGGGCGCGGGCGCGCCTTTCTGGGTATCAAAAAAAAAAAAAATACGGTTTCGTCTTTTGTTCCCGCAATTTCCCTTAAACCCTCACAAACATAACTCAAACCCCTCATTGCCTTTCTCTCCCTTCGCGGCCGCTCCTCACCACCATACTCAAGATCATCTTCTTCCATCCTCTTAAATCAATCATTCTCATAAATCAATCATCCTCAAGCTTCAATCATTCATCTTCTCCGTTTGTTCATCATCAAAGAAAGCAATTAGTCATCCTCAACACCAACCGCATCGAACTCCTTACTACTCAAAACCCTCACCAAATCGACACCAAAACAGCAATTTTTCGCATAAGGGTAAAGGTATTCAATTTCCTTCGTTAATTATTCTCTTTTGATTAATTTTTAAGCAAGGACTTTGATTATCTTAGGTTATTAGCGAAATTTGGTTGATTATTGTTGAAATTACTGCTGGATTTTTTTGAAATTGTTGTTGTTGGTTATTATCTTAGGCTATATTCGTTGCGTTGGTTGGATTATTATTGCTTGTGAACAGGTACATTGTAGTTTTGTGGAGGTTAAGGGTGGAAATAGCCGGAGTTGGCTTTGAAAAGGAGTGAAAACAGAAAAAAAAAGAGGCGGGCAGTCATGAGTCTAAGGATTGGTAAGAAGAGAAAAACTGCAAAATCGGGACAATCGTCCCAAAACCCAGAGTCAGACCAACCCAATGCCTTACCCACCCTAAAATTCTTAAACAAAAGCCACTCCTCCATTTACTCCGAAATGAAAAAACGTAAGTTGCGACCTTCTAGGCACTACCATCGTGGAGACATGATAAAACTCGGTATAAATGATGATCTGTGGATTCTTTTTGACAACCTTCGACTAGGGTCATTTATAAACTCCTCATTCATGACCTACCAAGAACCCACATTAGAGTTTTTCTCGTCTTTTCAAGTGGATAGTCTAGAAAATAACGACTTTCGAATTTCTTTCCAACTCTTCAACAACCCCCACACCATGTCATTGGCAGAGTTCAACCGAGCCCTCGACTTTCACCCTGATGCCGACATTCACTACCCTCTTTATGAGAGCTTTAGGGAGTATAGTGAGTACGCTTGGTGGCGTTCCATTTCAGGTAAAAATGAGTTTTACACCCGGACTTCCATAGCCAGTGAGATTTGGCACCCTGCCCTTAGGATCCTACACCGTTTACTAGGGTATTCTATCATTTCTAAACAGGACCTAGGAAAACTGACTAAGGAAGAGGTCCTTTGCCTATGGATAGCCACAAAGGAAGAGCATGCACGGAGGTTGAATTTGGGTTTCCTCTTCATGCAAACTTGCCAAGCCATAGCAAAAGGGAAAAAGCCAGGGGAGATACATTGCGGGGCGATGGTCACTAGGTTGGCCACCAAATTAGGTTACACTGACCTTCTACCTCTATGCACGGCCGTAGGTAGTAGTGGGGATATTTACCTTGACTTGGACCAGCTTCGCCGCTCTGATTTTATTACCCCCACGGCAAACCCCAATGCTTTTCGGTGGCTAGTTAGAGGAGCCCACCATTGTTTCCTCCCTAAGCCTCACTTCACCTCCCTCACGCGTCAGTCCTCTAATGTGTGGAGAGTTTTGAGAGATAGCGGGCGAGTGCCCGATGTTGATGGGGACGATGAGGTAGGGATAGGTCATGAGGAGGAGGTTCAGGAGGAGCAGCAGCAGCAGCAGCAGCCGGTTACCCAGCAACCCGCAGGTACAGGTACATTTCAGCTATCTGATATAGCTAGTCAGTTGCAAGCAATTTATGAGTCACAGCAAGGCCACCATCTGCAGCAGCAGGCCCTCTATGACTCAGCTGTGGATCGAGGAGAGATTGCTCCCCCCGTGAACTACCCCAATTGGCCGCCTCAGCACGGCCCTGTTCCTTCTTGGGGGGGGAACAATCTCCCCACTTACCCCTACTGGCAAGGTCCTTCCGAGCCTAGTAGGGAGCTCCGCAGCTTCCCAGAGGACGGGCAGTACGATTATCGTGTGCCCGGCGGGTGTGACTTTAGAGGGGACCCTGCTTACCCCTATGTGCATCCTGATCACCCCGCCCCTCTGTATTCCCAGTCCGAGGACGCTCCCTCTGATCCTTTGCCTAGTTGGCAAGAGGATCTTTACAGAGGTCACTACGGTTGGCCGCCGGGCTTTGACGGTGGTTGGGGCCTTTTCGGCCCCCCTAGTGGCTTCACTTATGACGAGCCGCCACGTCGGTTTGGCTCACCTAGTGAGCCCAGCTCTAGTGGCCAGTAGGCTGCGTCCTTGAGTACATCTCTCTCCCCTGCTTTTGTACGCTCATTTTGATGAGTAGGAGATATACTCTTGGTAGGGAGTGACTTGGCTGGGATTCTTACTTGCTCGCCTGCCGTTCTTTCATTGTTTTCCCTGTACCTTCATGCTGCTGATTCTGCTAAGTTACATGACTGTTTTCTTTGGTTAATTTTGCCCCTGTTCACTAATATTGTTGATGAGTTTCGATGTGGTTTTGATGATGATGCTGTTTTGGGGACGCTTCTCTCGGTTTGATGGATACCGGTGAGTCCGCCCCCCGTTTTTCCTGTCGATGATGATGATGATGATTACTGGTGTTCGCCGACATGGCGATTGACCAGTGCAGGTATGTATATATGGTTCGATGATTTTTGAGGTAATGTTGATTTTGTAGGAGATCTAGAAATTTTGTCAAGGGTAGATTAACTTAATAGACTTGCGTTCTTGAATGTCTTTATTCCTAAGGATTAAGAGTTTCCGCGTTCTTGGATTGCCATTGGTTGACTCTAAAATATGTCTATGCTAAGGTAGTTGTGCTAGAACTCGTAAGGCCCACCGAACCCAAATTCACTTGTTTGTGGTAAGAAGGTGTTGCCCCATTGGGGGATTTGAAGCCCTAAAGGTAGTTTTTGTAACCCGATGTCAGTTTTAATGTTCAAGCCTCCAACACTTATTGTATGAGCGGCATAGGATCCTTACCAAGGCATGCTTAGATCGAGAACTTGTTGTCTAGCTACCCGAGATCGCGACCGAACTATATCTAGGGAGGACAAAGGCATTTTCTTCGGTGACTATTTTGCTTTTCTGGGTTTAGCTTTTCTTTTGTTGCTTCCTTGTAATTTCATTTGCATATCCCCCTTGCTAGCCATGTTGAGCCTACACCTCCTTGTTTGTAGCATATTACAAACCCTATAACCCTTCTAGTTCATTTTTCCTCCGTAGAATTGTGAAGTTTGAGCCAAGAAAGTTTGTTGTGATTTTGGTTTGATAAGTTGGACGATGATGGTTTGGTATGGAAAGTAAGGTCGTTTTCGATATTTTTGGTGTTTAATAAAAGCAAATGTGAATTCAAAGAAAAAGCCGTCCATAGTTATAAAAGGCACGGACAAATTAATAAAGGTTGACAAAAGCTTGAGCTACAAAAAAAAAAAAAAAACCAAAAAAAAAAAAAAAAAAAAAAAAAAAAAAAAAAAAAAAATTTGCCAATTTGCAAACAGATTTTGATGTAGTGTCCTCCCTAATTTGCGCATTGAGGACAATGCTCAATTCAAGCTTGGGGGAGAGATTCTACGCATTTCATTTATAGTTTTGTGAGATTGAGTTGAAAAAGCTTGGGGGAGACGTATTTTTGTTTGGAAATTGGTGATATTCTACGTTGTTTTCGAGAATTGGCGCCATTCTTTGCTTCACAATTAGGATTTACCACCAAATTTTCATGTTTTTTTTTTTTCTCACCTTTACCTCCTAGCCTACATTACAACCCCTTTTAAAGTCCTTTCGACTTGGATTGGTTGAGTCACTAGTCGGTGGAGGGAGCTAGATTTCAAGCATATGGAGAGAGCATGACTTGGTAAGATGTCGGGTCACCCTTGTTTCATTTGTTCCGGCTCCTTCGTGGAGTCATGAGATGCTACCTTGAAGGGTGGATTTGAATCCAGATGAGGGAACGCGGTAAGAATGTATGGAATGCGGGTGGAGTGGAGCATGTTAGAGTTCTCTATGCTTAGCATAACTTATCTTTCAATCAACCATTGGCATCCAAAAACGTGCTTACTCTTAGTGCTTAGAAAGATTGCCATCCATCTATGCTTGTTTGTAGTTGATTTTTTTTTTTTTTTTTTTTTTCTATTTTGCTTGTGTTTGGATAATCGTTTCTCAATCTTCTTTGCCTTTAGCTTTGCTCGAGGACGAGCAAAGGTTTAGCTTGGGGGAATTTGATGAGTGACATTTATGTCGCTCTTAGGATAGTCTTTTCTAGTAGTTTTAGTAATAATTCGGTCCATTTCAATATGTTTTTGCTATGATCCGCCCATTTCGAGTATTCTACCTTTGTGGCGCGTAATGTGTATTCATGTGGTTTAGGTAGTTTATACTCCCCTCCTCTTTCGTTGTATTACGCCTTGCCTTCCTGTTCCATGATTGCAGGTGTATGCCGTTGATTCGGAGATGGAAGGAACAAGGGCTAAACGGGAAGAAATCCAGACCAGAAAAATGGCGCGGGCGCGCCACCAGAGGAGCGGGCGCGCCACCTGTAAGCGCGGGCGCGCATCCCTTGAGCGCGGGCGCGTTGATGAGCTGGACCAACCATTAAATACCCACTTTGGAGCGGGCGCGCATTTCGAGGAGCGGCCGCGCCATCATTTAACGCGCGGTCGCGCCATTGTTGGGCGCGGGCGCGCCTGTCTACTGCTGATTCAAATCCCGATTTCAGCCCAAGTTAAAAGAGGGAGGCAAAACGGCTAACGGGGGGGACAACATTCTATCATAGGGATATTATTTATTTTAGCATAGAACCTTAGAGGAGAGTTTTTTTGGAAGGAATTTTTCTAGGGTTTTGTTTTAGCCACTTTTGTATTGAACAATCTTGATAGTTTTTAGTGTAATTTTCATTGTCTATCAACATTAGTTTTACTCTTAGTTTTTGAAGAAGTAGTTTTGCAACATTGATGTATGGTCAAGCTTGGAGATTGAATGATGTATGGCTCTTTATTTGGATTTCAATGAAGGTTTTGATATATTTCTCTCTTTTCTCTTGTTTTTATGATTAAAGTTTCTACCTTTGTTAGTTTAGTTGATAAAAACTTTGTCTTTCTTACTATTTCATTGGTTATAATGTTGCTTAGTATGATTGTAGTTGTAGTTATGACTAGTGAGTAGTTTCTTGTTGCTAGGGGTTTGGTGAAGATATGCTTTGAGTTTGATGTATGCTAGGCTAGGTTAATTTGGAATATTTGTGATTAAATCTTCCTTGTGCTTATACTTATTAGCCACTCCATGTTTATGGCCATACGCATGTTGTGGTTGAATGACGTAAACTAAATCGTGACGATAGTGCGACTTAGGAATAGTCATTAGGTGATCGATTATTGCATGACCTTAGCTTGTATGCCTTACGACGATAGTGTGAGTGTATGCTAGCTAGGAAAGCTCTTAATCCCGATAGGTGATTAGAGAGTATTCTTGATATTGCCTTGTATGAGTTGCTTGGGTTACATGTAAACCTATTTTCCGATGCCTACCTTCGTTGAATTCATAGCATGTTTGATCCTTCCCCCTAGTGCTTGTTTTAATTGTTATTCTATCCCTCTTAGTCATTACTTTACCCACCATACTTCTTGATCGAATTAGATTAACATTAGGAGATAAATAGCGGTGCTTAATCGTTTCCCTGTGTTCGACCCTTGACTTGCCTCTATACTCTTTTAGTTGCATGTTTAGGACTACAAATATCATTTGATAGAGGTGTCTTAGTAACGACCTAAAATACCGCCTGTCACGACTCCTCCTCCAAACCCTACTAAAGGGTGGGAGGCCGGATGTATACAATCAGTCTGATATTTTAGTTTTGACAGACATTTGCTACTGATAAGATCTGAGGAGCTTCCAGTATCTATAAGGATTCGGCCAACTCTCTGGTTGGCCACTTTACATTCAATAACGATAGGGTCGTCATGCGGCCCCCTTACCCCTCCTAGATCTTCTTCAGTGATGACAATCTCAGGAAATGAATATTTGGAGGGCTGTTCTTGGTGAACGGAATTTACATCTAACCGCCTGATATTGTTTTTGTTGCCCCTAATAGTGGGGCCGCCTCCTGAGAAGCCGCCTGCAATGGTGTAGACGACTGCATCATCTGTATCAGAGCTGTCGACCTGTTGATTCTTTTTGGCCGACTGCTTTTTTGAGGAAGTGTTCCCCGTAGATTTCTTGACATAAGTGTCAAGATCACCTTGCTCAGCCAGGCGGTCCAGATACCGCATGAGACTGATGCAGTCATTGGTGTGATGACCAACATCATCATGATAAGCACAGAATTTATCTTGGTTCCGGTTGTTTGCAGAACCCTTCATGGGGACCGGCTTCTCAATTGAGATCCGTCCCTCGATTTCTTTTAGGATAAACTGGTTATCCTTGTTAAACGCATACTTTGGAAGTATGGTTTGAATTCTTTTTTCTTTTTCTGGGCCGGCTGTTTAGAGGAATCAGCCGCCCAGACCTCTTTTCTCTTCTCTTCCTTGTTTGACGACTGTATCTGTCGTCCTTTTTTGTCGAACTTTTTCCCGTCCGACTGTTTCACTGTACTACAAAGATCAGTTGCCTGTATATAGGCTTCTGCTTCAATCAAAGCCTCCTGAAGAGTCGCCACCCTCTTTCGAACCAGATCAAATTTGAAGGTCGACCCGTCTTTGAGACCCCTGAAAAAGTCCGTATAAGCTACCTCATCCGGTAACCCTTGAATTTGTATTCTCATCAGGTTAAACCGCCTGATGTAAGAACGAAGCCCCTCCTTCTCGCCCTGCTGAATTGTTCCCAAATCAAGGGTCGTTTTCTTCGCAGGGATGTTCATGGAAAAGTTGGAGGTGAACAAGTAAGCAAGCGTCCTGAAGTTGTTTACACAACCAGTCGGCAGGTTGCCGAACCATTGTTGTGCAATTCCTTTGAGGGTCGCTGGAAAACACTTGCACCAAGTGGGATCATCCAACCCTTGAAGGTACATTAGGTTGGAGAATGCCATCAGATGATCTTCTGGGTTAGTAGTGCCATCATAGGCGCCTACTAACACATTTTTCACTTTGGCCGGCTGAGCGGCTTCAGTGATTTCCTTGGAGAAGGCCGACGGCTGTTCACCAAGTCTAAGAAACCGTAGCTGCCAGTCCAAAGGTTGGACATTTTTAGCTGCGTGTCCACCAAACGGAGGTGGCTGCATAAAATACTGTTGCTGTGGTACAAACGGTAAGTTTGGTACCGCCTGGTCGCTATGAAAGCCTGACCGACGGGAGGTGCCGCCTGACTGACTGTCATGACACGACTGGGTATGCCTCATCGAGGTATTTCGCAGACTTTCTTGAAAATTTGAAGTAGAGGCCGACTCTGACAGTCGATCACTCTTCTTCTGTTCTAACAGCAGACGAGCGTCTGTGTATGTTTTCTTCGACCCGTCCGCCTGAATGTGACGAACAGGTTTCCTACTTCCTGCAGGAAAACGGAATTTTGTGAAATCAAGAGCAGGCGGCTCCTGCTTCCTTGATTTAGGATGAGGAGTCGCCTCCCGCCCTTGAACTGGCTTCCTTTTCAGTGAAGTGGATGGTTTCTTGGCCGACTGTTCCTTGGCCGGAACAGGCTTCTTATTAAGCAACTCTTGAATTTCTCCCTTGAAGTCCCTCATGAAGGTCATGAGTTCGTTCCTTGTGATGGGAGCAGACCCATCAGTCGGCTGTTGCCGAACAGGCGGTGCGCCTGCTGGCTCGCTTCCTGTTTGAAGATGCTCCCGCTCCCTCCTTTCGGTATGACGGGTACGTCGGGCCCTTAGGGTACCGTCTGAAGCTGTGTGAGCTTCAACTTCAAATTCACTCTCGGTATCATGGTCCGACTGAACTTGAGGGTCGTCTAGGGGACGCCTCTCTTCAGGAGTCGGTACAGACGTGGATGCCATCTCAGAAGTACTCTCCCCACAGACGGCGCCAAATGTTTCGGGGTTTTCTGATGTCCTGCGGGAGAGTTACAACACCGAGACTGGAACCGGACGCCTGTACCTGCAAAATAACGGAGACTCCTGGGAGCTCCGCCTCCAACGATCAAGTTAGTACTTGTTTGAGGAGTAATAAGTGCGGAAATTAAAGGGGGAAGATCTGGTTCCTCTAGGGGAGGAGTGATCAGTGTGTTCAGACTTCTCTAGGTGAGAGTAATTAATTGCCGAATCCCCTTTAATGAGGATTAATTAAGTATTTATAGTCTTGAGAAGCGTGCCACTCTCTAGGTTTAGGGTAAACCTAGGGCTGACTGGGCCTCTAAACAGGATTGGGCCTTGTTGGCCGGTTTTCCCATTTGGCATGGGTGGACACGTGGCGTGTCTCGATTGGTCCGTAGAGGACGTATCTGTGATTGACACGTGGCAGGCTCCTATTGGCCTACGTGAAGGACACGTGGCGGAACCTGGCTGGTCCACTTGTCAGACGGTGATTGGTGGATAAAAATCCCCTAATCAGTCATAAAGCACAAGAACGAATAAATGATTACAAATATGTACTACGTATGTAATTGTGCAAGATTGTAAGGAAACTCCATGTTTCGTGATAATGGAATGGAACTCCATCCCCAAAGGATATAAATTTCCGTTGACATTTTGCCACTCGGATCATCTCCAATGGTAAGACTCAATTTAGAGTATTAAAATATAAAATGAGTTGTTTTTCACATCTAATGGTGATACTCAATCCACTTCTTAATTTAGTAACTCATGTGATATATAATTTCCCAATGGTAAGACTCTTTTAAGTATACTAATGCCATTTTTCAATATGGCCCACTACATCCAATAAAATAAAAAAATTTATCTTTTTGAAACATTAAAAATTAAATAAATAATCAACTAATATAAAATTGATAAGGGCCCAAGAGTGAGGGATAGCTCAGTTGGTAAGAGCTTTCCTCCCGGTTCTAGGTGATCCTGGGATCGATTCTCATCCCCGCCCTAGTGGCTCATATGAACCAAAAAAAATAAAATTGATAAGGGCCCGCATTTTTTGTCAATTGAGACTCAAAGTTGAGTATCCAAACTTAACAACTTTCTTTTAAAATGAGTATCTAAGTTTAAATACCAACTTATTGGTATCCTTTATAATAAATACCCTCTCTCCTAAAAAACTTCAATGAGTCTCACCACTAGAACTAGTCTAAATACCACTTATAAAAAGGGTAGTATTTCGTATAACCTTTTTTTTATTTTATTTTTAAACAATAGTACTTCGTAATTTCGTATAACCAAGGTTTGTAAATTGTAATGCTTTGTAATAATTAAAAAATAAATTGAATTACATGTAGCAATGGGTTGGACTGACTTTTCTTTGGATGGTAATATTAAATTTTCTCCATGTATATTATACTTCCTCCGTTAACAATTATTTACAACAAAGGAGGTTAGCGCGAACTCCTAGGCAAAACTTCTTAAACATAATTATTAAAAGTTATGGACATATAATAAACTATTAATCAAATAAAATAAAAAATAAAAGCAATTACAAATTTACAATAAAACGAAACCGCCTAGATTCACCACCACACGCCACCCAGAATCACCACCCACGCAACCCAGAAGGCCAGAACCCACAAACCACCACCCATGCCACCCAAAACCCACCCACAAACCACCGAAATCCACCCAAGAACCACCAGATCTGAAACCCAAAAACCAAACCCACCCACAAACTACCCCCAACAACCGCCCAAAATCACCAATGAACCACCAACACCCACAAACCACCAACACCCATCCACGAACCACCAACAGCCACCCACGAACCAGAAAAACCACCCACAAACAACAAAAACCACCAGATCTACCGAACCCACCCACAAACCACCAACAACCACCTACGAACCAAATGAAAGATGAGAAATGAAGAAGAAGATGAGAGATGAAGAAGGAAGAAGATGATGAAGTGAGGAATGAAGATGGAGGAGAGAGATGGTGGAGAGATGAAGATGAATCAGGATTTTTCGGGAAAAAGTTAGATAATTAAGTTAGATTAGGGTTATAATAAGTTGTAATTATATGTAGTATTATGTGTTAATAATTTTTAAATGAGGGTATTTTGGTTATTTTACCAGAAAATAGTTACTATATTAGGAAAAAAAATAATTTTGTTGCAAATAATACTTAGCACCCTTTTTTGATAAATGTTGTAAATAATTGTTAATGAAGGTAGTATACCATATCATTCTAAACTAATTCATTACGGAGTACCACTTGCCCAAAAAAAAAAAAAAGGTTATTAAGAATCTAGTGATTATATACTATGTATGCTAAATTGCTAACATCAAAAAGCATGTAGGAGAATTGAAGTGGAAGAATTGGAGCATGTATGAATATCCTTCGATTCATTTTGATTTGATAATTGTGGGTTTGAAAAGGGGCCCATATATTCAATGTTTTGGCCTGTCATGTACCGGATTAATCCATCCAATTGTGGGCTAATAGAAATGGGTAAGAGTGGGAGACCTCCTGGTGCAGTGACACAAGAGGTCGCCTCACATCCTCGAAGTGCGAGGTTCGATCCTCATCAGCAACAAATCTCTCCTCCCCCCCTACTCCTCTAGGGCATTACCAGCTAAAGATCTATTCTATTCAGCTTATTTTCAGTTCAGTTTAGTTCCTAATTTCCTTCTCTTATAAACAATTTATTTCAACTCTATTCAGTTCAGTTCAGTTCAGTTGTTTTTAGTATATCGGAACAAACCCTAAGTTTTGTGTGATTAGAGCATTCGGTTAGTGCCCGATTGACCTTAAATAAATAAATAAATAATAGAAATGGGTAAAAAAATGCTTATAATTATGGTTATTGTAAATAGGTACTACGCATTTTTTTTTTTTTTTTTTTTTTTTTTTTTTACAACAGGTACCTTCAATTTTTAAATAAAACTAAGGAGTAATAAAATTTGTCAAATACGACTTTTTATAAGGTCAATATTGTCAAAAATTGTTGTCAAAGAAAACCTTTGTTTACTTTTGACGTTGTCCCTCTATATTTCGAAGTTGAGGGACTCTTGCTACTTTGCTAGGTACGTGTTTTTTTTTTTTTTTAATTTTTAATTCACACCCCTTTTCCTTCAAAGTTCCCTCTCTTACTGGTTAACTTGGTACATTTGTCGTATTGAATGTTAAAATTTTCATTTTTGATTTTTTGGGCCACTGCTCCTCTCTTATTACTTAATTAGTCCCTTTCATGGGAATTAAGGATAGTTGGCATAAATATCATTCATCAACAAAATGTTATGCTGTGCAATCGTAGGCTTATCATCTAGGAGGAACATCTTTTATCCACAACCTTTCGTCTAATTTGGTTAGAAAGAAATTGGACATAACTACCCTACATCACCGACTTTAATGCAATCTCCTTTTTTTTTTTTTTTTTTTTTTAAATAGACCTATTTAAAACATTGACTTGATAAATTTTAATCGTATATGATCCTAACTCAATTCAGATGTGAGAGTATTGAAAAAATGAAATCGTGATCAATCGATAATGATTGTTGTGTTAGTGTATCACTTTCTTCCTCTTAAGTTTTATGTACCAATTGGGCCAATTATACATGTTTTCGTCCAATTCAATCCAATTGGGCCGGTCCAAATGTTTTAATTACAAAAGCCCAAAAGTAAGGTTCAATTCTCCGATCCAAAGGCAAAGTCAGTTAAGGCCCAGTCACTGTGGCAAGCCCACTTTGGTCCACGGCCTAGTTCACCTATTTGGGCAAGGAATAAAACCCTTCAATTGTCTCATTAAGAAGATATTCAATTCAAGCCTCAAACATTACTTCTTTTGCATAGCTTTCTCTCTCAAAACACTGTACTGACTTTAGCATCGGAGGGGCCTTCCTCGGCACAACCTCCGAGGCTAGTTTACATGTGTTTGCTGTGCAGGAAACCCTCGGCCTAGTCATCACTTGGACCGAGATCAATCTTCTCCCACCGAAAAGGACCAGCCGAAGGTCCTATTATTTTCAACCGAAACAATACAATTACGATTATGTAATGCTAATAATTTTGCCTACTATAATATTTCTTACCTAGATAATTAGTCGTCATTTTAAAATAGAGAGAAAATTGAATTAAGAATATAACAACTAAATTTGAACAAACATAATATATAATGTATATTAGTCGATATAAGTAGATCGTTGTAATTCTTGTATGTAAGGTATATTAGTCTTTCATCCTTACAAAGAAGGATAAAAAGGAGGTCATTAAGAGACATTGAGATAATTGACTCAAGAAAAAGTAGCAAGCTAGTTATTATAGTGTTCCAATTTTAAATTTATTATTACTTTTTACATGTGATGATAGTCATTATATGTAAATACTACATAGTGCACATAATGATGATATTATTGTTAGTAACTCCAATTGTATGCATGCGAACCAGTTAAATTGGGGGAGGATAAGGTAAATTGACCAAATTCCCACATCCCAAACCACAATTAGTAAGAATTGAATTTTAATATTAAGATCATACGGTAGAATTTCTATCAACTACACCAAATATTATTAACACCTTTGCATATTTAGGAAAAATGGAAATAAATAATCCCACCTTTGCATGGTCTGACAATAACAATCCCACCTTTTGGTTATTACGAGGCAATCCCACCTTTGTATGTCATATTCTTTTAACAGACCTTTTTACCTACAGCCTGTTAATCAGGTTAAATTTTTTTTTTATTTTTTTTAAAGCTACGTGTCGCTCAACAATTGCTCAAAATAAAAGAAGTTAAAAACAAAAACAAAAAGAGGTAAAAAAAAAAAAAAAAAAAAAAGATAAGAAAAGAGCCCACCACCCACTAGCCACCCCAACCACTGTAAAACCCTAACCTGTACCCTCGCCCCAGCGAAAACCGGCCGGCCACCACCCTAAACCCCTGAAATTGGCCGACTGAAACCCCCTAAATACCAAAAACCACTTTGCCGACCAAAAGCCACCCCCAAAATCACCCCCTTACCCAAATCGATCCCACCCCCGAATCCACCATAACCACCACAATAACCACCCTGAAAATGCTACCCAGCCGCCGAAAACCATCTCTAATCATTGAATATCCTCGAACCTTCCATCCTAGCCCCGAAAAACCCCACCCAACCACTCTAACCAAAAATCCCCACCTCGATCAGCCCGAAATCCCCCCTTAAACATCATAAAAACTCGACCCCAACCGCGAAAACTCCACCGTTTCCCTGATGGGCGGGTTCCGGCCGGCAACTTTCAGAGGTTAAGGAGGGCGGTTGGCCGATTTTTGGTGGTGGCTTGGGTATGGACTAGGGTTTCACGGTGGGAGGTTGGTGATTGTTTTTTTTTTCTTTTTTTTTTTCTGTTTTCTGTAATTTTGTTTTTTTGTTTTTTATTTATTATTAAAAAAAATTAAATGAACCTATTAAAATTTGACACATGGCATATGACCTACAAAAATTGGTCACCAACAAATTAAGATTCATTAAAAGAAAATGACATACCAAAGTGGATTTGCCTTGTAATAATCAAAAGGTGGGATTTCTATTGTCAAACCACGCAAAGGTAGGATTATTTATTTTAATTTTTCTTTTATTTATTTATTTATTTATTTTTGGTTACTTTTTTTGGTCACAAAATCAGGTGTATCTTATTTACTTGGCATATGTTTTTCCCACCTCTCAATCTCTCATCTTCTATCTCCATTTCTCTACTACGACTTCCCACCCCTTAAACTCTTTAAGGGGCAGAGGAGCATTTACTCTTCCACAACAAACATGGTACTATCTGCTGTGATATTTAAGTGTACTGGAGTTTGTAGTTATTTATTATTTAATTACTTTAATTTATTACGGAGTACGTATTTTGTATAAAGAGCCGAAACACAATAAAGTTATACGGACTAGTATGTAGTGATGTAATAGCTTAGTATTGTAGACGGTTTCAATCTATCCCAAGCTTGAGAACTATCTTTAAGATCCTTTACAATTTTACATATGTTGTTCGACAAAAATAGCTGACATTAATAATGTGGTAGACCAATAATAAGATGTAATTGTATGTTTATATATCAAGATGGCTAATTGAACAATCCCCCCATCTATATGTAGATAATGCATATAATTTAATTTTTTATTTATTTTTTTTTTTTATTTTGATAAGAATAATGCATATAATATTGACACTATTGTTCGTATTTTTCCAAAGAAAGACGTTTTCTTTAATTGGTTATCCAAATTAGAATATTATGACTCGTGATTTATCTTCCGTCAACCTAATAATTAGACATACACAACATATGAACAATGGTAAACTCAAATTAAAAGGTATTAGTCCAACTACCTATTCAATTAATCAAAGTAGGTCGGTCACGACAATCAATAATTAGGGGTTTAAAAAAATCAGCTAAATTTATCCCAAAAAAAAAAAAATAAATAAATAAATAAATATGCAAAACACGGGTCTAACGCTGAGAGTGATGATAACTGTAAGAAAGCAAGCAGCATGTTCCACGGAAAAGAATTACGGAGTATACGAATTGTACGTTTTATTTTCTTTTCTTTCCACAAAATTAGGAACACTTTACAATTATTTATATCTATGAAACTTCCTGGAAAATACCCTCCTTCATAAAATGCCGTGCCCCTAGGGACATTATCTTTTTTTAATTTTAGCCTTTCTGTTTCTACTGATTTTACTAAAGTTTTTTTAATTCAGTTAATTTATCCGAACAGGACATAAATTCTGTTCACAGAATTAAATTTAATTCCTTAAAGATATTCAGGGTAAGAATTTTTTTTTTTTTTTTTTTTTTGCCCATATTACATGCAGCTTACTTCATTTTGAGGTTATAATTACAATTTATAATTAGGAAAATTTGTCAAGAATAATCTCAACTTTCGATTATTTTTGGGAAATTATCAATGGTACACCCAAGGTTCGGGCCTTTATCAATGGTACACCTACTCAATTATTCTTTATCAGTGGTACACCCAAGGTTTCACACGGTTATCAGCGTTACACCTTACCGTACGCTTTCCGTAAAAAAAAGTTAGCTTTGGCTTTTTTGATTTTTTAACTTAAAAAAAAAATTAATTAACTGCCAACCCCTCCTTTCCTGACCCCACTGCCAGCCACCCCTCCCTCCATCTGACGGAGGCTAGCGCCCAACAACCCCCGGCGCTGGCGATCCCATCCTCGAACCCTAAACCACCTTCTCGAAAGTCGAAACCATCCTCCTACACCACAATTCACCCCTCAATTATCCACCAATCACCACCAACCTGCCGCAACAGTTCACATCCCGTGCCTTACCACCATTCACCACACACTCCTTCTCCAGCCACAGCCCAAAATCGCCACCAATCACACCCAACAACACCACCAGTCAACCGCATCTTTCACACCAATACCGCATCAATATTGCAGCCACGCAACAACCCACATAATCAACGCTCTAACCTCCCTCATCTCACTCTGACCCGTCACCTGTCGCTGGCTAGCAACACCTCAACCCGCAACGGACTCCCCTGCAATCACAAAATCAGAAACAAGCAAATTCAATTTCACCCAAAGAACCTATCTCAAAGTTCGGTTCAAATCCTGCTTTCAACCCATTGCTTCCTCCTGGTCAATTCCAACTAGGGTCAAGTTCAAATCTTGATGTGTTAGGCGCCGGCCGCCGGCAGGGGAGGGGGCTAGCTGTGGGGGGAAGGGTGGGGGTTTCGGGGTGTACCGACATTAATGGTGGGGGTTTTAGGGTGTATTGGCTTTAATGGCAGGGGTTTCGAGGTGTATCAGTTTCTTTGGTGGGGGTTTCGGAGGGTGTAGGGTTCAAGAGTGGGTGTTTCAGGGGGTTTTGGGTTCAAGGTTGGGTGTTTCAGGGGGTTTCGGGTTTTAAAGGTTGGGGTTTCAACAGGGTTTTTAGGGGCTGTCAGATTTGGTTACTTGTAGCAGGAATTTATGGTGGTGGAAGGGAAAAGGAAAGAAAAAGGAAGAGGAAAGAGAAGGGGAGGGGTGGTCAGAGGGGGGTGGGATGTCCGGGTGGGCTGTCGGAAGTTATGGAGGAGGAGGAAGGATGGAGGAAAGAGAAAGGAAGGAGGTAGGAAAAAAAGGAAAAAAAAATAAAAAAAATAATCAAAATTTAAAAATTAAAAAAAATTATCTTATTTTATTAATCTAGCTTTTTTTAAAATTTTATTTTATTTTATTTTTATTGTTTTGGACCAATCCCAGGCCGCCACATGTCAATTTTTAAGTTAAAAAATCGAAAAAAAAAAAACAAAACTAACGTTTTTTAACGAAAAGGGTACGGTAGGTGTACCGCTGATAATTGTGTGAAACCTTGGGTGTACTACTGATAAAGAATAATTGAGTAGGTGTACAATTAATAAAGGTCCAAACCTTGGGTGTACCATTGATAAATACCCTTTGTTTTTTAATAATCCCAACTTTATATTTCATCCGCTCTAAATAGTTCCGGGTGACCAGTGACCTATTAAACAAGTAATTTTTTTTTTTTTAAAGTTTAATACACACGTATCACCACGTGATTGGTAAAAAACTTTTATAAAACTAATTAATTAAAAAAAGATAAAAAAAAAAAAACCACCAAATCCCCCGCACCACCCAGGCCGTCCCCTCCGGCAGGCGCCACCTCTGTCCCCCTCCCCTTGCCGGCACCGGACCGAGCTATACCACGGTCGGCGCCATCCGTAACCCTCTCCCGCCGTGAGCCCTCTCCCTTCCACTTAATTAAACCACCATCCCCTCACCCCAAAACACCACGAAATGTACTTAAAAAATAGCCATTAAAGCAATTATAGCCAACAATAATTACACAACAGAGAACCAAATTACTAGCCTGTTCCACCACCATGAGCAAGAAAATTAAATTATCATAAAATCAAGAATAATTATTTGCCAAGTGGCAGCGCCATAGGTTGTGATGACTACTGCTTGGCTTACCACATCTGAGTTTCAATAAACAGATGTTTTGGGGAGAGGGGATGATGTTTTGGGGTGAGGAAATGGTGGTTTAATTATGTGGACGGGGGAGAATGTCAGGGCGGCGCCGGCGCCGGGGGAAGGTGTCTGGGCGACGGCCGGTGCTTGGGAGTCATGTGGTTGGGCTCGGCAATGGGGTGGCTTGGTTGAAGAGGCTGGTGGTTTTTTTTTTTTTTTTGTAAATTTTTTTTAATTTTTTTTATTATTATTTTAAACCTATGGTAGAATGACACGTGTCCGATAACTTGTATGGCAAGTTGAATGACTGGATGAGACTGTTTTGAACGGATAGTGTATAAAGTTGGGATTATTAAAAAATAATCGAAAGTTGGGATTATTTAGAATAGATAGAGCAAAATTGGGATTATTCTTGGCAATTTTTCCTTATAATTATGATAATTATTCATATGAATGTCAACTAACGAAGTTGATGAGAGTGAGGGATAGCTCAAGTGGTTAAAACTTTCCTCCGATTCCAAGATAACTTGCGATCGATTCTCACCCTCAACCTTTTGTGGCTCTCTAAAAAAATAAAAAAAAAATAAAAAAAATAAAAAAAACCAAATAAACTTGGTTTAAGTATGAAAAGTGTATCAACAATATGTCAATATGTGATAAAAACACGCCTATATTAATAGGAGTACTGTGTAACAGACTAACGATAGACAAAAGATCACTCCAACACTTTTGCACAATATTGATGAGGTTATAACCCAAAAGGCAAAAAGCCCAAAACCAAAACTGATATTTAGTCAACTTCTGTAGAATGCATCACAAAGATGCAGAGTGCGGCATTACAATATTTTTGAACTACTGTTCTAAACATAAACAGATTTTCAAATCAACTTCATCTTGCATTTTTTAAGTCTACACAAGTTCACGTCGGAGCAGAGTTTGCTATGGATACATATTTTCTCCGCATAAAAAACACCCTCAAATCAATTGATAGTGAAAGAGTACACTTTAATTTTAATGTGAGACAATAGTTTTAACTTACTTACATACATGATATTTTTCAAACACGTAAAAAGCTAATAGAAAGAACAAAACCAGTGAAAATTACGGCAAAAACGTGTAATTGGATGCATTCTTACATCTCTAAGTCGCTAGCATAGTCAGATTTCCACACAAATTATAAAGTATGGAAGAGAATGAGATAAAAGAAATCAATTTCCACGTTATGTGCACACTTAGCTCCAAAACAGACCATGGTGACTTTTCTAACTTGCAACCAACTTTTTTTTTTTCCAAACAACCCATGTTCAAATATATTGTAAATAATAATTATAATAGCAATCAATTATAACTACTTTGATTAGTGGCTTTCCCAAACACGCCATAGTGGTATGTTAGTGCGTAAATTCTAATCCACAATTATACAATATGTCAATATTGATTTGTAATATACTGGTGTATATATTTGACTACTAATATCATTAATAATTTTGTGTCTAAAATAAAATTAAAAAGATTAATATACATGCAAGTAGTAGTTTGTGTTACATTATAAAAAAATCCTAGCCGTCTCCTCTTTTTTTTTTTTTCTCTCTAGAGTTCTTAAAAAAAAAAAAAAAAAAAAAAAAGTGTCTTATTTTTCCATTAGTTTCCTTATGTTTTTGTTATTAAATTCAATAAAACTACACTTTTTGAAGGTTCTAAGTACCCTGGCCTGTAGTGGATTTGAGTGTAGTAAATGCCCCTATGATGGACTTTGTTTTAGTTTTAGTTTTGTTTTTTGAGTTTAGTATGGTACAAGTTGTTTGTCAAATTAACTCAATACCTCCCAGTTTTCATTATGCTGAACCGTATACATAAATAGTTTACAATATATTCCTAATTATCTTAGGCTTAGGAATAAGATCAAATCAAATATTAACATAAAGGTAACTAAGGACTACTAACAATATTTCCTAAATATTATCTTTACATATATAATATTATCTCAACATCCCCCCTAAAGATGGAGCATGAAGATCTCGAATGCCCATCTTGTTAAGAAAAAAACTCAAATTGCGCCTTTCGCAATGCCTTTGTAAAGATATCCGCTAAATGTATCTTCGTAGACACATATGACGGACATATGAGACCCTCTTTAACTGCATCTCTAATAAAATGACAATCAAGTTCAATATGCTTGGTCCGTTCATGAAAGACTGGATTATTAGCAATATGTAGGGCCGACTGACTATCACATAAAACTTTCATCCCTTGCTTGTGTTCAACACCTAAATCATAAAGCATTCTCTTTAACCACTTCAATTCACATGTCAACGTTGACATTGATCGATATTCTGCTTCTGATGAGCTTTTAGACACCGTATGTTGTTTCTTGGTCTTCCATGACACATGAGAAAAACCAACTAACACAAGCCAACCAATCAAGGATCATCGAGTTAATGGACAACTTGCCCAATCTGAATCACACCAACCTTCCAACTGCAGAGCACTATCAGATCTAAGAAGAATACCTTGGCCCGGACACTTCTTTAGATATTGAATCACTCTCAAAGTTGCCTCTCAATGCTCTTCTTTTGGTGACTGCATAAACTGAGATAGTATATGCACCGAATATGTCAAGTCTGGTCTAGTCACAGCTAGATATATCTGACGCCTATATTTCTCACCATCTGAAAAATCTTTCCCCCCTGAAACTGCTAGCTTGTGATTCTGCTCCATTGGAAAATAAATTCGCAGGTTTAGCACCTAATAACCCTGTTTCTGAAATAATATCCAAGGCATACTTTCTCTGACAAACATAAAATCCATGTTTGCTATGGGCTACTTCTAATCCCAAAAAATATTTCAAGGCTCCTAGATCTTTCATTTTAAAACATTCACACAAATATGCTTTAAAACTCTCCAATGCAAATTTACTATTACATGCAATAATCATGTCATCCACATAAACTAACACACTCAATTGCAATTTACCTTTTGACAAAGTAAACAACGAGTAACACTACTAGAAAACAGCCAATCAACGACGGAAAAAATCCCTCGAAAAACCCTGAAATTCCGTCGGAACGCACCGTCACATTACCTTTTGTAGGAATTTCGTGATATTCCGAGAAAATTTCCGTCGGAAAGGTCCATTCTGACGGAATTAAGGTTGTCGGAGTCAAGTTTGACTTTATTGGGAATTCCATCGCAACGTTCCGACGGAACTGTTTCCGTCGTTATAATTTACCTTCCGATGGAATAGTCCGTTGGAACCTGCCGGAAAAAAAATTTAAAAAAAAAAAGAAAAAAACCTACCTCGCCCTCACCCACCAGGCCCACCACCGTAAACCACCACCTTAACCCACCTAACCCTAACCCACCAGATCCACCCCCTTAACCCACCACCATAACCCACCACCGTAACCCACTACACCGTAACCCACCAAAACCCTCTAACCCAAACCCTAACCCCCCACGCCTAACCACACCCTTATCCCACCACCGCAATAACCCTCTTTACCCCACCAGACCCACCACCTTAACCCTAACCAACCATCTTCACCTACCAGACCCGAACCCACCCACCAGAACCTACCAACCCGAACCCACCTCACCACCCACCAAAAAAAAACCCCTAACCCGTGACAAAAAAAAAAAAAAAAAAAAAAAAAAAAAAAAAAAAATCAAAACATAAAATGAAAACCAGAAATTCAAAATTAAATAAACAATCTAAAATCAACACAAAATTCAAAATTTAACAAAAACAAATTATACTATACAATTATCTCAAATATTTTAACTTAAATATACAATTATTTCAATAAAAAAGTTATACATTGAAAATTTGAACAAAATAAAACTAGATCTAATTCTAATCAAAATTAAATGTAGATTTGTTTTCGGTGTTGGTGTTGTCGGAGGTTGTTGCGGTGGTGGTGTTCTTGCGCGGCCTTGGTGTTGTCGATGGTTGTTGCGGTGGTGGTGTTCTTGCGCGGTTGGTGTTGTCGGTGGTTGTTGCAAAGAGGAGTGATAAGGAGATCGAGAAGAAAAAGAAAGGAGGAAAAAGGAGGGATGAGAAGAGAAGAAGGAGGGATGAGAAGAGAAGAAGGAGGGTCGAGAAATTAAAGGGAAAGAAGAAGAAGAACAGGCGGCTTTTCCTAGAGGGAAAGAAAGAGAAAGAAGAGAGGAGAGAGGAGAGTATAGGAGAGGAAAGAGAATAGGGGGGTTTCTGTGAGATCCGTCTTTTTAGGATTTAGTTTTTTTTTTTTTTTTATAAAATTCCGTCGAAATATTCCGAAGGATTTGGAATTTTCCTACGGAATTAAACCCGTAGGAAATTAATATATTCCGAGGGATTTATTTTCCCTCGGAATTTACATCTTCCGACGGAAAAATCCGTCGGGAGAAATTTTCCGAGGGAATATTCCGTCAGAAGCAGTAAATTCCGAGGGAAAAAAAAATCCGTCGGAATATTTCCGAGGGATTTTCCGTCGCAACTTAGCTTTTCCGACGGATATTTCTGACAAACCAAAATTACGTCGGAATTTTCGAATTCTCCGACGGAATTTAAGTCCGTCGAAACGATTCCGTCAGAAAACGACCTATTTCTAGAAGTGTAATCTGAATATGATTGTTTAAAACCATATTTTTTCAAGCTGTGGACAATTTCTCGAACCAACACCTAGGTGCCTGTCTTAGCCCGTACAACGATTTCTTCATTCTGCACACTTATCTGAATTGTTTCTCTGAAACCCAGGGGGAACTTTCATGTAAATCTCCTCCTCCAAATCTCCATGAAAAAGGCGTTATGTACATCCATTTGATGCACTTCCCAGTCCTTCACCGCTGCTACAACTAGAAAAGTACAAACTGTTGACATCTTTGCCACGAGAGCAAATGTCTCATTGTAGTCTATGCCTTCCTCTTGATGATTTCCAAGACATACCAATCTAGCTTTTAATCTAATCAGTTTGCCTTTCTCATCTCTCTTCTCAATGTAAACCCACTTGCTTCCAAGCGCTCTATTCCCTTTCGGAAGTGTCTCCAAGGTCCACGTACCTTGATCTTCTAAGGCCTTAATCTCGGATGCCATTGCATCTCTCCACCCTTCATGTCTCATTGCCTCTTGAAAAGTTCTTGGAATTCGCGCCTCTGTTACTGCAGCAATACAGTTTCTATGTTTCGAGGAAAACCGATCATAATTAAGAAAATAGGTTATAGGATAAATAGTACCTGAGGAAGATGATTCCGCGGATGACAACGGTGGAGCTTTATTTTTTGGAATAGTATGCGTAACATAGTCACAAAGTTTTGTCGAAAGGAACTTCACACGCTTCCCTCGCCCCAACATTTCCTCATTCGTTTCATCTTGAGTAGTATGAATTTCATCATTTGGAACCTCATCTTGCTGTACATCAGTATCCTCCGCAACTAAGCTGCGACCTTCATCACTTCCCCGCAACTGGATTGCGGACTGTACTGCTTGTGGATAGTCTGCCCCCCCTACCGAGCTGGTGCTAGCTCTGCTTACGCTCAGCCCTCGATGATGAGGTTGCCTGCTGCAGGCTCTGCTCTCGCCCAACACCTGTTGGACTGCCTTGGTGCTGCTCTCGGCCAGCTCCCGATTGACCCTCGATGGGTGCTCCATCTCCTTTGGCTTCCTAAAATTCATACTCACCTCTTATTTCTTCCTTAACTCCACTATGTGGTATGCCACCCATGTTCCATTGCTCAAATTCATCACCATTGTCTACACTAAACATCTCCTCTCCTAATCCCGACACCAAAGACTCATCCGATTTCTCAACATAAGAAAAAATATGCTTATGAAATTTCACGTCCCTAAACACAAAGTACTCCCTAGTCTCCAAATCAAACAATTGCCACCCCTTTTTTCCAAAAGGGTAACCAAGAAAAATACATTTCCGACCCCGAGACTCAAATTTATCTCCCTTACTTCTTTGATTATGTGCATAACACAAACATCCAAACACACGAATTGACTCATAAGAAGGAATTTCGCCAAACAACATTGGAGTTTTATTGTCAAGTAAAGGACTCGGAGTAAGATTAATCAAATAACAAGCTGTCAAAGCACACTCCCCCAAAACTTAATAGGTAATCTACCTTGAAATCTTAATGCCCGTGCCACATTCAAAATATGTTGATGTTTTCTCTCCACTCTGCCATTCTTTTGAGGAGTACCAACACAAGAAGACTAAAAAATAATCCCATTTTTGACAAAATATTCCCTAAGATGATTAAATTCGGTACCATTATCACTACGAACCACTTTTATTTCTCTATTAAATTGGCGTTTTATCAAAGCAATAAAATTGAGAAAATGAAATTCAACTTCAGTTTTATTGCTAATCAAATAAATCCACACACCCCTAGAATAGTCATCTACTATTGTCAAAAAATATTTTGCACCACACGACAAGGCTACCCTGTAAGGACCCCACAAGTCAATCTGAACTAGATCAAACAAATTACTGGCTTTATTCTTGCTAATAGGAAACCTATCTATAGATTGTTTTGCCCAAGGGCATACATCACACACATTATTATTCCTCCTAATTGAGTTACTCGTAGGCGGAAGTAACTTCAAAACTTTCTCCGACGGATGACCGATGCGTTGATGTCAATGATCTACCACACATTCCACTGCTAGCACCTTCACTTGCGGCACACCTCGAAAAATAAATTCCATTTTCTCGTTCACCCACGCCAATTACCGTCCTTATCAATTGGTCCTGAATAACACAAATTTTGTTAGTAAATTGCATTGTACATCTAGATTCATCACTCAGTTTAGTGACAGAGATTAAATTACATTTTAAATGTGGTACAAACAACTCATTATCAACAACAAGACCACCCTCTAGTGTAACCGAACCCAATTGATTCACGTTCACTATTTGACCATCCGGTAATCCCACTGGATAATTTTGAATTGTTTTAATGTTTCTCATAATCGACAAATCATTTGTTACATGATTAAAGGCTCCGGTATCCACGATCCACGGGACTTTTGTCTTACCTTCTAAGCGAGACTTAGATTTATTACTAAGAAACTCAATGATTTGTTGTGCCTGATCGGATGTCACACCTACAAGGCCTTGTGTGGAGGGAGCCTGATTATTGTTGCTTCCCGCTGCATTGTTCACGCCCCCTTGGATAGCATTTGCACGATGTGCAGTATTTGTAGAAGCATTACTTCGCCCCCCACTAGCATCACGACCACTATTTCTTCCCCACGACCACCTCGTCCTCCTCTACCGGCACCTCTACCTCCTTTACGATTCTCGTCCCACCATTCGGGAAACCCGATCAATTGATAACAACTCTCTTTATCATGACCTTCCCGATTGCAATGAGTACAAAATGGTCTTTCACCATCACCCGAGGTCGACTTAACTCATGAGTCCACCTTAAAAGCCATCACATTCTCCTTTGTCTTTCCATCCCTCGAACGAAGCCTCTCGATGTTTATCACTGCTTGATATGCACTATCCACAAGAAGCAAGGGCATTTGTGCCAACAATTGAGCCCGGATTGCCTCGTATGGATCATCAAGCCCAATCAAAAAATAGTGCAAGTAATCTTCATCACGAATGTCACCTACTTGCATTGCTTTGCAATATTGCATTTGCATTGCCCACAATAACACTTTGGAACTCGGCAGTACCGTAGCAGCTCCGTCCATATTTTGGATAACCGTCCAAAATACTCTGTAACCGACTCTGAGGACGTTTGCTTACACTCTCCCAAAGAATTCTTCAATTGACAGACTCGAGTACCACTTACAACACAATATCGTTGTTGAATATGTACCCATAACTCACTCACGTAATCATAATCTCAGATGGTGGGACGCAAGGAATCATCCAACGTATTACTAATCCAAAAAACAAGCATGGAATTTACAGCTACCAAATGCTTCCTCTTTGGAGAATCGGCTGCAGGCTCCTCAATCGAGCCATCCACAAACCCAAACTTCCACTTAGCAATCAAGGCTCTACGTATAGCCTTAGCCCACTCGTCATAATTCGCCTCGGGTAGCTTGATTGGTGTAATAATTATTCTGGGATGATCACTCGATCCCAGATGATACTCAAGATCGACAGTAGGTGGTGGCGGAACATCATCATCTCCCTTCGCCATTACCAATCACGCTGAAAAAAATAAAATAAAATTGTGGATTCCTAAACCTAGGCTCCTGATATCATGTCAAATTAACTCAATACCTCCCAGTTCTCATTATGCTGAACCGTGTACATATATAGTTTACAATATATTCCTAATTATCTTAGGCTTAGGAATAAGATCAAATCAAATATTAACATAAAGATAACTAAGGACTACTAACAATATTTCCAAATATTATCTTTACATATATAATATTATATCAACACTGTATCATGGGTAAAGATTTGTGTGGGATCGAAAAAGAGGTTAATCCTTCGATTACAATCACATGAATCAGACGAAAATTTTCTTCACGACTACAACAGAACAATAGACCCCCTCGTCGAAGAAGGCTGTAAATCACAGCGATATGAAAGAGGGTATGAAGAATGTACGATTTGCAATAACGATCGTTGCTCTGCTGAAAGGAAGTTTTTATTTGATTCAATTGTCATGTATTTATTAGATATAAATCTCTTTGTAGATGTCGTATGACTTTTTATTTATGAATCAATCTTTATCCAAAAAAAAAAGTATTTTGTGTTACATTTGTCAAATTGGGTTGGTCGGACTAGTTTCGAGTAAAAAATTAAACAGATTTAATATATTAATTGACCTAATTTCAATTTATATATCCTTCATTCTTTTTTGTTCTACTCACAATTACTATTCATTGGATCAAATAAAAAAACTTTGATCATCTATTACGGCTTATATACAAATAAAAATTTATCATATATGTTCTAGTTAGAATTGTTTTAATGTTTATTATCTAAATATCATATTTTCATAATTTGTCTTACACATGTAATTAATGTAATAATTGGCCAAACATGTGAGTTGGAGACCACATAAAATGCAAGTGATAAAAGAATGGAGGGAGTATACTCATATAGAGGGTGCTATCAAATTATCATTCACGGCAACAGCCATAAAAATGATCAATGATTAGAGGGAAATGATCTTTTTAATTTGTCAACTAAAGTCATGATAAATCTACCTACGATGATCCAACGTATATCTGCCAAAAAGACTAAAAGTTATTCATTGAATCATCTTAAAATTTAAATGCAATGGTGTTCAATCATGCACAATTTTTTTAAAAAAGTAAAGATTTTAAACCCATAACCTTGTAGTTAATTAAAAAAAAAAAAAGAGAAAAGAAAAAGAAAGTTAAATCTAATAATTATTCATTATAACTAAAGTCATATTTTGTTCCCCTTAAGTTTAATTAATACATTTATATAAGTTATGAAAAGGTAAAATAAATTCTACTTAAGCTTAATTTGATTACAACTAAACTAAGTTGTGATAAGATTATTTAGATAATTTAAACACTTATAAATAAGTTTAATGTATTAATCAATGAAAAATCAAGTGAATATATACTTCGTATAATGCACTGGTGTGTTTTATTCATCTAATATGCACTTTTATTGTATTTGAATTTATCTAAACTTACCCAGAGAACTTATTTTAATTATATATCGTAATTTAAATTTGGGTTGCCCTTATCAACTCTTATTAAAAGCCTATTTTGTTCTGAATTATCTTATTTGAATTAATTATTTTTCTTAAAGTAAGTAAAAAGGTGAACAAAAGTCTTAAGACACACGATGATCGATATGAGCAATTTGATCGGCTACTTGATTTGACTATCCGAGACATACAGTTTTTTTTACAACAATTTGTAAGAAATTAAAGAGCCATGAACTTTTTGTTTTTCCCTCCTATCAGCTAACCATACATCATCACGTAGACTAATTAAAGAAACCCCAAATTGAATACACATTATATTACTTGATAAGTTAATTTTTATCACTTAAAAAAATTTGGTCATCATTCACATGCACAAACAAATCAATATTGAGCAGATTAAGCCGAAAATGGCAGTAATAATATAGGATCCTCAATTGACTGACGTGAGAACAAAATAGAATTTTGACTGGCTCCCCTGTTTTTATGTTCCTATGATTATTTTTATTTCTAATTAGTCAGCAGTAGTTTGTTTGTTATCATTTTTGTTTTCAATTTTCACAATATTTTTGAAAATCATTAAGTCATTAAAAATTTAAAGGATGAAAATTGCCACTTATACTAAACGGATCCTAAGTTTAATTAGAACCAAATTAAGTTTTCAAAGCAAGTCCCTGGCGCAGTTTGGTTCATTTCGTTTTGTCTGAAATTATTATTTTTTTTTTTTTCTCCTCCTTTTTAGGTGAACTAGTTTGATTTATGTACATTTCAAGTATTCACATAATCACTTTTGCACTACTTTGATAATTGAAATTGGTCAAGTACGAGTAAAACAGAATAGAAAAAGTATTGTATTACTTAAACTATTCAGAACTTATTTTATATTGTTTGAATTTATGTGAACTTATGTAATTTTATCTAAACTTATTACTCAATATAACATATGAAAACAAAAATCAAAATCAACTTAATGGAACATATGAAAACAAAAGTTGAAATCAACACAAAATAGTGTTAAAACCTTAATTCAAGATCACATATAATTTTTCTATATAACTTGGCCATTAATACGAAGTACGGAGTATTAAACAACTAATAGACCATTAATAGTATACGAGTAATAAGAACTATAGTATAAGAACAAATTGGTCTTAAATTAGTTTTACTACTCGTATGTGCTTGTTTGATAAAATATAAGAAATAATGCTCTTAAATAAAAAATTTAAAATAAAAAAAACTAAAAATGCTTAATTTTGTTTAGTTATGTTGATCGATCAAGTTTGTGGGAAGCTAAACTTCTTAGAAACTTCAAATTTTGCCAACCATTCAACAAACTTCTTTTGTTTGTCATGTTTTCGTTTGTCAACGAAATAAACACTAATCAAACTAATTTTCTCTCTACTTGGTTTACACAGGCAAGGCCTTTTGAGAATGAAGAGAGGTTAGAGAACTCGGTACCCCCAAAGAACACCTAGATAGAGGTAAGTCACTACCTCAATTAAGATTGTGAGACGTAAACTTACCAAAGACTTCTACTTAAGATATCGAGTGAAAGGACCAAAGGGCTATAGAACGTAAGTAGCTCATTGGTCTACCCTTTGAGAAGATTGAGATGTTAACAAATAACTCCATATTTCTAAAGAAATCCTTTGAGAAGATTGAGACGTTAGACCTCATAACTTTAAGGTTGTGAGATGTAAACTTACGATAGGTGGAAGGACCAAAGGGCTATAAAATGGAAGTAGCTCATTGGTCAACCTTACGGTCATATACGGAGTACTTCGTATCAAAATACTCCGTATTCTTCGTACATATCACACTTGAATCAGTATGTCGAGGTGGCCAGTGGGCCGGGTTGGACCCAGCCCACCCTAACTCGCACGGCTGGTGGGTCACGTGGGTCCGACCCGGTTTCAATCCGGCACAGCCCGGCACAGCTCGGATTTAATCCGGGTTGTGTTGTGGGTCCAAAATTTTCGACACAACCCATTTCAACCCAGCTCAGTTTAACCCGTTTGATTCGACCCAAATCGCACAACCCGTTTTGACTCATTTAATTCGACACACCTAGCCCGTGAACCCACCTAACCCGACCCACCTGGCACAACCCAGCCCGCACGGCCCACCCGCACGAATGACCCACCCAACCCGCACGAGCCAACCCACCTAACCCGCACGCATGACCCACCCAACCCGCACGCATGACCCACCCAACCCGCACGGCCGGCACAACCCGCACGGCCCGCACAACCCGCACGGCCCGCACAGCCCGCACAATTCGCACGACCCGCACGGCCCGCACGGCCTAACATCCATTTTAAAAAAAAAAACGGCTAGTTTTTTGTATCTAACGGCTAGTTTTTTGTATCTAACGGCTAGTTTTTTAAGTGTATGATCATCCATTCTATTTTTCCTATAAATACCAATTCCATTTCACTCAAATTTCCACACAAATTCAAGCTTTCTTTCTCTCTTACTTAAAAATTCTTATTGTTCTCAAATTCTCAAGTGTTATATAGAGTTATATTTTTGTTAAAAAAAATCTCCTTAATATTATTATTAGTATTCTTAAGATTCTAAAAAAAAAAAGTTCTTCTCCATATTATAATTAGTAATCATACAAAAAAAAATGAGCTCAAGAGGAGGAATGGGAAGGAGTCAAAGTGGTGGTCGAAGTGGTAGCCAAAGGAGTGGTGGTGCAAATTTTTCGTATGAAATTAATACGGAAAATTTAAACCAATTTGTCAATGAATATGGAGATTATGGTTTAGGAGATAGGCAAAATATTCAAACGTCTCCACCACAACATTTCTCCCACGAGTCCCACCAATCATCAAGTTCAACTATGCCACCTCCATCGCAACCAACATCTCAACCTTCATCTCAAGGTAATTTCTAATTAAATTTTTATTGTTATGAATATTTAAAAAAACTATTATTAATGATTATAAAGTTAGTTTAGTTTCCAATTTTCTATGATTTACAATTAGTTAATTACCATGAAAAATGCGTTTAAATAAGTATAATTAAAATATTTAAAATTTAAAAGCTTATTTTCATGAATAGCATTTAAAAATTAATTTTAATAATTTGATTTATGAAAGGTGGTGGCGGTGAAAGTAGAGGTCGAGCACATTTTTCTTGGGTGTGGAAACATTTTGAACGAGTTGAGGTCACACCCCCGGGATGGCAACCTGGTCAACCAAAGAGGTTCACGTGTACATGCCTAGTTTGCAAGGCGCTAGGTGCAAATGTCAAGTCATATAATTGGAAAACGGGAGATGGAACCGGAACCTTGAGTCGGCATTTGCAAAATAAACACGACTTGTTCGAAAATGGCCCCCGTCCTTCGGGGGGTGGCGTCCAAACACAATTGGGTGGATACATGAACCAACCCGGCGGAGGTACACCTTTCATTTATAATAAAGATAGAATGATTGATGAAATGAGTACTTTAGTTATTGCTAATGAATACCCTTTTAGTTACGGTGAAAATGCAAACGTTGAGCATTTTAATAAAGTTGCATTACAACCTGCATTTACTCGTGTCCCCCGAAATACCCTAAGACGTTATACACAAACTTCTTATTATAAGTATAGGAGTGATTTGATTGAATTATTTCGTACTTTTGATGGTCGTGTTAGTTTTACAAGTGATACATGGACTTCTAGTTTTGGCGAACCTTTTCTTTGCATTACTGCTCATTGGGTGGATGATGATTGGTTTATTCAAAAACGTATACTATGTTTTCAAGCTATGGAAGAAAGGCATACCGGTTTTAACATCAAAGTTCGTATTTTGGATTGTTTAAAAGAATTTCACTTGAATAATAAAGTTTTTTCTTTGTCTCTTGATAATGCAACTGCAAACACAAAGTGTATTGACTATTTGAAAAATGACTCCGAGTTGAATTTGTTGTTGGGTGGTAGTCTCTTGCATGTTAGATGTTGTGCTCATATTTTGAATTTGTCTGTTCAAGAGGGTCTCGCTGAGTTGCAACCATTGCTAAACCCAATTAGAACAGTTATAAAATGGATTAGGATTACTCAGTCAGTTAGAAGAAAGTACATAGCTATGTGTAAAGAGAGAGGTCTTAAGAAAAGACAATGGTCTATTGATACCCCTACCCGTTGGAATTCTACTTTCAAGTTGTTGAGTGATGCTATAAAGTATCGTGATATTTTGACCCAACTTTACAATGAGACTCGTGTTGATCCTACTGAGTTAATAACCGAAAGTCATTGGACTAATGCTTCTTTTGTTCGTGATGTTTTAAATGCTTTTGATAGTGCAACTCATATTTTCTCTTATATTTATGAGCCTAACGTTCATTTAGTCATAATTGAGTGTGTTAAAGTTGTTCACACCATCGAAGAGCATATGAAGATTGATGGACTTCGTCCCGTTCTTGATAGCATGAAACGTAAGTGGCATACTTATTTTAGTGAATTTCCAATCATTTATGGAATTGCTGCTATTCTTGACCCCGGTGTCAAAGCTGAAGGTTTGGAAAATCTTTTAGAATTTTATTATACAAGTTTAAGTATCGATTATGATGTTAGTGAATATATTAACAAATGCAAATCTGTTTTGGGAGACCTTTATGATCATTATGCATCTATTTATGGTTTTGATTTGGCAACACCAACTACTACTAGCACTTCCGATTCTAGATTTGGTTTTCTTGATAAAGTTATGAAAAAAAAACACAAAGCATCTACATCATTCTCATCATCATCTTCTTCAACACTTGCTATTAATGATTATTTGTCATATCAACATGAGACCAACAACAACTTTCAAATTATAAAATGGTGGCAAGAACATAAAAAAAGTTTTCCTATATTGGCGAGAATTGCAAAAGATATACTTGCAGTTCCCGCTTCATCTGTTGCTTCCGAGTCTGCTTTTAGTGCAGGTAGAAGAGTGTTAGATGAAAAAAGATCTCGCTTAACTCCGGAAAGCATTCAAATTTGTGTTTGTAAGAAAGATTGGGATCAAGCTGAAAGAAGAACTCAAGGTTTAAAGGAAGACGAAGACGATGAAGATGATCCTGTGATGATATTGGAGTCGTCAACGGATGATGCAGCTTCCGGGGATGATGATGCAACAAACATGGGTGGCTAGAAAAGTCTAAATCAGGTACGCTAAGAACTACGTGGGCTTTGATTCTTTCGGGATACGTAGGCAACTTATTTTTCGAAAATTACAATTTAATTGCAAAATTAAATTTTAGTTTTCTAAAGATAGGTCCAAGCCCCCCCCCCCCAAATTTCAAAAGAAGTACAATATAAGAACTACGCTGGCTTTGATTCCTTATTTTATAATATAAGGATACGTAGGCATCTTAATTAAGAGCAAGCCATCAAATTGTTAATTTTGTAAAAATTAAAACACCACACAACCCACCCGACCCTAACCCACGAACCCACCCGACCCTAACCCACAAACCCACCCGACCCTAACCCACCTAACCCACAAACCCACCCGACCCTAACCCACTAACCCACCCGACCCTAACCCACCTAACCCACCTAACCCACAAACCCACCCGACCCTAACCCACTAACCCACCCTTCGACCCACCCTAACTCACTAACCCACCTTGACCCGTCTAACCCACGAACCTAGCTCGACCCACCCATGACCCGTCTAACCCACAAACCCAGCTCGACCCACCCACGATCCGTCTAACCCACAAACCCAGCTCGACCCACCCACGACTCGTCTAACCCACGAACCTAACCCTGGTGTGTCCAACTTCTCCGACCCAACCCACGACCCGACCCACCCTACCCTACGTGTGTCGTGCCGTGTGTCATGAAACCCCAACCCGCGACCCACCTAACCCTAACCCAGCTCGCACGACTCGCACGGTGGACACCTGTATGTGGCTGTCACATGCTTGACATGTCAGCTAAGTTTAGGCAACTTCGCGGAAAAACACAAGAAAAATAACTTCAAATGAATTAATTTCTAGATAATTTCCCATACGTATGAGATTCAAATTTGAGTTTCTTACAAGGCTAGATTAGCCGTATAAATCTTATCTCGTTTACATCATTATAGCATCTTGTCTACATTACTACGGGAGTACTCTTTTAACAAATTAAAGTCAAGCCTACACATTGCAAGATGAAATAATACTTCAATTCTTCAGAGATTACAACAAATTTTTAGTACTTCGTACAACATTATTGAAATTAATTATTAAGTGTAATTTCGAATTTCGAATAAAATCACAGATTTTATCATCCATTAAGTATAATTTCGAATAAAATCACAGATTTTATCATCGATCATACAAAATGTGACGAGATAATAGCCTAATAAGTACGTAGTAATAACTACTTGTATATAATAATCAAGCTAAATATCAATATTACAAAACAATTATTAATTTAATTAAACTAAGAAAAAAAAAACCAAGATTGAGTAGATAATAAGGAAGATTTCATATCATTTGATTTCAATATGTACGGTAACACATTAAAGCTAATGATCGAACAAATTTCTTAAACATTCAATCTAAACCTTACTTAATAATAGAAAAATCCCTTTTTATCCCTCCCAAAAATAAAAAAATAAAAATTCATCTAGGAATACTCATCATTCGGCTAAAATCCTGAAAACAAACAAATCCATCATTATTAATATCCACACCTTCTATCATACGCCGGCAATCCTCTAACGTACACCGTTCATCCCCCAACGCAACAAACCCCGCGTGCAACTCACTCGCCGATATCTTCCCATCATGATCCGAATCAAAGAAATCAAACGCACCTTTTAGATCTTCTTCATTCGCAGCCGTCGGATCAAGCGCAGATCCAACGGCTTCTAGCTCTTTTAGGCTGATGCACCCGTCTCCGTCCATATCGATATCCTTGATCATTGCTGCCACCTCTTCTTCGCTCAACGACGGCGCGTTTACTCTCACGCGCTTGAAGAGTGAGTGAAGTTCGACTCGAGTGATCTTACCGTCCCCGTCGAGGTCGATCATTTTGAAGGCTTCTTCAGTCCAAGGGTCGGGCCGGAGGGAGATGTCCTCGGATTTGGTTCGGCCCGGTGCTGGGCCCGACCGACGGTGGGTTGAAGAATCGGAGGAGGTTGAGGAAGAGTATGAAGTGGATCCGAATGATGGTGGTTCGGATTTTGTGATTGATGGTGATGATTTGGGTTTTTTTGACCGGAATATTTGTTTTGGGTTCATTGATTTCAGGAGTTGCTTCATTGTTGTGGATTTTGAAGGTGGTTTTTGGTATTGACGGTGGTTCTCGAAGGTGGTTTTTTATGGCGGTTGAAGGAGGATAGAGAAAGGAGGGAGGAGAGAGAAAGGAGGGAGGAGTTTGGGATGAAGGGAAAGAGAAGGGAAGAAGAGGGTGGTTAAGAAGGGGAGGGAGGAAGCCATAGAAGGGGGGGGGGGGGGAGGGAGCTTCCAGGAAGTTTCGTGGGATTCAGACTTTTTAGGGGATAGAGGTTAAATTCACTCTCTAATTTTCTCTTTCTGTACTTACACCAGTATTTCTGTTGTATGGATTTTTTTTTTTTTTTTAAATTTCATTTTTTGGTTTTGTATTATTCTATCTTGATGTGATAGATTTTTTCATATCAGGTGTCCAGGTCCGAGGTGCCACATGGCCTTATTTTTTTTACTTATCTAATCTTATTATAACTTACCTAAATTTAATGTTCAAAGTTTTGTCTTGACAAATATATTGGTCAAACTGATGCATTTGAAAAAAGCGAGAATATCTAGTTTGTTAATGGAGATAAAACTATTTTAAGATGCGTCTTAAAAACCGAAAAAAGTCGAATGGGGCAAATATTAAGGACAGAAGGAGTATAACATTGGTGATGACTGATGAGTGCTATAGTTTCTTAAAACATCATGAAGTATGCCCTCTATTTCAAAGTAAATGTCCATATTGGCTGTCATATTTGTCAACATAAAATTTTGACCGCTAATATCTTTTATTGTTAATATTAATAAATTGTAAAATGTCAATACTCGGAAAATGTATATTTAAATGATTTTAATAAGTTCCAACATGGTTATGTTTAATCTTATGTATAAAATACTAATAATGGAGGCTGAGTTAAAATGGTGTGTATGAATAATGCAAAAGTCAAATTGAGACACTAATTTTGAAACAGATTGATTACAATGTATAATTTTTCTTGAATAATGCAATAATTTATTGCATCCCTATCCATTTTATTTTCCTTTGAGAGATTGCATTCATATCCAACAAAGTGTTAACTTATTTGGTTAACTCTAACATATTTTTTAAGAAAATTCATATATGTTTTATCTGTATTAGGTATTTCCCTCATGAGGAGGGTTTTCTACAATCCTACCTCCATTTTTTAAAATATTTGTAACCTTTTCTCATTTCATCATGCTTATTAATAAATTATTTAAATTTCTAATATGTTTAATCATCAATAGATTATTAAAAAATGATGTTATAAATATATAGATTGAGACAATTCTAATAAGATTCCACTTGACGATATTTTACTTTAACTGTAAATTAACAAAGCTATCTAGTCAAAGTAGAATAAGTGAATAATGCATAAGTCACTATGTTGCAAGTAACAAAAGGTCACATTCCCATCAAAATGATCCGAATCCAATTCTTGTTGTATTTAATTGGTAGGTGTGTTTTGGTTGTATTTTGTAAAATTAAGCTTAAAAGGTTGTAACTTGCAAACGAGTACTCTAGCTTATTGAATTTAGCAAATTTTCCATAGTTTTTCAATTAATGAAAGTGTAATACCCTAAATTGTTGCTAGTAAATAGAGAAATATTAAAATATTAGTGATGTCATTCGTAAATTAAAGGGTAAACTCAATGTACGTAAGATGAATGAAATAATTTCGTGCTTATGAAATATATCCCACAGATATACACTCTAAATAATATTTTCAAATTTATATAATCACTTCATAATTGAGGACAACGCTGCTACATTAATTGATATATGTAATTATGTATAGCATAGAAATAAACGAGAATAACAAGAATTTTTTTATGAGAAAATACAAGTTTATCTCCTTGATAAACCAAATATCAAATGACAAAACTGTAAATAAATAAAGGAAAATTTGTAAATTACCACCCAAAAAGAGGTCCAGTTTTGAAATTACCACCCATTAAAAACTTTATTTTAAATAACCACCCATTAAATTAATTAATCTTTCAGATTACCACCCATTTTGATTTTCCGGTTGAAAATCCGTTTGAGGGGCCCATATAACTGCTATTAACGGCTAGTTTGACTTAATTGACTGGGTTTCTCCTCGATTTTTCGTGTTTATATATTTCCCAACTACAATTACTTGGAAAAAAAAATATATCTCCAATTAACAAATTCTTCCCCTAATTTCTTCCAAATTCCCCAAATTTGAACTGGTATTGTGCGACGAATTAATCCATTGAAGTTCAGACCCAATTGAATTCGCATTTGAGGTAAGACTCCTGAACTTTAAAAATTAGGGTTCCTGGGTAAATTTATTTGGGGGATTTTGCAATTAGGTTTCGTGGAAGTAATTAATTGGGTGTTTATGTTATTTTTCTGGTAATTGGTGTTGGTGTTGTCCAAATTTGGTGAATGATTGTTTATTAGGTTGAATAATGGTGTCAAATGTGTTGTTTTTTTTTAAAGAAAGATGTGAATGATTCATTCATGCATGAAGTTGTAAGCTTGGTTTTGTGTTGTTTTTTGTTGAATGATGTCTTGCAGAAATGGAAAGAGGGGATAAGTACATTTTCAGATTTAAGTATTTTAGTTTTGTTGTGGACCTTGAGTATGAAGTAGGCAACAGTAACTTACAGGACACAGCCATAGCTTTCGAAGATCAACTGCGTGACATGGAAGATCCAAGTGAAGGATCAATTGATCTTCTTTATCCTATATTTCAGTATATCTATAAAGGGAAGTATAGGACTTTAGAAGATGATGGTGATGTGTTCAAGATGATTAGGAGGTTGGGGAATAAGGATATGTACATCATACATGTTGGGAGCACAGATGACCCAGGGTTCTTAGCTGACTGTATCATTGAGTACAGGATGAAACAAAATGGGACTTGGCCACCCCCTGGTTATCCTCATTATGGGGGTCAACCACCACAGTGACTAGGTGTGCTTGTCTTAGAATAATATAATTGCTTGTGTTTGCTGGAAATGTTGCACAAACTGAGTTGTTGCTTTGTAAATGCAGGTTAGAAAATGTCTTGGAATAACACATCTCCCACTAACCAGAAGAAATGCAATTGTGGACTGCCCTTTGCTAGGTTGACATCTTGGACCAGAGAGAACCCAGGAAGGAAATTCAAGGCTTGCAAATTCTATGACCCTAACACTGAAACTAGAGGGTGCAAGTGTTTTGAATGGATTGACACTGAAGATGGAACTGAGTGGCAAAGAGATGTGATCAACAATCTTTTGCTTGACAAAAAATTGATGAAAGCTGAAGTGAACTATCTGAAAAGGGATGTTGATGACTTAAGTGGGCAGAGAAGGTGTCTTCTTAATGAGGTGGATACATTGATAGTGAAATGCAAGGCTTTAAGTGGAGATAGGAAGAAGATGCTCAATGGTAGTGGCAATCCTGATAGCAAGCTAATGATTGTTGTAGTTGTTTTTTGGTCCTTAATTTTAGTTTTAGGTCGTGTTGTAGTTAATAAACTGGTTTAAGGGAGGTGTAGTTGTTGTAGTAGTTGTTGATTATAATGTTGAACTTGTTATTTTAGTAATGGAATGAACAAGTATTTCTGGTTTATTTGGCTTATGTGTTATGTTTGCTGATGCTTTTTATTAGCTTCCTTATTTGTTGATTGTTCTGTAAAAGAAAAATAAAAGGAAATAGAATATGGGCACACCACAATTTAATCAACGCAGTTGCAGCTAAATGAATTAAGTATTTGGGCAAAGTTTGTCCAAACCAAACTGTCAATTTCATTGAAACAACATCCAAGATTACACAAGTCACAAAATACAACCTAACACTACCACCTTCTAATTACATACTATCCAAAATATGAGAAACTAACACTAACACCTTCTAATTGGTACCACCTTGAATCTTGTATTTCATTCAAGTTGGAACAGTGTTAGCATAAGTAGTTGTTGAGGCTTGGCTTGGTTGACTTAAAGGTTCTTGCTGGTGACTCTGCTGAGTCTGCTGACTTTGTTGCTCCTGCTGTTGTTGTTGCTTCTGCTGTGCTTTCTGCTGTTGCTCCTTCCTGTATTGCTCTTGAGGGAATGTCCTGTTCCCAATGCTGTTAGGTCCAACAGTAGCACCTAGTGCACTTTCCTAAATTTGGAATACAACAGAAAAGTAGTTAGAAACACATATCATCTAAGTACTAAAAAAAATAAAAATCCACTTTGCTTTGAGTGTTACCTTCTGCAATGCTCTGAGGTTTTTCTTCTTTCTTTGTTCTTTCACCCAGTCACTATCAGATTGGGGTCTACCTCCTCCTTTTTTTGGTGAAGAAACTGCTAGTGGAGTAACTGTAGGGTTCTTGCAAGTTTTTGCATAGTGACCTTGCTGCCCACAGTTGTTGCAGGTACTCCTCCTTTTCACAGGCTTTTGCACAGATTGTCTTTGGGCACCCTCCTCTCCCTGCTCCAGCTTTCTTTTCTTAGATTTAGGTCTTCCAGGCTGGATCTTGATGGCTGGTGCTCTGAGGTTGACCTTGTCCCAATGGTGTGGGCCAGGCATTGGTTGTACTTCAAACCTATAAGCCAACATATAGGTGTCAACAGCATATGCACTGTCCACATAATCTTCAGGGTCTGCTCTCTTGTCCATGATGCATGCATATGCATGGACACAAGGGATACATGTCAGCTCCCAATGATAGCATGTACTTGTCCCTTTACTTAGGTCAACTGTAACTAGATCAGAGTTCAGTTCAACCTCATATGCATCATCCCTAGATACTTGCACAATGCAATGCCTTGCAACTGGTTCAATTCTTTTAAATGTTTTCTTCACATATGGAGTTACCTTGCCCTCCATTTTCTGAAAACACTCCCACTTGTCATGATTCCTTTTCATCATATACCTCCTAAGCCACTCCATTTGTGTCAAAATAGGCTTATCCCTAGCTTCTTTTATCACAACATTGAAGGTCTCACAAACATTGTTCAAAAGCATGTTTGACTTTGGAAAGGAGCTAAATGCATGCCTAGACCAGTGCTTAGGAGGGATGTCAGCAAGGTATTCATATGCCTCCTCAGACAAGAACTTAATGGATTCCATGGCAACTTCAAAATCAAACTAAAATGTGCAGTGAAAAAAAAAATCAAGACATATCAAACAAACCTACATTATTGACAGCAGGATTTACTAACAGCACTAGATAAAATGTCAGAAGCTTTAAGTTAGACTAAAACAAAAAGAACAGGTTGAAGTTATGCTTACCAAGGTAGTTGCTCTGGCTGCTGACCAAAATAGCTCCTTAAATGTAGAGCCACTGAATTGAAGCTTGAAGTTAGCCCATATATGCCTCACACAATACCTAGTGTCAGCATTTGGTACAACTTGATTCAAAGCTTCTAGCAGGCCCTGTTCACAAATCAACAAAATAAGTAAGTTAAAGTGCAGACATAAAAGTGTCTATCAGACATAAAAGTGTAGGGTTACCTTTTGTCTATCAGACATAAAAGTGTAGCCAAGCCCTCCTTCTTCATCTTTAAGTGTGCCCATCAAACACTCAAGAAAAAAGATCCAGGTTTCCTTGTTCTCAATCTCAACTGTAGCCCAGGCAATAGGATAAATGTTGTTATTACCATCCTTACCAACTGCTACTAGGATCTGCCCTGGGTATGGACCCTTAAGATGAGTGTCATCAAGCCCAATTAATGGTCTGCAGCCTGATAAAAATTCTTTGGCTAAAGGTGCAAGACACATATACATCCTCAAAAACAAAGGAGGTTCAGGCTTCTCCACTCCCTCAACCATTACTACACAACCAGATCCAGGGCTATACTTAAGAACAGCCTTCCCATAGTCCCAAACTCGAGCATATTGTTCTGATGCTGAGCCATAGATCTTCAGTTTAGCCCTAGCCCTTGCCATCCAAGCTTTACAGTATGTTATTTCAATCCCAAGGTCCCCCAAAACCTTCCTTCTGAAAGCTTTAATTTTCCACAAAGGATCTGATCTGAACTCCTCAATGTACTTCTCAGCTAAGTACTCAGCAGTTAAGTTGTGATTGCTCCTAACTCTTAGACAATTATGCTTCAAATTTAAGCTCTTAATCTGCCAAAAATCTTGGTTCACAGACCTCCTAACAACCACCTTAAAGTGACATCTCCTACCCCCTACACAAGTACAACTAGGAAGTCTACATTTTTTGGGATTCCATTTACATTGACACCTCTTCCTACATTGTATAGTGATCTTGCTACTGTCATTATGTAAATACCAATATTCATACCTATTCTCAATGGCATGAACCCTGAGAGCTTTCCTCACCACATTGTTGTTCATAAACTTCTGGTACTTCACCAATTGAATTGGTTTGCTGAAGTCTGTTGTAGCATGGAACCAAGGGCTGTTATCATGCTCATCATCAGACCCTCTTGGACTATCCAATACCTCAGAGTCAGAGGTGAACTCTGTTTGCAAAGCTACCTCATTCTGTAGCAGCTGACTTTCCAAGAACACTTGTTGTTCTTATTTGTCTTGCACATCCTTCAAACTAGCATTCACTTCTTCCAAAATTTGCCTCCCACTAACCTCCAACTGCCTTGCCTCTTCTACTCCCTCATCATCACACTCCTCTTCCCCTGCTCCCCAATCTATATCAGTCCCCTCAGAATCAGAAAAATCAGATCCACTTTCTGATTCAAGCTCAAGCTTTCTCTTTGTCTTCTTCCCCCTGGAAGTCCCTTCCTGCTCACCTTGCTTCCCCTTCCCTTTAACACTTTCTGTGGGAACCCTATCTCCAACCTTATCAGCAGCTTCCTCTCCCTCAGTCACCCCCTTATTTGTTTCTTGTTTAAACCTAGGGCTTCTTCTAAATTCAGTGGGCTTGGATTCATTGTTTTGACTATTTTGGGTAGGCAGAACAATATTAGGTTCTTCAGTTACAACCCTAAACTGGTCTTGGCTTGTACAGTAAAGTACAACAAACCCATCCTTACTTTTGGTCTCTAAAAAGCCCTTGACTTCCTCTTCATTCACAATTTCCCTTTTGCCATTTGACCAAAGCTTTCCCTTTTTTTTATACCAAATATTCCACTCACTAGGCACATGCAAATCTAGCTTAACAAAACCCCAAATGCAACACTCTCTGAGAAAGTTCACTGACATGTCACTCACTTTACAGCCATACCTCCAAAACTCCCATCCTCCTTCATACACAACCATATTCCTTCCCTTTAATTTTTTTTTCACAAACCCACCACCTAATCTAACCTTAACATCCAAACATTCCTGTTTACCTGGTACCTGTTCATATTAATAAGCCACTAATGAATAAACCATACTTGGCAGTCTACAGTTCACCCACACAACACCATAGTTTATTCAATTCAACACATGTGGCATAATTAAACAATAAACACCCAATCAAACAACAATTACAGTTCAAATTGCAATAATAAACAATTGTGAAGATAACCCATTACACATTTAACCCTAATTTTTCGCATAATTGCAATTATACCATCAACAACATACATATACAAAATTCAATTGAATAGGGTCAAAATTGCTTACCTCAGTAGTCGCCATTGACATCAGCAGTACCCACGAGCTTCAAAATCACGCTTTTGGTCCCCAGATCACTTCAAGATAGCGACTTTACCAGTACATGCAAGTCCACCAAACGCATTCAATTTCCAGGAAAAAAGCTCAGAAATAGGGTTCTAACTCAATTGTATAGGAGTGGTTGAGGATTTGACAGAGAAATAAAGGAAGAAACAGGAAAAAATTGATGGATTTAGATGATTTCAGTGAGGAAATTGGAGAGAGAAGCTGTGTTATGTGGTTAATGGAAGTTAGGTCGAAGAAAAGAAGAAAAAAAAAGGAGGGAAGTTAATAGGGTGGGCCCCTCAAACGGATTTTCAACCGGAAAATCAAAATGGGTGGTAATCTGAAAGATTAATTAATTTAATGGGTGGTTATTTAAAATAAAGTTTTTAATGGGTGGTAATTTCAAAATTGGACCTCTTTTTGGGTGGTAATTTACAAAATTTCCTAATAAATAAATAGCTTTTTAATAAAATGGACCCCACAATAATTGATTTATTTACAAATATGCCATGATGACTAGAAAATGGACCCCATAATGGTTGATTTATTTACAAATATGTCATGATGATTAGGCAAAATTGTTGATTTATTTACAAATTTGCCATTTAATAAACGAATTTTGTTTATCAAAGAGATAAAGTGGGGCTTCCTTTTTTTTTTTTTTCAAGAACAAGTATGATACATTTAACCTTATTGTTCAATACATTTTGTAAAATTGTAATAATATAATAATGTATGGAAAAAAAAAATCAAACATCTATTTGTTTTATTAATATTTGATAACATTAGTATTTCTAAATTTAACTCTTACAAAAATCTTAGAAATACTACGTGAATCGGTACATAAACCATTTTCTTATGAAAAAAATATATAGGATAATATGAATAATGTGATTAATGTCCCATCAATTGTAAGGTTAACATTTTTACACTTACATAACATTGAAATTTTTGATGCAAAATATTTTTCTGGTTAGTCGTCATCATCATAATTGTTCATTGATCTTAGATTCTTATCAATGAGTTAAAGAGTGAGATTAAATTAGGCAAAAATGACTTATTTTTTGGAAGTGCTACTTGTTAGTATCCTTCTTGTCCTTTTTCTTTTTCAAGTGGAGCAATTATTCCAATAATCCAATCATGAATTGTTTTCCTCTGTCTTTTTTTTTTTTTTTTTGTGTGTTGGTCAAACAGAGTATGGGATTCCTTGATTTCCACTATATAGGCTCGTATAATTATGCTCCAATCTTAACAGTATATTCTGTTGAAGTATAATCTTTTGGAACAACACATATATATAAGTGTGATACTGATTAAAAAAAAAAAAAGTTAAATATTTTAGTTAGCTAATGATCATGGTCAACTTCTTTTATTGTCATACGTATAATTTTGAGATGGTATTTTGTATCTCCTTGAACTTGTGAAGTTGACTCTCTTTTATGGTGATGGTTATAAGCCACACCCATATTTAACATATTTGTTCCTTCTTTATTTTTTCGGTGTATAATGAGTGCCACAAAGGTCAATTAAGAATTTATCTAAAATAGAGGACTGAATATTTTTTATTTAAACACCTTTTTATAAATTACTATTACTTTTATTAGTGCTTTTTGTTTTTGTTTTTTTGGACAGACAAATTGTTGTTGTGGATGCTTAAATATTGTTATAACAACAATAATAGTAATATTAATAGTAATAGTAATATATAGAAATTAGAAGGGTGTTTTGAATTAAAAAAAAATAAAATAAAATTGACTTTAAGAAAAAAAAAAAGGCATTTATACTCATTAATACAGAAAATCTTATATAACACATAAATTTTAATACCAAAGTACTCTCATGATAATAAGAACTTGATTCCTAATATTTGATATTTTATGAACAACTAGTATTCAAGGTCCGAGCAATGTCCCAGGTCGTTACATGGTATTAACCATTGGTATATATTAAAATTATAATTCAATCTTCTAGTAATTAAATTTGTTATTCACATTGTCATTTACTATATACTTCGTAATAATATTTTGTCTTCAAACGAGAATATAAAGTATGACATAACTCGGTGGTTAGACATATAATTAATGATAGAATGAAAAGTTATATGCTAAAATATGCATGACCTTTTTTTTTATATAATAATTATTATTATTATAAATTAAAGATTTGGAATGAAAAATAAAAGAAGAGACTGCCACGTAAGTATGTGACGCATAAACGAAGAGTCACCATATTAATTTAGGGTTCTTAACGTGTCAACTAAGAAAATAACCATAAATTAGGATACCGAGTTACATGTTTACAAGTTAAGTTTGTGACAATTTGTTGATCCACAACTTCTTCCATTGTCTCAATTTCATAAATTCGAGTTGCCCCATGTCGTGTTAACTGACCTTGGTACAATAATAGCTCTCCTTCCCCTTTTTCCCTACTCTCAAATGATTATTGACTTCAGACCAAGTATTGTTTTTTAAGCATATGCAAATTAAATATATAAAATTACATGACATATATACCATCTAAATTGTTGTCGAGGATGATCATTATGTGAGAGGGTTAAATTAACACTTTGATTTAGGATTAACTCATTTAGAGATTCATAAATACATAAATGAAATAAAGAAAGAACAGAGGTTGCAGTATTACGATCTCATCTGAAATTTAAAAAGAAGTAAACAAGACAAGATTAGTCTTATTATTTGTGTCATTTTGCTGAGAAGTTTCCTTGCAACTTCAATTTGTATCATATATATATATATGACTATCGACAAGAGGATGCAATGATAATGAAATTTCTACCCATGCTACTACATATTGGTACTATATTAACCCTATTATATTAATCTACTACTAGTAAGAAAGGAGTGGCCAACGAGTTTTATCTTTGTAATTTGTACACAAGCACATTGTACATTGATCAATTAATTAACTAACCGTACCTCGAGTCAATATTTGTAAGTCTCGAACACAAGTAGAACTCAACAATATTGGTACTTGATTTGGTGGGTGGACTTTACATGTGTTAGAAATAGGAGTGCTAATCGAGCGAGTTGATCACGAGCAAAGGGTTGCTCAGCTCGACTCGTGCTTGATAAGTTACGAGTCGAGCCGAGTTGATCACGAGCTGCTCGTTTAAAGATTTAGGTCTCTTGAATTTTAAACGTTTCTTGATTAAATTTTCTTTCCTTTATATAATTTTTTCCTACTAAAGTGTATTAATTAAATTTATTAAGTGTCAAGGTGATTTTTTATTTTTGAAGATAGAAAAACAGAAAAATATTGAATTTCTTGTACACTTATCGAGTTTCGAGCTAATTCGAACGAGCACGAGCCAACTCGAGTCGAGTTTTGACCGAGCTTTGACCTAGTTGAGTTCGAGTTGCTCGCGAGCTGCTTAACTCGATTAGCACTCTTAGACTTGGGAACTAATCTGCCTTATCAACTTGTGGAATTGAGATTAGTTCGGGTTTAATAGTCTCTTTAGGTTATATATGAACATTATTAGATGCTTTGATGGAAAAAGAAAAACTTTCTCCACATGCATATATATTGTATACGTGTATGTACATGAATGATTAGTTATCTTTTTTCTTGAGTGATTAGTAGAATAGAACACAATAATGAATTTTATAAGCCAAACAAAAGACAATCAAGAATTAATTAATCAATGGTAGGTATTACAAATGAGTAATAGCCTTATAGGTACGGCAAAAGCATACTAGAAACAGATGATCAATTGGGTAGAAATAGAATTAAAGTCAATGCATCATTTTTTAATTTTGAATTGTGAACTCCTTTGTGGCCTTAGTATGTCCAATAAATTGGCTATATGAACTTATTTTTCACATTGTTGTTCTATACATTGTCAAGTTCTTTGTATCACAATCTATGTGGTTAATTAGAGATTGCATCACATCCATCATATATCCTTTTTACTCAAAATTCTTCTTAATGATGTCTTGTGAACCGTGCATTTACACTTATCGTACAAGAAAATTAAAAATATGGCTTAAATACAAGAGAAAAAAACAAAAGGAGAAAGGCAAGAAAACAAAATGAACAATAATTATTCATACGGATCAGTAATTATTATTATATATTTTAAATCTTATATAAGAGATAATACTAGAAATGCATGACATATGTATCTTTGAGTTTGTGTTTTTAAATAATACGGAGTACTATGTATGTAGAGATGTACGTATACGGAAAATCAATCAATGTACATGACAATTGCTATTTTGAGATCATTATAGAATGTGTTTACATTGGTAGTTGCTTAAAAGAAAGTTTAGCTTCCATTATTCAGATTAGATTGGATTGCATCACATAATATTAATTGGCATGATAAAATACTAAACTATGTCAAATCATATAATTGAAGCTTATAATTGCAAATAAATAAGTATTGGCTTTCTTGGTTAATCAGTTTTCGCACAAGGGGGAAAGTTGGTATGAATTATCATAGATGAATATGGTCATGTTATGTTCTCATGTACTCGGAATTACTTCTAATGAACCGTACTAAGGGACAGAGTCCTATAATTGCTCTCAAGATACGCACTTCTCAATTGTTACTTGCTAACCAAATCATTTGACAAATATTAATCATACTTTATCTTCATATCTTGTGTAGTTGTGCCGTCCTCCATAATAATACTTCATCCTTTTTTTTTTTTTTTTTTTTTTTTGGGGATCAATTTTTTTTTTCACCATTTATAATATACTACTTGCGTTTAAAATTATTTGTAATAATTTGACATAAAGTGTGAGTAGAAAATGACTAACCTTTTTAAATAATTTGAAACAGAGATAGTACATATTTTTTTTTTTTTTTTTTGAATAAGGAAGTACATATTTGAGCATCGATATCTTTAATTATTGTTAAAAATGAAAGATCTTCCTTCATTCTCTCAAAAAAAAAAAAAAAAATAAATTAAAAAAAAGCTATTTTAAGTTATTACTATTGATTTCATTTTAATAATCATTTAAATTTAAGTAAACTATTAACAGTGTTTATGTAATTAATATTGCTATAAAAGCATTGTAAAATCATATCAACAATAATAAAATCGTATTTTATTTATTTTAAATTTCTTTTTATATATTATTATTATGCACAATTAGCAATATATCCTAACAATTATGAAATATACATTAAAAAATTGATATTTTGAGTTTATAAATTTATAATGTATGTAGTTCTTTCTTCATTTTCCTCAATTAAAAAAAAAAAAAAAAAAAGAGTTCTTATCAACTGTTTTAAGTTTTTTTTTTCTATATTTTTTTTAAAATACCCTGTTTATATCACAACTATACAAGTTACCATGCTAACTAACAACTAACCTTTTCACTAACTTCTATCACAATTTTGCAAAAAATACACATTGGGTGTGTTTCACTCACTTGATTTTCATGTATTTTAGTTGTAATTTGAACATGGGTAACCTTTATCAAAACTTCTTTTTCTTGAAATGAACTTATCCAAAATTTCATTAAATTTATTACAACTGAAATAAGTGAAAATAAGATGAATAAAACAGACCTTTAATTGAAATAAAAATGAAAATTTGTCCAAAATTATAATTAGAAGACATATCTTTTTATTACGTTCAACTCTTATCTTAATAGAAAGTAAAAACAATTAATTAATTAATTAAATTAGTTATATTTGTACCATGAAAAAAATTGTTCATCATTTACAAGAACGGTGATATATATGCTATACTAGTACTACATTACTACATACTTGAAAGTATTTCCGAAAATTATGGTATAATTCAGGAGAAATATAACAAATAAAAGAGATTTGGTTTTATAACCAAATCTAATTCTCTTAATCATTTACAAGAACGGTCGAACCTCCAAACATGCATCTCTCGAACGGTCGAACCTCCAAACATGCAATTTTGCCAGAAGTTAATATTACATCTATCTTATTCTTATATTATAATTTTTATAATGAAATGCATATTTATTTTCTAACTCCATAAGTAGTTGTTACCTACCAGTTTCCAATGCATGTTACTAATATCTTGATCCTTTGACAACAATATATAATTGAGATGATTTTTAATGATTGAGGATCGTGATATCACAGTGATCATGGAATCACGGTGATATGTTTAAGATGTAGGTCACCATATTCTTAAAGCCTGCTTGAATTAGTTTTTTCATTTAAAATGAAAAAAAAAAAAAGAAAAAAAAAAGAAAAAACCCAAACAAAATTACTGATTTTGATATTATACACGATATTGTTGTATTATAATCCTTAATTAAGCTATGTGCAGATTTGATATTACGGAGTATACTAGACTAAAATAAATCATGAGGGTTGAGGTTTTACATTGTTATTTTCCTTACCTTAAAAAATGTAACACACTAACACACGGACAGAGTACTAAATTTGTAATGTTATGTTTATCAATTTGCTAGTGAATTTCATCTAAGCAACATTTACCACATTTGTTGACGCATTTATTTTTTTTTTTTTTTTTTTTTTTTGTATTTAGAGAGCCACAAGGGCGGGTAATTAGAATCGATCCCAATATTTTCTAAAATCGGGAGGGAAGTTCTAACCATTTGAGCTATCCGATCTCTCACTAGCTCTCACTAACGCACAATATTAAACATTTATAATTTTGATTACTCCCTCCGTGTTTTAATAAGTGTTACACTTCATTTTTTTGGCAAAAAGTTATATTTTTATATTACATCTTTCTCATTTCATGGTTCCCACCCAAACCCACTACTACTTTTCAATAAATTGTTGACCCCACTATTTTTCTTTTACAATTTTTTAATACTCCAACTACCCTCCTTACCTCTTATTTTATTTAAGTCAATTAAATTGCCTAAAATTATGTGCTGAATAAAGTGTAACACTTATTAAAACACGGAGGGACTATATGAAAACCAAAAAACAGTATAAACTTTATTGGGTTTTTCTACATAGTAACCTCGATTTTTTCACTTTTCTACGCTGTGACCTGACTTATATGACTTTACGCTGTAACCCTAAATTACGAAAAGTCACTACATTGTGACCTCGCCGTTAAACTGCCGTTAATTGCTTCCGTTAAAACCCAAAAATTAAACTTTTTTTTTAATTAATTAATTACCAAAAAAAAAAAAACCACCCACCATAATTAAATTTTAAAATAATTAATTGATTAATTATCAAAAATTAAAAAACCCAACCTACCACCAACCCAGCCCCTACCACCATCCAGTCCCCGTCGGTGACCTAGCCCAACCACCCCATGTTGGCGACCTGATCCCCCGACCGGTGACCCAAACCAGCCACCCCTCGCCATCGTTCCCAGACCACCCACCTCTGGCGCTGGCGTCGACCCCCCTCCCCGTGTCGCGTCTCTCCCTCCCCATGAACCACCAATCCCCCTCCCTCTCCCACGAAACCCCTAAAACATCCCCCCACTTTCGAAAATCCAAACGAAGGTGTTTGATAGAGGTGGTGTTGTTTAAAACCCAGAAGATTTGTGAGTTTACTGGGGATCGAAACGAAATTACAATTTTGTATAAAATCCAGTAAATTCATTTAAAACCCAGAAAATTCACGAATTTGTTTAAATCCCAGAAAATTGTAAAATTTAAACAAAATCAAACTCATAAGATCTAATTGAAATTGAAGAAGACTGATTGAACATCCTAGAGGATGATTTTAGGGGGTATCGGTGGAAGAGTAAAGCGAGACGCGATAAGGGGAGGGAATTCGAAGCGTCGCCGGCGCCGGAGTGGGATCGGAATTCTGGGTGCGACCGTTGCCGGGGAGGAGGGGGGTCGGGCTGGGCGTGGAGGGCAGTGGGGTGGCTAGGTTGGTGGGGAAAGGGTGGTGATGGTGGGGAAAAGGGTGGGTGGTTTTTTTTAGGTAATTAATTAATAAAAAAAAAAGAAAAAAGTTTAATTTTTGGGTTTTAACGGAAGCAACTAACGGCAGTTTAACGGCGAGGTCACAATGTGATGACTTTTTGTAATTTAGAGTTACAGCGTAGAAAGTCAAATAAGTCAGGTCACAGCGTAGAAAAGTGAAAAAAAACGAGGTTAGTATGTAGAAAAACCCAACTTTATTTTATTAATACATGTAATAAATCAATTCAATAACATTTTATTTGATAACATATTGTTTTAACGTAAACCATTTTTGATAAAAGCAACATTTATCACATTTGCCAACGAACAACCATTTTTTTTGTAAGATAAACTTTATTAGTTAGTGTTGTAATTATTTTAAATAAGAAGCATTTGTTATGACGATGGCCAGAAATCATAAGATGAGACACTGGTTGTAATTCTGTGGAGCCTTAAGCTCAACTAATAAGGGGGGCAAAACTGGTTCCAGTTCTGGTATTACGGAGTATATCTTATTTTCTTAATAAAAGCATTTAATTTTGGAACATATGTTCTACGCATATAATTAGTCTTGCAACTCCTAATCCTGCTTTCGCTGTATATATGTTATTATCTTGTTTTCCCGTGTCTCTTGCTCATACCCATTTTAGCATTTTTTATCCTCCATTTGTAATTGATTTAAACAACTAAAGATATGATTATTAATTTAATTTGAATTAAATACAGACCCGTGAAAACAATAAATGAGTGAAGAATTAGTGTTTGCTAATATCAAAATGAATGTTCGTAAGAGAATTTGTGGTGTAGAATAGAGTTGATCATGAATTAGTCGTGTCTTTTTACAAAACATAAACAATGTCACTTCAAATGAGCTACCCGTGAACTAGACTTTGTTTAGCAAAACTAGCAATAGCAGGTAGCTTTTAGCAGTCGAGTAACGGGTAGTTGTCAAGGTAAGGGGTAGCTGTCAATTAATAATGAGTAGAGGTTAGCTGTCAAAGTAATGTTAGATAGTACCGTATGATTGTTTGATTAAAGTAGTGGCTGTTAATTAAAATGCACATATGTTGTTTAATAAAGTAACCAAAAATTTACAACCGCTACCCGCTACCTTTAAAACGCTACTATTTTTAACATTTGACAAAAGCTATTAAAACGCTACCTCTACCACTAATCACTACTCGAATCATTACCTTGTCAAACGCTCTCATTTTTTTAAAGTAGTGTTTTAACTTGGGTCATATTTGGCAAATTAAAATTAGCGGTAGCGAGTAGCTTTTAAGCGGTCAAGTAGCGGGTAGCTATTAAAGTAGCGAGTAGCGAGTAGCTGTCAATTAGTAGTGGGTAGAGGTTAGCAGTCAATGAAGCGGTTAATAGTACTCCCTCTGTTTCGCATTAGTTGCAACACTTTTCATTTTTGGCCATTTCATAGTAGTTGCAACATTACTATATTTGAAAAGGACCCACCATTATTTTATAATTTTTTTCTCCCACTAACTTCACTTTTACAAATATTTTATTATTTCTCTTTCCTACCAACCCCACCCACACTACTTTTTTTTTTTAATTATTATTATTTCTATTTCTTACCAATAATATTTTATATTATAAGCCTATAAGCGTAGTCTATAATTTTCTTAAACTATGAGTCAAGCCTACTGTTGCAATTAATACGAAATAGAGGGAGTATCAGTGTTTGGCAAAAGTAGCGATTGAAATGTTAAAATACAGTAAAAACACATGCATAATATTTAAAAAGTACACAAAATTTGTCGAAAGCTATCCGCTACCTTTCAAACGCTAATATTTTTAATATGTGACAAAAGCTACTTAAATGCTACCTCTACCATTAACTGCTACATGAAACGCTACCTTATCAAACACGCTTTTTTAACCTACTAGTCTTTTTACTTGGCCCAAACCTAACCGCTACGTGAAACGCTACTGCCAAACAGGACCTTGGTCAAAATGCGAACTGCTACTTCAAACACTACTGTCAAACAGGGCCTAAACTCGAACAAAAAAAAAACTAAATGAACCAAGGTCAAACAATTAATTGAAAGCACGATTATCATGTACTTTGTATATCTCAAACAAGCTAAGATTGAGCTCGCCCCATTGACATTCCTATTATTGGCATGCATGTAGAGTGTCTTTTGAGGCTAATAGTGCAATAGCACGCGGAAAAAACAGAAGGTAGCACACGGAAAAAAGGGGGGCAAGTTAAGAGGAAAGAAATCAACAATACTAAAAGACCAAAAGAAGTGGGGTTGAGGTTGTGATGTTGGAATTGATGATCTCAAAATAGTGAAAACTAGTAGCGCCACACTTCCACATTGTCAATAACTGTTAAAGGACGATATCCCCACATCTCAAGAATTTTCAATAATCACGACAAATTGTTATTATTAATACTTGTATTTTACTAGTATTATAATTACAGTATTATTAACACTTGTATTAATTAGGACTTGGACCACCATTCATTTTTTTCATTTTTAGTTTAGCTGTTTTTAAATTTGTACTGTATATCTTAATAATATTGCAATTTGAACACCAGTCATTTTCCAATTGAAGGTAGAAATTGCTGGCACAAACTTTTGACTCATTTACTCATTTGTCATCCACTATTTGTTTTTATAGAATTAAATAGAACTCACCCACCTTCATTTAAGTATTTTTTTTCCTATGCGAGCCGTAATAGCCGTTTAATAAATATAAAGTATCACAATATTTGAACTTTTATACTATCTATTTATTATGTTAGAAATATGAGATCAAATCAATATCGAAAAACATATGTGTGACATATTTTCCATTTTGATATGTATCAAATCTCTATCATTATACTGTATATCGACAAATGAACATTTATTATGATTTATACGCAAAAGTATAATCTAACCATGTGAGATATTGTTAAATTTGTCTTGATATATATTTTAACTTTTTTTTTTTTAATTTTATAATTTTTACATTTAATTAAGTGAATATATTAATTGATAAAGTTGCAGTTTAAAAGCATAAAGCTTTACATATTGCAATATTTATGAAACGAATAAAATATTAAATAATTTTCGCACCAGAAATCAAATTAAAGTCACTCATGTCATCTTAATTAACATAACAATCAACAAGCGATTGCACCTATTATATCGAAATACACCCATTGTATATAAAACATGATAAATCCTAATCAACCTTTTAACATTTGAGTACATGTTATGCAATGATGGATTATGTATACTAATTATTGATAAAATCTGTAAAAAGAATTAACCTCTTTACTCTCTCTATACTCTTTCACCAAGAAACATTCTCTTAATCTATATTTGCTACGAGTACTCGCACTATTGTTTTCTCCTTAAAGGTAAAATGCTTTTGGCGAAAATGGCAATAATTAAATAAGGTAAAGTGGCTTGGCAGAGGCTCATAATGTCAGTCCTTAACTCAAGCCCAGAAAAGGCAGACACACCACATGAAACATGAAGGCCGCTAACATTTTCCCATTGTTTCTCTCTCGCACGCTTAAATTTAGTGCAGTAAATTATTTGTACCATCAGACTATTCAATTTTTGTGGTCCAAATTTACCAAAGTTATTTAAAACTCTTTTATATACACACGGGTACATATAGAGATAGATGCATCGAGTGATTCTTCAGTTCTTCCTCCTTTTTCCGATTTCTAGTACTGCAAATTACTCTGTAATTACTCTGTATTACAGTAGACTTTAGTAAAACTGTGTTGGTATCAAACAAAGCCTAACTTATATTAATACCAAACATTAGTATTTTGGTTTAAAACGAGTACCAACTAATTACACTTTAGTACTAGTAAGATTTTATAAGAATCCATTTTAAAATATTGTGACTCAAGCAACAAAACGATCAACTTAAGTGAGTTACTACCCATCTACACCTTTTGTATCTAAATAAATGGCTCACTTTAACTAGTATCTAAATAGTTTAATTTTTAAAATTTGATATTGCAAAAATATATAAAAGTTTACCAAATAGGCAAATAACACTTTGTTTTTGGGTATTCAAAAGTTGCAGAAAATGCAATGGTAACATAATAATACTAGCTTGTTGCATAATCTCAGTACTTAAATTCTGTATAGTATTCTTTCAAAGATTTGTACTATAGGTTTGCTGGGAGATCTATAGAATAACTCCCTTCATAAATAAACATATGCCACTAAATGCGGCGAGCACACGGTATTCTTTAGTAAAAGGCGAAAGAATAGTTCGCTTTCTGCTCACTGCGTGGCTGCGTGAAGAGAATCATAAAAGAAGCACCCTTATTTATATTAGTTTCTTAGCTTGGTTCTTCTCTTGTCCATGTGGGACAAATTTGAAGTGATAGTTTGTTTTCAGCTTAATATTCAGCAACGAAACTGAACCCTATAACATGTGGGACGTTGATTACCAAAATTTGTTAATGATGCAAATCAACAACGAATGCTCAATCAGGTTCGATCTTGATATCATTAGTGTATATTTTGTTCTACGTATGTTTCTGAATTGACATTTGGAGTTCTGACAGAAAACACTTTTGGTGCATAGTGCATTAAGCTTATGCTTAGGCTTCCTATGATGAATGCATCAGGTCATTATAGACTTGTAATTTACATGCACATTGCTCAGTTTTACTTATAATTGTGGAAGCTTAAGCTGAAGCTGAAGCTGAAGCCGAAGCCGAAGAGGGGGGGTTTGGAAATACTTTTCAACCAGCAATTTGTTATTACCTCACTAACTGTGTCATTACCCAAGATAGAGTTTAGATTGCCTAAGTTTTTGCTTACATGATGTTCTGAACTTCTGATATTAGGTTCACGACGAAAACAAAAACAGTATAGTAACAGCAGGTTTTAAAGATTTTGATGGTGGGATAGACTATATTTCACATGTAAAATCACAAAAATTATTACTCCGTATATCAATTAATCAAACCGCTACTAGCAATAGCAATAGCAATTTTATCAATAAAACCTCTATTCATATTTCAATTAGCAGTTATAAGAGAACAACACGGAGTCACTAGGTTTAAATTTTACTGATCAAAACTGATTTGCTTCTCAAAATTGACTACCAGATTTCTGTACTAAACAGGTTATAAAAAAACTTGCTTCCACAGTTGAATATACTCCAAAAAAAAAAATGATTTACTTGATTTATACAAAGATTTTAATGTAATTTGTGATACATGCTTATCTCCTACACTAGATTCAGCAACCCTGTTAGAAAAAAAAGAAGATTGCCAACTGTAGCTACATCTATGTTAATCGATGTCATAACCAGCCTCAATGCAATGGAAGTTTTTCCGTGGTCAATCCTACAAATTTTGCCTGGCTAAACTTCACAAGATGGCGAAAAAGCATGGGATATGGCCTCATAAAATTTTTAACATAATAACATGCAAGTATACAACAATAAATATCATATTGAGTTATCTACACCTCAGTAAGAAAGGTGAAGATGATAATGGTATGTATGGCATTGAAGCTGACCTCTTCATGAGCACTCATATTAGCAGTCTGGCAAACAAATCAATATCGATCACACCCTATGTAGCTGGCAGTTTCAACTCCTAAAAGCAGCTTGATTGAAGTTATTTCTTGTTGAATCTTGCGTTTCTGGGCGAGAAAGGGCAAGCATAGCATAAGAACAAGCTGAACCTTAAAATTCAATTCTCGAAGATTCCATAAGAGCAAACTGAGCCTTAATCTTCAATTCTCGATGATTGCTCCGAAGTAGTAGCAGTATTTCCATTTTCTGCATTGGAATGGCCTTCTGGCATAGAATTAGAATCAAGTTTACCAGTGTTCTTTTCATCATCACCATGTTCAGACTCTGAGCTGGCATCAGTGTCCCTTTCAGGACATTCAATCTGCACACACTCAGCAGCTGAGCTAGGCAAGCTTGTATAGCTCTCAGAATCATTACTCCGACCTGAAACCGTAAGGCCTTCCTTTTTAACAACATTAAACACTATCCCATTATGGATTCTCTCCGGCTGCAAAAGATCACCTTCAGTGACAGTAATACTACTAGATCTGCTCAGCCCTGCCCGGTTTCCAGAATCCCGCTGATCATGATCTGCGTTCTCAGAATTCCTGTCGAGTGCTGCTCCCCTTGATTCCCTGCTCACTGATTGCATTACAGCAGAGTTCAGATGTCCTGTCAGACTTTGCTTTGTTTCAGCATCCATGTCCAAACTCTGAACAAAATCGATAAACATGTTAGCAGACGCAGTCCTCATGAGGGGTCCACCAGATCTTGTCCATGTATTCAGATCAATATTTTCAGACTCGCTGTCACTGCTGTCATTTATGTTCCTGAATGTTCTATGATGACGGCTTGAAGGTCCACCTGCTTGCTGAAAGGACGCAACTTCAGCAAGAGCTTCTTCATCAAGAGATCCTGTTGAGTTCTCTCGAGCAATACAGTTCCATGATGGTATTCTTTTTGAAGCATTAAATCTAACGTTAGAAAGATTTGGAACCTGGGTCTGAGAAGCAGCTGCAGCGGCACGCTGAGCACTCCGCCTCAATTTACGCATGTGGTTAAGAAATGCAACACACTCATCTAGAGCAAGTTCAATGGCACAATTGGCTTTTATGGCAGAAAGCTTCTCCCAAGTACATCTTCTACCCTGGTTTGCTGCCTTCTGCAGTTCCCCATATGACGGATTCTGGATAATTTTTGAGTACTGTAAAAAAAGAGGGAGAAAAAAAAAAAATTTAATGAGTTAAAAGACTTGGAACCAAGTACACAATAATGTTTATTTCTGTCTCAAAAGGGGCCAAAACAGGAGCAAACCAGTTCCTTCAGTTAACAAAATCCATTACCATGGTTAAGATACCATTTTCATTTGTAAAATAAGATTACTGCCAAAAATATTCTTTTGAATTATTACAAAGACAAGAAAAAAAGAGAAAAAGACAGGATGAAGCAATGGGACAAAGATGAATACATTCCTTTAAAAACAAGTGATAAAAAAAATCCTGACATCAACAATGAGCTAATCCATGATTTTAATGGGTTTAATATGCTGCTTCTTAAGATAAAATATGCCAGACAAAATTTAAAGCAACTGTAAATTTTCCAGATTTTTCTCCACCAAAATTCTCAGGTGCATAACAAAGGCCAAAGATATAATCAGGTAAAATAAGCAACTAAATTGCTGTAACTTCTAACAAAAGGCCATTGAAAGCAAATTATTTGAGCCAAAAATAATAGACTTTCAGATGTAAGAAACGAGGTAAGATAACAACTACGTAGTACAATTATAGCAGTATAAAGAAATTTATACTATAAACTTCACTGAGATATTGAATACAGCAAACAAACTCAAGATTTATGTCAGAACATACCTGAGCAAGTGTGGCAGGCATCACCACTGTGACATCACCCTCCCAAGCCTGAGCAAACAATTTGGCAATCCCTCCCATGGGAAAACCTAGTTCCAATATCTGGTTGCATCTGTGTTTCACTTCCATCTCAGCCAAATGAGCAAGCTTCAAGTTATGACAATATATTATATTAGCTTCAAGGAAAAAAGTGATCCTACTAGACTTGTCAATCATTGAGTCTGGTAGTTGATTGAAAGTTTACAGACAGGACTTGATATTGAATAATAAGGAGAAATGTTACAAGTAACACCAACTAGTTTTGCAGTTATAATAGGGAACTGGAATGACAGATTATAGAGTATTGTCAACAATTCAAGCCGATTACTGGGTAGTAGCTGAAGAAATTTCAAAGATGGCCAAGATCTAATGCTTAATTCCTAGCTGAATCCAGATAATCAATTTCAATATTATAGAATGTTATTAAACAACTTCTACATAACCCTGTATCAGAAGGATGTAATTCAAAATCCTGCAAGTACTTCGTAACTTCTATTAGTCAAATTCTACAATATTGTCATGACCTAAATAAATCTGATAGTTTTCCAAGTTAAATTTACTTACATGGAAAGGGATTAAGTGAAGCTATAAGCTCAAAAAAATTAGGTGCAGGTTGGGTAAGTTCATCAGTCATATGGATTTCAATGCTAACAGGAGGCATATTCGATGTGTTTGTGGGCAGCAAATTTTAACAAATAAAAAGTGCAATTACCGCAGCTAAATTACACATGTTATACAATACACAGTGATATATGAATCAGTGCGATAACAGGTCTTGCAGCTAAGGATTTTGCCTGGAAAGTTATTTTTAACAGTTCTAATGATTTTAAGAATTACAAATAATAAAACATTAATGCAGGAAGTGCAATGAAAACAGAATATAGCGCAGAAGATTTAAAGTCATTAAGCAATCATATAAGTTTTTGCAAGTTGAATACAATACCTTGGCAGCAAAGTTGCCTCCACATGCTCTCACAAATTCTTTCATTCTCAACAATGGTGATATATGAGGGTTGGCTTGACTAACAATAAAGTGATTAACATTGAAAAGCTCTTTCAAATTCATCATGGGTAAATCGCTCTCCAAGCTACCATCCCTCCACCGGCGTGACGGGGTTGTACCTTCCTCGGGCCCAAGATGAAACGGTGGGTGATAAGGTACAAGTTCACCGAACCTATCTTTAGCCATCAGTTCTTGGGCCTCGAAAAGACCTGGAAATGCACAAGAAGCTGTCACAGCACTCCATATAACAACATGAGGCGAAGTCAAGTAGTTCAGACAACGGGGAGGCTCATGTTTCCTAGGCGAGCATACTGTTATACCAAGAATTCTTCCGGTCATGTCGTAGGCCTCCTGGAAAGTCATATTACTTGTGAGATTCCTCAACAACATTTGAAGCTGCCTGATCTCATGAACGGCTCCTTGGGTCATGACCCTCTTCACAATTGTAAAAATGCCCCCAATTTGGTCAAAAAACTTCAGAGAATGCCATGAATCCTCAAAGAAACTCTGAAGCTCAGGCCAAGATCTAGTAGCAACTACAGAGCACATTATAGATCCTACACTAGAGCCAGCAATTATCCGAGGCAAAAGCTTATGATCCACCAACGTTTTCACAACACCGACATGGAAGGAACCAAGAGAAGCACCACCACTTAAAAGCAAAGCAGTCCTACCAAAAGCATGCCTTGTCTCATGCATGAATGCAAGCTTTTCTTCCAAAATCAGCTCTTCTGAATCTGATTCACAAACCCTTTTCAATTGTAAAGTGACTTCATCAATATATTCCTTTATAAGTTTGGGGACTTGAAGCCTCCCCTTACGAAGCTCAGGATTACACATATTACCAAGATTCCTCATAAGATCAGCCCTCATACAAAAGATGATATCTCTCAATGACCCTTCCTGTCGACGAAGCCTCAACTCTTGGAGCTTGTTCTTCACAAGTTCCTCATCATAACACTCAGCCTCATTCAATTTCGGGGATTCTTTCTCCAACATCTTTGCAGCATGAGACCACTCCTCATAAGTAAGCGCGGTTCTCATCATATTCCTCCAAAACTTCCTCCTATAAGCTATCTCCGCCGTTCTTTTAACATTCGTATATCGGTTCAACACAAAAGCTATAATGGTCACCATTGCCAAAATCCCCTGAGGATTCCGGGGATGAAACCACGAAAACACCGGGCCTAAATAACCTCTAAACACACGCACGAACCCCATTAAAGCCCGAGCCAATTGGTACCCAAAATGAGACATAGACTTGCAGAATAGTATTCTAAAGGCGATTGTCCTACCAACAATTGAACTAGGTCCAATTGAGAATAAATCAATATTTGCTTCATTACTTATAACATCCATAACTCAATCAAATCTAAGCTCAAAACCCCAACAAATTAGAAACTGATATATATACAATACAACAACCTCCAAAACTTGTGATCTGAGCAATATCAAATTCCAAAATCTTCCAATTCCCAGCAAAAATAATCAAACTTTCCTAATTTCAACAAAGGTATACTCCGTAACAAATCAGGATAAAGGGTTTCCAATTAATCTAAAATCAGCATAAAAAATCTTCTAATATGAGGGTTTCTGATATTTTAGCCTAATCAAGAAATTGTGAATAAATTACAAACAATAAACCTAGAAAATATTACCAAATATAAACAAAATTATGGCGGCAAACCTCCAAATTTATCAAATTCCAATGTGAATCTACCTTCTGTAAGATACCCCGAATCAAATTTGAGGGATAATTGCAGAAATTATGAAAAAAATAATTAAAAGGGCAAGCTATTAATAATATGGGGAAGAAAATAAAATAATTTAAAGATGTATCGAAAATTGTGAAGTACGAGTAGATAACATTACAACTTTATTCAACAGAAGCTGATGTAGATCACAGTCAGGATCAGAAGAGTGGATTTGATTGAGTATATTACAAGGATAAGGAAGAAAGACCTTTTATTGTTATTTTATTGGATTTTTTAGCAGTATTTTTGTTTTCTTGTGATTTTCTGGGGATTTTTTTAAAAAATATTTACAAGAAAAAGAGTAAAATAAAATAAAATAAAATAAAATAAAGCGAAATCCAAGATTTTAAATTTTCCAAGAATTTTGTTTATTTTGACATAAAATCCACGTGGATAACAAGATTGATTATGTGAATAATTAAACGTTAATAAATTTGGAAGGTTCGTACTTCTTTGATTTTTTGCAGGGGTTGTCAAATTATGAGATGCCCCACAAGGTAAGGAAACCTAGTTAACGTGGAAGAAAGTTTGATTAAGGTGGATAATTGGAAGTTTTTCTCATGAATCATGATATGAATCCCTATGACACTTAAGTAAAAAAAAAAAAAAAAGGAATGGAGTTAATTACTTTACGCAATCGGGATTTTTTGAGTATGATAGATACACGTTATGATTTCAGATGGTCATAGCTAACATTATAAATGTATTTGAAACGTATAGATTAAAGGCTTTGAACATAAATCTAATAAATTGTAAACATCCAATAAAAAAACTTTGAACATTAGAGAATAAACAATAATTTTACTACATGTCTTGTTATAACTTTTAATCAGGTATCACGTTTCTTCTCCTTCTACCCTTTGAGCCTTAAACTATACCAATACTTAATACAAGTAAAGTTTATTTAACATAAACTTCTTCAAGAGGGTGTATGAAAAATAAAAATCAATATAATTCAATTAGTTTTGTAAAATAAATTTCAATTCATGAGAATAAATTGAAGCATGGCAATATGGCCAATGGGTTGAAAATGGCTCATAATTAAACATTAATGTGTCAAATTATAAGGATAAAGTTAAATGTTTGTCAAAGTGTCAATTGAATATGAGTCAACTATTCTAGTTATAATCGAAATCTCTATTATATAAAGGTTTGAAGTAGTGTTGTCCACCTAAAATAACCTTATTATTCTATTTAAAATAGTTTGTGTATATGAATTTTAAATGTAAAGCGTGCATCACGTACATATAGATTTAGTTTCAGATTTCAGTATATCAAAACTAAATGTAAGATAAAATGATTATGCATGATTAGCAATTTGTACTCTTCAAACTTGGCTACGAGAAGATCTTCGCATGCACCTTTTGATTTCAATTTCAATTGAGATTATTATTTCTCAAAGAAGCCCAAATTTCTCTTACAAGTTGAATAATTGAGTTCAGATACGGTTCTAGTTCGTCTCGGGCTTTGATGATTATCTAAACCCTTGGGCTTTGATGATTACCTAAACCTATGAATGTCCTGGACAAAGCTATACTTTCTCGGTTTCTCCTATTTAACGGATCAACCATTTCTAAACTCTAAGTTGAGCCAGTATAAGGCTAAAAGCAGACACGACATGAGCATAACATAAAATAATCGAGTTAATTTACAACATGTTTAATTAAGCAGGTCCATATGACACAGTACATTTAATTTAACATGTTTTAGTTAGTGTTGAGTTTTCTAACATGAAATTAACATTTATGGAAATGATGATTAATATTTTAAACGAGGCTAACATTTTTTCCATATAACACAAGAACAAGGCACAAATTGGACACGAAAAAACCAGATTAGTGTTAAGGGTTTTCAACATGTTAAATTAAATGGGTAACAGTTTTGGATCTGTATATCTATCATTGTCAAATGATAATACAAATGCATTTAGAAACAATAACTTTAAAACACTATTTTACCAAACACTAATTTTCACATTTACTGGAATAAAGTCTTAGAATAAAACTACTTGATAATATTAGCGATATCACTAGAAAAACAATTGGCCTTGACTCAATTGTCTCGACACTCTAGAGCACATCGAGCACACATAGTCGAGCGCAATGGATATGTATGGAGCCGATTATTGCAATAGGGCTGGCAAATAGATCAGGTCAGGTTGGTTTCCTGTTCGGATCAACTAATTTTGGGTTAGCTATCCCCCAACCCGAACCTGATCCATTTAAATTTTCGGGTTGAAAACTCCAACCCGAACTTGATATTTTCGGGTTCGGGTCAACCCAAAAGTAACCTGATTTGACCTGATTTTTTATTTTTGGGTTTAAATCAGGTTTTGACCTGAAATTAATCGAGTTTGGGTCAACTCAAAAGTAATATGGTTTGACCTAAGTTTTTGTTTGGGTTAAATATGGTGTTTTTGACCTAACATTGGCCTAAACAACCTTAATTTTTCTTTTTAAACAAACTGATATTTTCATTTTTCAAACTAATATTCTCAAGTAAAACACCGAAATCTTATACAATTCGGGTTAAAATTTTCAACCTTAACTGAATCCATTTAATTTCAGATCGGGTTCATATCAACCCATTTAAGTTTTCGGGGCGAAAAACTCAACCTAACCCGTTATTTTCGAGTTGGATTCAGGTCGGGTTAGCTTTTGCCACCTCTACATTGCACCACCCGCCAACACATGATGGCAGCAACGACCTAAGTACCAACCACACTGAGTCAATACTAGATGATTGAGATCTCAACAAGCTCCCTTTTTAACTTTTAAGGTGGGGTGAGGGTGAGCTGATGGAGCTTGGGTTCCACATTGCACATGCATCCCAACTCGACAAATCGGTGATCCAATCAAAAGTGCCCACTCCCTTGGCTTTGGCTCAACTCTAAACGCGTTTTACTGTCGTCATTAGGAAACAGACAGATCACATTCTATATCAATTCAATGGTCAATTGTCAGATTCATAACTTAAAATTCTTTCTGCATCTGGAGTATGCAATAAAGCACACATATTGTACACGAATATAAACTAACCATATAATATAATCAGCTGGAAATAGACAGATCATATTCAGTATACAATGGTTAGATTATAGTACCTTAAGAAAATCAAAGGTGATAATTCAACAGTGGCAACTGTCAACTGTCCATGTACCAAGTATATAATAGTCTCCTCAAATCTAGATGCACATCAGATCTTCAGTCTTCTTCATTACCATAATCGTTCCTCGGTCACCACGGAAATAATTAAAAAAAAAAAAAAATACATATTAAAGGTCTGAAGAGATTATTTTAAGAGAAGCCTAGAATTTTTCCACAAATAATTAGTATGAATGTGTCACAGCTAAATTACTACTCATGAATGACATACACTTGGGTAAATGTAAAATTAAATAAGAAACACTACTGAGTTTATATAATAATCTCAACTCATGTAACTAATCATCGATCAGTATCAAGCTAAAGACATAAGAATAAAGTGCTTATGAAAAAGTATTCATTATTACTCCTTTTACAAAGAAAGAACAGGAATTTAATAATGGAAAAATTGTCAAAAATAATACAAACGTTCACCCGTCCGTTAAAAACAAGTTAAGCTTTCCATTTTTTCTAAATAATACAAACTTTGGAGGGTATCCTCTTTAAACAAGACATTTCACCTATAACCTAGACAACGGGTAGACTTTTTTTTTTTTTTTGATAAATTCATTAAATAATTTAATTAACTCATAATTAACACTTAAACTTAACAATTAAAAAATAAAAATCACTCCTCCTCCCCACCGCCAGGCACCACTCCCTATCCATCCCCTTCCTCGGTGGCGTCTGGCCCTCCGGCGATCCTTTGCCGGCGCCTCAACCCCTCCCCTGCGCCAGCGACCTTAATTCCAGCATCCCCAACCCTCCCCCTCCCTCAATCTCATCTCAAAATCAACAACACTCACAAAACTCAAACAAATCCATGCTCAAATCATTCTCAACGCTTTCAATTCCGACGTTATTACAATCACTAAGCTCACTCAAAAACTCAGCGACATTGGATCCATTCACCATGCTAATCTTCTTGTTTCTTCAACTCCAACCCAAGATCTTTTCCTCCACAATGTCCTCATTCATGGGTTTTCCGTCTATCATTTGCCATCTTCTTCTGTTTCTGTTTATACCCAGTTGCGTCGAAACTTGAATCTTAGGCCTAATAATTTTACCCACGCTTTTGCAGTTTCGGCTGGGTCACTTGGGGATCAAAGGGTTGGAATGTTGCTTCATGCTCACTCAATCATTGATGGGTTTGGCGCTGATTTGTTTGTTGGGTCTGCTGTTGTTGGATTGTATCTTAATTTTTCCAAGATTGGTTATGCATATAAGTTGTTTGTTAAAATGTCTAACAGAGATACGGTTTTGTGGAATACTATGATTTTTGGGTTGGTTAAGAATTGTCGTAATATTGATTCGCTTCGGGTTTTTGGTGATATGGTTGGTAGTAGTGCTGGTCTGCTGGATTTAATTCGACTACTTTGTGGAAATTTGGGGTTTTCGTAGGGCGGGACTACGGGAGGGGGATTTCGTGGGTCCGTTTTTGTGGTGGGTAGGAGTCGGGAAAGGGAGGGGGAAAGATGGGGATGCCGGAAATGGGGTTGCCGGCGCAGGGGAGGGAGTTGAGGCGCCTGTAGAGGATCGCCGGAGGGCCGGGAGCCGCTGGGGAAGGGGATGGGAAGGGGCGGCTGGTGGGTAGTTTTTTTTTAAATAATAATAATAATAATAATAATAATAATAATAAAGTTTAAATCTTTTAAAAAATAAAAACATTAAATAAAAAAAATCAAAGTAAATTATCAAACCAATGAAACAATAACAAGTGTTTCATGCACCTATTATTCAAGTCACTAACTGGTCCTAACTTGTTTAAAACGGATACCCCCTAAAGTTTGTATTATTTAGAAAAAATTGAAAGTTCGACTTGTTTTTAGCAGATGGGTAAAAGTTTGTATTATTTTTGACAATTTTTCCTTTAATAATTAGAAACTGCCATTAAAGTGAGGAGACAGGTCTTACCTCACTCCCACTTGGCCATGCAACCATCAACCACGTAGGTTTGAGAAAGAAAACAGATTAACAAATGGCGAAATATCCTAAATACCCTTAATGAGAAGATCGTGACTCTAGTAATGACATTAACATTTTTCAGCTTGTTAATTGTCTAACCGTTAAGTAACTGGGCCGACAATTTGAGAAAGCAAAATACTCCGTACTCCACTACAGAAAGAAAAAAAAAACACCTACCCCCACAAAACATTTTCTTAAGTAAATGAAAAGAGAGAATCACACACTAAAGAAAGGAAACCTCGTTTTCAAAAGAATGAGCACCAAGAGGTGAAGTTTACAGATAGAATTTATACAAAAGCCGGCAATGCAGGCCAAGTCAATTACTGAATGACCGCCCTTTTGGGTTTAAGTCAATGCAACATAATATTACACATCTTACAACTATATCATGGTCAGTGGCACCTACTCAATTAATTAACAACACATCAAATGAAAGAATGATTGGTCTTCGAAAATAAATCCAATTATTTTCAACCTAATCACATTGAATACCTCTGATTTTATTTCATTCCAAATTACACCAGTCCATAAATTCACTTTTTCCCACCCGAAACAAATAAATCAGCTAAAATTTCAGATATTACATTCACACCCATACAAGATATCACTGATTTATAGAAATAATCCAAGATATACCAAAATAGGGGGGAAATAAAGAAAGTTGAAAATTTCATCAGATTCCGCTAATCACGATATTCCCATTAACAAGATATGGCTATCAGAACATTCTCAGCACAAGAGAGTTATAGGGAAGGAGGGATAGAACCAAGAAAGAAACTGAAAAAGGTGAGGTCAGTTAAGGTTGCAAACCTGGATAGGTTGAGGTTATCAATGAGAAGGGAGAAATATCGGTTTAATCGTGGTGTTGTAGCTTCGTCAGATGATGCTACTGTCACATCAGGATCATCTTCTGCTGCCATTTCTGGTACATCGTCTCCAAATTATATGAAGGCTACAACTAGCTCCAGTGCCAGAATAGGGTCAGTGCAAGCAATTTCAGGTAATCTGCAGTCTAGTTCTGCTGGCAGCAGCGATAATCGAAGTTCATCAGCAAAGTCCGCCTCAAAATTGAGCAAGGTCTCAGTGCAAGAATTCTCTGATCCTGCAGGTGTAAATAAAATAAAAGCAGAGAAAAGCTTGAAGAGGGTACCTAGTTTAAAGCAATCCAAGAAGATGTCTAGTAAAAAATCAATGAAAATCCGGGCCAGATATTCACAGTTTTCAGATGTTGGCATCAATTCAGATGAAATTCTGGACTTTAGCATCCTGGGAGATCAGAATAACACAGACATCATTGGTGGAGGAATGGAAATTGACCCAGAATGCCTAAATGTCAGTGCTTCTCGTGGTCAGGATAGCATTGGCAAGACGGGAACAAAGCAAAAGGGAATCTTAGAACGGTCGAGATCGAGAAGGATGATAAGACTCAGGAGCATAAAATCATCGAGGACAAGGCAGAGGCCACAATCCAGACTCAGTGGTGGAGCAACAGAGCTAATGTCATATGAAACAGAAGTATTCAGTGCAGAACCACATTACATGAAGGGCACCAGCTCTCAAGAAAAAAGAAAGGTAAGTTTTAATTTCATCATTTCATGTCTGATATTGTATTTAGTATGTTAGTTACTTTGAAGAAACATTGAAAAGCATGCGATAAAACAATAAAAATACATAAACAATGAAGCTTTTGATGCTAAGACTGATAAATTGTTCTTTTTTGCCAGAATTCTGACAAGGGTTTGACAAGAACATCTAGTTTAAGGCCTCTAAGGATCTTAGCAAAGATTCCAAGCCTAAGACCTAAAAGGAGTAAAGTAAGGAAAAGACCTCAGGTAACTCCACTGTCAGGAAAAGGTGTTGATCGTGCCACCTGTTCGTCCACTCTAAAGAGAACCGAAGTCCCAGATGAAATTGAACTTCATTCAATGGGTCGAGAATCAGAGGGAACTTCTTTCCATCTTTGCCCATACAGTTATTGCTCTATTCATGGTCACCGCCACCAGACCCCCTCTCAACCTCTTAAAGAATTCATTTCTGCAAAAAGGAAACTGTTCAGTAACCAGAAAGGTGAGAAGTCGGACAGCAAGTCCAGGGGAGAAGTAGAACATTACACAAGTTCCACTGAATCTGATCAGTCAAGGCAGATAGTATCCGCTGAAAGTTATGCGCTTCAAGAAGTTATGAATGTCACAACAAAAAATGCTTTGGAAGCAGAAGAGGATGGAATAGATTTTCTCATTAAAATCTACGCCAAACCCAGGAAAAAGTGGGCTGCTGAAGGTACCCTGAGCAAAGATGCTGAAACATTAAATGGTTCTACTTATGACCAAATCAGTGTTTGGGACTATGACAGGAAACAAGCAGAAACACCCAGTGAGACATCAGAGCCTGAGGTAAGCAACTACAATCTACATAATATGTGGGAAAAAAAAAAAAAAAAAAAAATTATATCCTAAATCAAAAGCAGTTAAGTCTTAAATGAGTTATATTGCTCCAAGAGAAAACATATAAGATCTGGTTTCCCCATCTAAAGACAGATTAAATAAGAGAACATGCTACTGCATTCAGTATTTTAATAAATTTGTCTTTTGGTAGGAAATACCAAGAGCAATGAATGATGTTCAGCAAGAAAAATTTGAGATCTTCAAAGCATGCAATGTTGACTCAAATGACATAATGCTGCAGCAGCCTTTGGAGTTACCTGACAATGGTTCAAAATCAGTGTCTGTCCTTAAGGAACTCGAACCAAGTATAGCAAAAGAAGAGCTTCAGAATTCCTCCAAGGATCCTTACCATTTGGCAAGTAGGGATTCTGCAGTCAGTCCATGTGGTGATCTGATCAACATCCTTTCTGATAAACAGAAATATACAAGCATGTGGCAGCTGATCCATCAACAACTTCTTTCAAGTGAAGCATCAATGGACAATGTCCAGGAAGTCATTCAAGCAGATGAAAAAGAAAGTGGAGATGGAAACACTAGCCATGAAATGAGTAGCTTGGATCTAGAGCAGAGTAGATACAGCAACAATCTCAAGGAAGATGCCTATGACCAAGTTGCAGTGACACAGAAGCTTGAATTACACCAGACTGCAGCCATAAACTTGGTACAAGAAGCACTTAATGCAATATTACAACATGATGCGGAGTCATATCATCAGCAGTCAAATCCAGTCCAAGAAATGGCTTACAGTTCTGTTACAGAGGAAATATCAACTCCTACATCCTCTATTGAAGAAGATTACAGAGAAGATGGTGAAGTAGATGGAAGAGAGATGAGTTTAGGATCAGCAGAAAAGCAAAACAAAATGAAGCAAATGGGTAACAGATTACTGCAAAAAGAACCAGATGAAAAGGAGATGTCCGGACGACAAATCTCCAAGAGTTTCAGCAGGCTCAAAAAATTGTTTATGACTGCAAAATTCATCAAGGCAATGGAAAGACTGAAAAAGATAAACCCACGCAAACCACAATACTTATCTGCAGAACCAGCCTCAGAGAACGAGAGAATATATCTAAGGCATCTAAGCATGAATGAAACAAAGAATACAGAAGAATGGATGCTTGATAATGCGCTTAGACAAGTAATATCAAGGCTGGATCCTGATCAGCAAAGAAGAGTGGCCCGACTTGTTGAAGCATTTGAAACAGTTACCCCGGAGCAGAAAGAGAACACCAACAGGCCTTATACCATGACAAGTGTGCCTGCTCCTGGCAGCAAAGTGGCCAATCCTATGATAGATGAAGAGAAAATTAGATTTGTAGAATCCAAGCAAGATACTTCAGTATCTGATGAACAGGTTTTGCAAAAGAAAGATGATGGAGTGCTGGTATCTCAGAAAGATGTTCCTGAGGAAAAATGTTCAAGGGAAGAGAATAAATATCAGGCAAACATAACAGGTATCTAAATTGATTTTGTTATTTTGCATATAGAAGACATAAACATGCTACACCATTACAACAATTATAATCTAGAAACATTTAACTTGTCCTACAGTTGAAAAAATTCTGCAAGAAGCAGGTGTGACCAACGATTCAGAATCCACATTTGTTGATGGAGGTGTGGGTATTGAAGATCCTATCAATACACTCAGGGATTCATCCCAATATCCTACCAGAGATTCTGAAGTCAGCCTGGCTGGTGATATGACCAGTATTTTCTTCAACAAACAACAGTATACTGGTATGTGGAACCTGATCTACCAACATGCTGTATCAAATGAAGCATCAGTTGATGAGAAGCAAAGACTCAATGAATATGATGAAGAAAACCAAAATGATACAATCGACTGTCGACAAATAACCGACATAGACTCAATCCCAAGTAGCTTCAGCATGGATCAAAAGGAAGATGAAGATAACAAAAGTGCAGCTTCTGAAATCCCTGATGTTGAACAATCAGCTGCCATAAAGCTGGTAAAAGAAGCCCTTAAGGCAATTCTAAAACGCTATGAGCAGCCACCTCAATTACAGCCTAATCCAGACCATCGCACGGCTTCTGATGATGCTAGAGATCTATACATTTCAACCTCTACACCTTGCACAGAAGAAGATTCCATAGAAAGGGTAAAGGATGCAGAAAAGCATGCTGACATAGACCCAGAAGATAGGATGCATCACGTAGAAAATACAAGACTCCCACCACTACAGCAAGTGGAATCTGATGAATTGAAGGCACCTCAGAGAAAAATTTCCAATAGCTTAAGCAAGCTGAAAAAAGCAATAGCAACTACCAGGTTCATAAAAGCAATGGAGAGGCTGACAAAGAGCAGTCCGCGTAGATCACAAAATCAGTGTTCAGCTACAAGATTGGAGGAAGAAAGAATTTATCTGAGGCATCGAAGCATGGATGGAAGGAAAAAGGGTGAAGAATGGATGCTTGATTATGCACTTAGACAGGTAATCTCCAAGATGGATCCTGATCAGCAAAGAAGAGTGGCACTCATTGTAAAAGCATTTGAAACAGTGCACCCTGAACAGAGAGAGAAGAGCATTAGATGCTATCCTACAACAGGTGAAGCTGTTGGTGACCATGTATTAGCCAGCTCCACAAATGAAGTGAAAGAACGCTATCTTGAGTCTCAACAGAAAAGATTGAAATCAATTGAACCGATTCCTCTCATGCAAGATAATAGCATCCTACTACCTTCGGCTTCCAGGGAAGCTTTGCTAGAAAGAATTCCTCAGGAGCACCATGCTCAACAGACAAGCTTAGCAGGTAAGTGTAAATCAATTTTTGTTTGTAGGGAGCTCAAAGAACCAATTATAAAAGGTAATGAACATGCTGCAACATAAAATTATAGCTATTCTGACCATATCCATTGCTCAAAATGTGCCATGAAAACCCAGATGACATATTTCTGCAAGAGACAAGTGAGGCTGCAATATCAAAATCAACTATGAAATTGTCTGAAGAAAGCTCAAGATTATGTTCTATGGTTGTCACACCTGAAGAACCAAATATCCAGGATGAAGAAACTGGGGGAGCTTTTGAACACTCTTCCCCGTTTCCAACTGCTAATTCTGAGGTCAGACCTGATGGAGATATGGCCAGTATTCTCTTGGACAAACAAAAATACACAAGTATGTGGAACTTGATACATCAACATGTCCTCTCAAATGAAGCAACAACGACTGGACAGCAGGAAGTCAATGAGGTTGATGAAGAGGAACAAGGTAATGATGCAAACACATGGCAAGCAATTAATGATCCAGATCCAATCCAGAGTAATCAATTGAAAAAATCCAAGGTAGATGAAGATAATCATAGTGCAGCCTTTGATCAGTCGGAAGCCATTAATCTGGTAAAGGAAGCGATCAATGCAATCCTACAATGCCATGAGCAGAAATCTAAGCAACAGTACTGTCAAGAACCTGGCAGAGCTGCTGATAATGCTAGAGAGCTTTGTGACACAACTGCTCTAGATCCGACAAAAGATAATTCTGAAGAGAACAGAGTAGAAAAACACAGAAATTCAGAGCCAGAAAAAAAGTTGCATGAAGTAGAGAGCACAAGTGCCCCACTCCAAAAGCAAGCAGAACCATTTGAAGCAATCAAAAACCAGAGGAAAATGTCAAAAAGCTTAAGCAAGCTGAAAAAAGCTATTGTTACTGCCAAATTCATCAAGGCAATGGAAAGACTTAGAAAGATCAACCCACGTAAACCACGACATCTGCCTCCAGAGGTGGCCTTAGAAGAAGAAAAAGTTTATCTAAGGCATTTAAGCATCAAGGGAAGAAAAAATGATGAAGAATGGATGCTTGATTATGCACTTAAAAAGGTTCTTTGTAGCCTTGCTCCTGATCAGCAGAGAAAAGTGGCATCACTTGTAGAAGCATTTGAAACAGTCCACCCAGAGCAAAAAAGCATTAGATATCGAACGAAATCTGAGTGGGACAATGCTACTGGATCAGGAAGCACGACAGACCAAAAACGAATTCCTAAGTCAAAGCATAACAGTTCCATGCCTAATAATGACACCATTCCTCCAATGCGATATGATGAATTAGATAAGATTTGTAAAGATGCTACAATTGAAAAAAGTGTGCAAGATCATAGCACGAAGTTCTCAAACCAGAGGATGGACTTATCCCACAAAATTAGTCATTCAGATGACTCCAATTTGCAAAGTCACCATCAAGCCAGCTCAAAAGGTAAAGCTATTCTGATATCCTATTAATCGCATCTATATCCTTGTATATGATAATATCAAGCTAGACAGCAGCACAATGTCTCATTTGTTCATATTGTGTGTTTTGCAGGATCTCCAATCAGTGACCCATTGCGCAAAAAAACAGAGAAAAAAGAGATGGGTGCAAATCCCATAAATGAAGAATTTCAACATGCCAATGATCTTGAGCTGGAATGCAAGGCTAACAAAAACGAAGGCTTTTTATATGACAAGCAGAAGAACTCCAGTATGTGGCATCTGATATATCAACATGTCAAATCTGCCGGTGTCTCAGAAGCTGGCAACAAGCTATCTGAGAGACTGACCGGAGAGGACCAGGTGAACAGGAGTGGCACATCATCTGACGTGGATGCTGATGCTGATGATAGTGATGCAAGCAGCGTAACAAGTGAGATTACTGAGAGTGATGCCATTAAGCTAGTAAAAGAGGCCATCAATGATATCCTTAATGTGCCACAAGACGTCGAAGATGAACTAAATCCAAGCAATAGAACAACTACTTCAGAAGGTCAAAGCATAGAAGTAGAAGAAAATCCAAAGAAAAGTCTATCCAGGGGCTACAGCAAGCTGAGAAAAATTATCATCTGCAACAAATTCATCAAGGCAATGGAAAAGACCCGGAATTTCTACCCACAAACTGGTCGAGCCTTAAATTCTGGTTCAGAACCTAGAAACAGTCATCTGAAGAATTGTGCAGTGGGTGAGAGAAAAGGGATGGATGAGTGGATGCTTGATAACGTATTGCAGAAAGTCATCGCTGGGCTTGCTCCAGTACAACAAAAAAGAGTATCCTTGTTGGTTAAAGCCTTTGAAAAAGTCAACCCAGATCCAGAAGAGAGCGCAAAAAGACTCAGTTACACTAAAACAGAATTTCCTGATAGTAGTTCCTCAGAAGGGAATACAAAGGAAATGGAGAAAGCAGTACCATCAGATTCTTCACAGAACTCAGAACTTCCTGGTGGCGTTCACCTCAAGCTAGATAGATCACCAAATTCCAGCCCAGAAGTAGTCACAGAAAGGGTTCTACAAGAATCCTGCAAAGACAGAAGTCCTGGCTTGACTAGAGAATACGCGTTGAATGGACAAAGTTGTAGTAGTCGTGATCCTTCTGACATTAATGCAGCAACATCCAATGCGATCAGTAATCTCTCAGAAACTAATAAGGACCTAACAGAAATTGATGCTACAAATGCACCAGGTGTTTCACCGGAGGAAAGGAAAAATTCTAAGGATGAAGCAGGTGCTCAGGTTGAGGAGAAAACTTTGCTTGAAGAACAAGAGGTTGAGAATACAGAATTAACATCTAAATTTGCAAAGAAGCCTCCACAACCTGAAGACTTGGAAGATGAGTGGAATTACAGCGCACAAAATAGTAGATCCTTAGAAAAGCCTACAGGGCTATGGGGCCTAATACTGCAGCATGTCTCAGTTGATATGTTGGAGAAAAATGAAGCCCCAAAAACAATTGAAATTGATGCAAATGTACAGGTGGGCAGCAGTAGCACTGAGGTTTCAGATAGCAAAACAGATGATTCTTCTCAGCTTTCATCTAGAGTCAAAAGTTGCAGAGATATGGGTGTTCAAACTCCAACCAGCTTTGAGTTTGAAGAAAATGAAGCAATTAAGTTGGTAGAGGAAGCAGTAGAAGAAATCCTTCTTCTCCAGGACCAGATTTGTGATACGGAATCAATAACCAGTGGCACAACTTCAGAGAAAAGAGTCTACACTGAAAACAATGGAGAAGTCATTGATCCCTCGCTTGCTGCCACAGAAATTGCAGGTGTTGCAACATCACTTCTTACTGATGCAACTCTAGAAGAAAAGAAAACATCATCAGAAGAAAATGTAACAACCAGCTATAGCACACTTTCCAAAGTTGTTATGTGTAGAAGATTCGTCAAGGCAATGAACAAAATGCGGAAGCTTAAAGCACTGCATGCTCAAGACCTTTCTCAGCCACCTCAATCACAAGGAGAAGGTAATCCTTTATTGCGACAAATTTCAACCAGGGACAAGGCAAGTTGGGAGGAAGGAATGCTTGATAACGCACTGCAGAAAGTTATAGGAAACCTTGCTCCTGCAAAGAAGCAACGAGTAGCACTGCTTGTTCAAGCTTTTGAGACAGTTGGTTCACAGCCTGAACCAACAAACAGCTGGAGAGGTAAAGCATCAGCCTTATAAAAAAATAAATGTTTCGATCCAGTGCTCTGAAATGAACATCCAAAATGGATATGATGCTCACATTTTTTGAGAAGATTTATATGAATTAGGTCTCTAGATTAATATAAGTAAGTTCTATAGTACATAAGTTTCATTCATAGGAATCAGTAGACTTGTATAGTTAAATAAATTGGGTTTTGTCCATGACTGTTGGTTGGTGTTATTGCATTATGTAATTATTCAGTTATTGATGTGTATTTTGAGAGGAAAATGTCATATACTTCATGCATGAGTAGCAAAATCAACAGACCACCATGATACTTTATGTAATTATCCTCCCCAACCTGCACTATGGATAGGGTCTCATCTTTTTATGTGTCACATGTCTACATCACAATAGATCTAAACGCTTGCCCATACGGATCACTTGCCCAGGATGAATAACTTTAAAATAAAAACAATAGAAATAGAGAAAGAGATGGGAGACAGAATAGTAGAAAAGCTTAACTATCATTGCTCGATAAACAATTTCTATACCTCTCAAATGTTCACAACACAAGGAGAAACTTATGAGCACTTCCAGACTACTCACTCAACCCACTAAAGAGTGCCCATATTATCAGTCCCAAAATCACTTAGTATGGACTTCTACTAAACAAGACCTTGAGGTTCTTGGTAGCTTCTTTAATGTGTTTTCGAGCAATATCTATTCTACCCACACGACTAAAACAAGACAAACTACAACCAAGTCCATCAAAACTAATGAGAGTCTCATAAAGCATTTAACCATCTCCAGTTCCTTGACCCCATATGTTAAGGGAATACACATCCAGGCACTAAGATACCACATGCTCCAATTTGCGCACACAACCTTCATTACATTAAGGCCACCTTAAATCACCCTTGCCAAAGCATACTAGTAAAGCCTAAATGTGGCAATGTTATTAAAGTGACATTGTTCCTTTAGCTTATCAAATATCAACCAACATCTTGAAATAGGGGAAATAATCAATTAAGTACATACAATGAAATTATGAAATATAGGTGTCGTCGAATTGGAGGCGTGTTACCCAGGTTATAACACGCCTCCATCGCCTATACAGTACACCAGCAGCTAATGTAAACCACATATTTTATTTATTGATTTTATTTATTTATTTTTTCAATTTCCTGGCCTATTATCACCTAACTCGAATTCTTGCACCTAAAGCAGCAAAATCATGGCATTTTCAATTACAACCATTATCATGATTATAGGAAAATTTTCTGACCAAAAATATATGAACAAAGTTTTCAGCTTAACATAAATTACATCATATAATACCCCAGAATGTCATGATTAAGGGGGTTACACAAAAACAAAATGATTAACACAAATTACAATTAAATTAGATAAATTATACAAAACCTATACCCCCAAATTAAAATAACAGAACTAATAAAAAAAATAGTTGTATGTTCTAACCTTCCTGGATTGGAGATTTACAGAAGTTGACGAAGAGAATTTGGCAATTAGTAATTTCTGGAATTTGATTGAAATTAAATAGTTACTAATTAAATGCGAAAATTCTGATTCTAAATAAGTGATACTAGAGGAGAGAGACTGAGAGAGATACCTGGAATAGAAATAGGGAGGAGAGCGACAGAGCGCAGAAATTAGGCGGGAAACTTGGTTGAATGAGAGAACTCATAGTTGGGTTACTTGGTTAGTTGTAGTTGCACTAATTAGTTCTTGGTGCAAAGACCATAACGGGGCGGGGCGTTTGATACGTGAGAATGTGAGTTTGGGATTAGACTATGGGTTTGTGGGATGGAGAAATGTATTGACGGGTTTGGCGGTTAGGGTTTAGAGATAATATTAAGCATAATATGCTACGTGTCTAGAATTCAAGTGGATCATGCTTAGGCGATTAAGAAATAGTTGTGTCATGCCGAGCTCATGTCAATCTTTTAAAACTGAAACCCATGCAAAAGGTGACCCACATGCCTGCGAGCCCCCTTAATTATATTCATATTATTGTTAAATTGGTTAAAAATAAATGGGTCAGCCTATTATGCTCATGTTGGGTTCGTGCCAAATTTTGAAAATGATGTTCATGCATGACTAAACCTGGGCACCGTGCCGGGCCGTGCCGCCGCGGGCCGTGCCTGGCGGGCCACGGGCTGGTTCGTGCCGTGCCGGTCGTGCCGGCGGGCCCAGGTTTTCGTGCCGTGCCGGCCATTTTCACAGGCCAGCCCACGGCACGGCACGGCCCTCGTGCCTGGCGGGCTCGTGCCGTGCCGTGCCGGCCACGTGCCGGCCTGCGGGCTGGTGCAGTTTTCAAATTTTTTTATTTTTTTTTTTTATTTTATTTTTTAAGTGACAATATTATAAATTAATAAGTTTATAATGTATATAAGTTATAAAATTATAATTATAAGGTTATAACTTATAAGTTATAAGTTATTAAGTTATGAATTTTATAATTATAAGTTGAATATTTATGTTTTATAATTTGTATATTCAATATTTATATTTATATATTTACTTTATACTATTACTTTAAAATTTAATGTTTATGATTTATTAGTAATTGGTATAATTTTATTTTTTTTAATATGAATTTACAAATTGTAACAAAACGGGGAAAAAAGGCAAATTGGACTTTGGATGTGAATAATGCGTACTTTATATTATTATTACTTGAGTTGAGAAAATTGTACAATGATAACAATGATAAAAATCATACAATGATGGTATTAAACAAAAATTGGAAAATGATAAAATTGATATTTGATAATGATTAAAATCGTACAATATACAATAATTGTCTATTCTTCTTCTCCTTCTTCTTGCTCGTCTTCGTCTTCGTCTTCGTCTTCGCCTTCGCCTTCAAGGTCATCGGCTAGTTGCATAGATTGGGAACTAGCCGAACCCGAACCGGAAGCGGAGGTTCCTTCTTCGTTGTCGTTGTGGTCGTAAGAACGGTCTTGTGAGCGATTTTCCGCATCCAACCAATCTTTGAAACACACGCACATTTCTAGTGTTTCGGGTTTTAGACTTGTTCTTCTATCGTCTAAAACCCTTCCGGATGCGCTGAAAGCTCGTTCGGAGGCGACGGAGGAAACTTGGATAGCAAGAATGTCTCGTGCCATTGCCGCCAAAGTTAGATGCTTCGAGCTTTGTTGTTTCCACCATGCAAGGAGGTCGAGGCTGTTTATCTCATCGTCGTCCATGCCTTTGGTGAAGTCGTAACTCAGGTACATCTGCAACTCCGAGACGTCGCTTTGCGTTCTCCTGATTGATGAATCACCTGAAAATCTTGAAATCAAGTTAGTAGCTTGTGAAAATAAATGTTTGGCCTTCTTACTTACGTTTTTGGATGGTTGGGAAGGCCCTGAGCGAGGAACGGTGCCATATTTGGCTTCATAGACTCTATATAAAGCAAAAAACTGATCCTTCACATTAGTCTTATAGTTTTCTACATCATCGTCAAGAGACATGCATTGAAAGTAAATGTCAACTAACATAAATGTGTTTTCATACTTTTGCCTAGGATCTAATATGGAAGCAAAAATATAAATCAAAGGAATCTCACTATAATATTTACGCCACTTTTTTTCCATTGCTGGAAGATACTGATCATAATCACTTTGATGGCGATGATCAGCGAAAAGTTGGGCGAGTAAGCATGCATTAGAAAGAAAGTTTTGAGCACAAGGATTGTAAACAGTAGAAAAACAATACGTCATGTTATATAATAACTGTAAAAATTGCATATATCTTTCACAGTTATTCCAATCATCATCATACAAAGCATTTTGTGGAAATTTTTGGTTGTAAAATAATGTTAACGGGCCCTTGTACTCAATTGCCTTTGTTAACATGTCATAGGTGGAATTCCACCTAGTTGGGCAATCGGTTCTAATTTTTATTACCCTTATCTTTTGTTGTTTTAGAAAACTCTTCCATTCTTGGTATCTCATGTTAGAGCTATTAATAGACATAATAGCATCTCTGATTTTGCTGTAGTATGGGCCAATTGCCCGAACTCCATCCTGTACACATAAGTTAAGTACATGGCAAACACATCTAGTATGAAGAGCTTCACCGTCTAATAGTACATCGGTTAAGTTTTGTTTGATAAGATTAGCTGTGTATGTCATAGAGGTTGCATTATCAAAAGTCATAGACATCATTTTATCTCGAAGGTTGTATTCGTCTATTGCTTGCATTAAATGGTGAGCAATGTTAATGCCGGTGTGTGGGTATTCCAGCATTTTGAAATGTATTATTCTTTTTTGTAACATCCATTGATCATCTACCCAATGGCAAGTCACACATAAATAGTGATATTTATAACCACTATCCCAAGAATCGGCTGTTAAAGATACTCTACAGTTAAGGTTACTCAATTCGGCTTGTAACCGGACTTTGTACTCTAGGAAATTTTTCATTGCGGCGGAACGAACGGTTTTCCTAGAGATTCTTTTATGTTGGGGTTGTAGTGCTTTGTTAATGTAGGTGTTGAATGCGTCACTTTCCGAGAAAAGAAAAGGTTGTTCGGCGTGTACTATCATTTTTCCTAGTTCATCCCTATCCCTCTCATAGTTGTATGTAAAGCCGTATGGATGGAATTGGGAAATTTTGGGCTGGGTTGGATCACTAGCTGGTTTTGCACAAGCTTTCACGTGTCTAGATAAGTGTCCCGTCCCGTTTTTGGTAACTGCCGTGAATACACTATTACATGTTTTACATTTTGCCCATTGTTCACCATCTTTACTTAGGACAAAATAACGCCATACCTCACTCCTTCGGTTTTTCAAAAGTAGCATCTCAGTTTCGGTTAACCATTCATGATGTGTGTGATGGTTAGTAGTGGGAGTGGCAGTAGAAGGGGTAGAACCGGAGGGAATTCAGGTACTTTCTTGGCTACCTTGGCTAGAACAATAGTTTTGTTGATCACCGATATAATTAGGTGGAAATTGGTATGGTGGTAGTGGAAATTGGTTTAGTGGTGGTGCTTGAAATCCCGACGTATTATATGGCTCATAGCCCGGGGGGAAGTAAATGGGGTCATTGGTTTGACTCGTAATTTGGGGGCTCGTTGTATTTGGTGGTTCCCTAGAACTACTACTACGGATAAGTCGGCCTTTCCCCCTAGACCTAGATGATGGGTTGTTCGATGCCATAATTAACAATTAATTTTTTAATAAAAAGTGGTTAACTATAATAATAATAATTAATAACAACAATTTTAACAATAAAAATATCAATAATAATAATTAATAACAACAACTATAACAATAACAATAACAACAAAAATAAATAATAACAACAATTGTAACAATAATAATAATTAATAACAACAATTATAACAACAACAATAACAATTAACAACAATAATAATTAAACAAGATTATTCTAATAATAACAATAAAAAAATAAAAAATTTAAGATTAGTTTAGATCTTACAACCGTGCTTCAACGCTCCACTATTACGATTACGAACTTTTTAATTTTTTCCGATATTAGGAAAATAATTAGAGAATTTAAGAGAATAATTAGAGAATTTAAGAAAATAAGGATTATTAGAGATTTAGAGAATATAAGAGATAAGAAGAAGAGATTGTGATTTTGTGATTTGGGAATGAAATGGAGGTGAGTATTTATAGAATTTTTGGGGAGCAAATTGGCAAAAATATAGCCGTTAAGTAGTCGTTTTTTTGGCTAATTATGCAACTAGCCGTTGCTTTTAAACGGTTATATGACCGTTGGCCCGCGGGCCGTGCCGGGCCGTGCCTGCGGGCCGTGCCTGCGTGCCGTGCCTGCGTGCCAGCACGGCGGGCCCTGGCCGTGCTCGTGTCGGGCCGTGCCTGGGAATTCATAACCCTGTCCGTGGCACGACCCGTGGCACGAAGTTCAACTTCCGTGCCGTGCCGTGCTGGAGTTCGGGCCGTGCCGGGCTGCGTCGAACGACGGGCCGTGCCGGGCGGCACGCGGGCCAACCCGGCCCGTGCCCAGGTTTATGCATGACCCACATATGTAGTGTATTTATTATTTACATTACATGTTTACATGTTTCAACTAACTCTTTTAACATTAATTCTACCAAACACCAAGATATCTTATTGTAATAATTACCCATGTAGCTCTTAGCCTCTTACACAAAGGCCAGTTGAGTAGTTTCTTCAAAACAACTTATTGAACTCCAATAAGCTATGTAAAAACATCTATTTTTTAAACACCAAAAATAGTTAAAAAAGTTAATTTTGTGATCAAACTATCTATTTACTCCTAAAGAGGAATGAGGAGATGGTAATCCCTCCGTCTCCCTCCCATGTGATGGGGGTTCGATTCCTCATAGCCCCCATCCCGTGATAGGTGGGAGGCCCCTTCTCGTAGTTTAACGTAAAAAAAAAATAAAAAAATAAAAATAAATAAAAAAAAATCTATTTACTCCTAAAAAGCTAAAATTTTATGAAGTATCTATCATCTTTTTACCAAACTTATAACTTACAAGTATACTTAACATTTCATTCTCTCATCTCTTTAGTCATAGGTAGAGGTAGGTGCCAAAATCACACCCGATCCGAAACCAACCCGAAAAATATCCGATTCAAATTTGGACTCGCGTGGACATAATAATTTGGCATGACTCAACTTAATTTGACCCGACCCGACCTCATCAGATCCGATCCGATCATTTGCTCGAGTATACTACTAGAGTGTGGATAGGGGGTCGTCCAAGCATGGTGGACGATTTGGTTGCGTCCGATTTTTGTTTGAGTATTAATAATAATTAGTCGTTGCGTCGGCTTTCTCAAAAACAAAATAAAAAAAAATAGTTAAATATTGGGAAATTCTATGTGGTGGCCTCAAGGAAATAGTAAATCTAAATGGAGGACAAACTTTTTTTTATAGTTTCTTTAGTGGCATCCTACAATTGACAAATTCATTTAAGTGGCCTAATCATCAATATATGGACTAACCACTTCTTAATTAAATCCCTCCCATTTTCTTAAATTTTGACTACTACTAGTCTACTAGTGTTGCTCGACATTATGATCAGATGAAACCTTTTCATCTTCCATGAAACTCCCACAAAGTATACACCCTCTCATATTCAACTAAAAAATCGAAAAAAAAAAAAAAAACCTGATTCATTTGTGCGATTTTTTTGTGAGATTGTTTATCAATTGTGGACGATTAAATTGTGGCAATATCTCTTTGGTGGTGTGGTTTTTGGGCTGGACTATTAGGGTTTTATGATCGCATTTTTGATGAAATTCGCACAATCTAAGAGGCTAATTGTCTAAAATTTATCTGCAGATCATAACTAAGGTATTTCGATTAATTTCTAGTCAAATTTTGGTTGTTTTTATATTTAATGAGGTATTAGGTCAATTGCATGCTCTGTTTTTGTAGTGTTATTAGGTATCAAGTGAATTTCATACTTATGTTGCTTAACATGTGTTACTTTATGCGGTGATGTTGAAGTGTATGCTTTAAATTTTTGTTGTTGCAGAATGGAGCGAGTGATGGTTAAATTCAATTATATGAGTAATGAAGTGAATGTGTCTATTGAAGATGTTAACAAGGTTATGTGGATTGATTTGATCATTGAATGTGAGGAAGGATTTCGGAAAAATAACTATCATTACCCTGAATTCCCTAGTTTTCACTACTCCTATAACATGAAAGATGTTGTTATTACTTCTGATAGTGATTTAATGTCTATGTTAGATAGGTTAAGTAGTAGAAAAGTTATAACAGTTTGGATTGGTACATTTGATAAGGCTAGTGATTGTGTTATTGCTGCTAGAAGGCTTGCTAAATCAATTGCTAATAAGAGTCCGATGGTGAATAATGATTGTGAGTATACTCCTAGCATAGAACATTTCTGGAATGACATCGAGATAGAGAATGATTTAGAAAAAAGAGAAAAAAAGGGTAAGGGTAAAGCTAAAAAACCTAGAAAGTTAACTATCAAGAGGAAGCTTGAACTTGCTAGTACTAAACACAACACTGTCCAACAACAATCTTTCTCTAATGCACCACTTGTAATTAAACAGCCATCACCTACTCCTTTACATTCCTTAAGTGTTTCAAATAACTCAGCTTTAATCCTTCACAAAATACCTAAGACCACGGCAAGGAAGAGGGGCTTACTTAACACCCAAAGAGAGATTGATGCTATGGTTGTCATAGAGGAGGAGTTTAATGCAGCAGTTAGGTGTAGGCACGCTAGTGTAGATCAGCATGATGATGAAAATAGGCAGCCTATCAATGTTTATGAGCGGGGTGAAACTAGTACAGTTGTACATGATAGGAATGAGAATGGTGATGGTATGACTGAAGATAATGTTGACAGAGAAGATGATGATGATGAATATGAGGATGATGAAGAAATGGGGAACATACATGACACCTATGATCCATATATGTCTGACATGTGGCTGAGGGATTTGATGATGATGATAAGATGATGATGATAACTACTTTAGTAGGATGTATAAAAATGGTGAATTTGTAACTAATGCTGAATTTGGGAACATTGTTCTTAATCCTTGGATGATATTCAGTGATAAGTAACATTTTTTGTCAGTATTTAGGGATTACTGCATACAATGTGGTTTTGCAGTAGTAGTTGATAGGAGTAGTACAAAGAGGTTCACTGCTTCTTGTCTTGATTTACATTATGAATGGCGAATTCATTCAAGCAGGCTAGTACATGGAGTTACTTGGGCTATTAAGAGCATTAAGAACTTTGAACACACTTGTAGAGGTCTTGATGAGAGGAATCCTTTGGTGGATGTAAAATGGGCAGCAGAAAAACTCATGGAAGATATCAGAGCAAATAATGATATATCTGGAAAGACATTAAATGAACTTCTTTGGAGTAGATACGGAGTTAAGATGGCAACCAGTACTCTATACAAGACGAGAAGGGTAGCTTTGAGGGAAATTAATGGAGGTCATGACAGTTCATATGGATATTTGCCCAAGTATTGTGAGATGGTGAAAACTACCAATCCAGGATCAGCAGCCTTTTGTGCATGGACACCAGTTAATCAGCCAGCCAACTGTTACGCCTATGTTCTCTAGCATTTTCATTTCCTTTAAGGGTGCTATTGATGGTCTTGCTACAAGGTGTAGGAGCCTAATTGGGGTTGACGGAGCTCACTTGAAAGGAAATTTTGGTGGGGTGCTTTTGTCTGCAGTAGCCTTAGATGGAAATAATGAATTGTTTCCATTTGCATGGGCTATAGTATCTAGGGAAGATGGTGATAGTTGGAGGTTTTTTTTCTGGCACTTGAAAGAAATTCTGGTAAAATGTGGGAGAGGTAATTACTGGTGTATTATTTCAGACAGACAAAAAGTAAGTAACAATGTTTTTTTTTTGCTTTACCGTATGAGTTTAGTGTTAAATTCCTTAAAACAACTAATCTCATAACTTTTCATTGATATGTAGGGGAATAGATGTTGCATTAACTGATCAATGGCCAGAAGTCGATAGGAGATATTGTTGTAAGCATTTGGTGAAAAATTGGAAGAGTTCATTTCCCGGACCACTAATGTATTCATTGTTTTGGCTAGCTTGCAGTGCCACTTCTCCTTTCACATTTAAAAAGGCAATGGAAAGAATTCAGAAAGTTAATCCAGATGCTTGTGTTTGGTTGTCTAATTTGGGGGATCAGTCAAGATGGACAAGGCAAAAATTTGATCCCAAAATTTGCAGTGATGAGAACAAGACAAATTTTGTAGAGAGTTTAAATGCCACTTTGGGAGTGGATAATGCATGCCTGTATTGACACTTTTGGAAGGTATGATATTCAGTAATTCAAACTTGTTTCATGTATCTATTTTTACAATATTTTACCTAACTCATATCATTTTCAATTGTAAAAGGAATAAGAAGAATGTGCATGGTTAGACTAGTAACAAAAAGACAGAAATGCAAGGATTGGAATGAGTATGAGCCATGCCCTAATGCAGTGAAGAGGAGAACTTGCAAATCTTATCAAAATAAAGAAGGTGAGTATGAAGTGAGAGAAGGAAAATCAATGCTACCTATATCATTGAACAACAAAACATGCATATGTGGGGCATGACAAATATCAGGACTCCCTTGCAGACATGCACTAGGAGCAATAATGTCTTCTGGATTGGACCCATACAAATTTTGCTATACATGGTACTCGGTGCAAATTTACAAACAAGCATACGGGAATTCAATCAACTCCATCCCTAATTACGAGCATTGGCTAGAGATAGATAGACCAACTATACTACCACCACAAGTGAAAAGAGGTATTGGTAGGCCATCTGATGAACCAAATAAATGGAAACGGTCAATAATTGTGCAGTGCCAGAAATGTAAGAGTTATGGTCATAATTCACAAACGTGTAAAGGTGGATTAACAGCCAAAGAAAGAAGTGCTGCAGATGGCACTAAGATTGCAAAGGCAAAAGAAAATAGGGCTGCTAAATCTGCACCACATGCTGCTTGTACAGGAGAGTCATCACAAACTGCATCCGAAGATCCAAGTAGCCAACTTGTTACTGCTTCAAACAGGGGTGGGAAAGGGAAGAAAAAAGTCTGAGTTTTCATTGAATATGTTGAACAAATTTCCGAACTTTGGTGTAATTTTTTGTTGAGACAAACTAACAGTAGCTTTGTTTAGTATTTTGATTTGGCAGTAGCTTTGCTATGTTTAAATGTAGTTTTTTGAGGTGACGGTAACTTTGCTCAATTGTTATGAAGTTTGCCTTTTTGAGAACTTGCTCAATTCTAAATGGTGTATTTTTTTTCTTTGAAATTCTTAACTAGCAGTGTGCATTCATACCTTTTTACTTCAAGGTAAACCAGTGATAAGAAAATATCATCAAATTCATTTAAAACTAACTTTTATTGATACTTAATTGAAATACATAGCTTTATTTCTTAAAACTCCCAACACATCACATTATCTAACTTAATTACATCATCTTCAGATAATAAAAACACAAATTGATAAGAAAATAACAGAAATCTTCATAGCCCTGTTGAAGCAAGCATAAAGTCCTTCTACCACCCTGTGAATGTTATAAATTCTTCCCCTTGCTTTATTGACATTTTAATGTTGCTGCATTAAGATTGATTACATTGCAGCAACAAGCTCAACATTTCAAGCCTAATTGTACGAAGCATAATGATACGGACCATTAGTTTCAGCAACAGAGTTCACTTAACATCATTCTTCAACCAAAATTTGAATAGAATTAATTGAAATACCTTAGTTATCATATACAGGTCAATTTTAGACAATTAGCCTCATAGATTGCGTGAATTTCGTCAAAAAAATTGATCGAAAACCCCTAACTTTTGAGCCCAAAAACTTCACCACCAAAGAGATATTGCCACAATTAAAAAGTCCACAGTTGATCACTAATCTCGCAAAAAAATCGCAAAAATGAATAAAAAATTTTTTGGGGATTTTTTAGTTGAATCTTAGAGGATGTATGATTTAAGGGAGTTTCATGGAAGATGAAAGGTTTTCATCTATTTAGAATGTCGAGCAACAGTAGTAGTAGTCAAACTTTAAGAAAATGGGAGGGTATTAATTATTTCAAGGGTAAGTTAGTCTTTTAAGTAAGTTAGGTTATATAATGGACCATTTAAGAGGTGGTTAGTCCATATATTGATGATTAGGCCACTTAAATGAATATGTCAATTGTAGGATGCCACTAAAGAAACTAGAAAAAAAAAGTTTGTCCTCCATATACATTTACTACTTCCTTGAGGCCACCATATAAAATTTCCTTTAAATATTTTTGTTCACTTAACATTATCAAGCTGCCCGCCTGACCCAAATAATACGGATTGCCTTTTTGTGATCCAAATGGTAGCCCAACTTCAAAGCCAGCCATATAGCCTGACTCGATATTATTCCAATTTGATAGCAATCATATTCATGTCTGATACGGCCCAAAGTAAACTCAAATGAAATTGACAAAAAGTCCATTCTTTTGTTTTTGGTTTTATTACTAGTATAGCTCCCGATGCACAACAATAAGTTTTTTTTTTTTTTCCCCCTTAATATAAAGACTATTATAATTAAAATATATTAATGAAATCAACTAACACATAGGCGTATGTCTTGCATTTTTGAATGTATAATACTGACATCAGTTTTATAAGAAATTTTTATATATAAAAATTTTATTTTTTTAAATTGGAATTAGTTTATACACTTTCTTTTCATTCATTAGAAATTTATAAATTATTTATTTATTGAATTTTTCTCCAAATTTTAGATTTGTTTTGATATAAAAAGGTAAAATTATTGTTATTAGTAGTATGAAATATTGTATACATATTTTGATTCATTTATCAAATAAAAAATTGTTGGAATCATGAAAATGATAATTTAAAATACTTGTATGTTTAGATTTTATAACAATTATTATAATAAAAAGAGAAATTTGGAGAGAAAAAAATAGGCGGGAGATTTTTTTATCACAAAATGACACGTGTCATTTAAGATTCACCTTTAGTATATGTTTATTGATACGTAGTATTTTTTTTTTCCATGTATGTCTTATGTGTTTGAGTGTTTCTTTTAGAGGGTCTTTGGTTTATTATATTGAAATGGATTGGTATAAAATCTCATATTAGAGAAGTATGCATTCTAAAACTCATACTAGTCTTAAGTTATTTGATTTTAATGTTGGAATGGATTAAATTCTTCATTAATAGAAAAAATTATGAATCTTAAGGGGTGAGGTGGGTATGCAATTTCATAGGTATGGGGTAGAATTAGAATTCCTTGGGTATGAAATTCCATTACTAAAAAACTCAACCAAACAAAAAAATAAATGAAATAGATTCTAACTCCATTATAACTCATTCCAAATGATCCAACCAAACGAGCCCTTATATGTTACTGTTAGGAATATAGGAAAATAATGGTCGTAATATTGACTCGTTTACCCTAAATTTGTCAGTTATAGTTGCCTCTACTTTTAAATTTTTGGATAGATTTACCCTCAATAAATTTATTAATGCAACAATGTTCCTACCTCCAATTGATTATTTTATTCGTTGAATCTGTAATCAACAAGACATTCCAAAGCACGATCAATACTTAATTTTTGTAATGCATGTTAAAAAAAATGCAATAGAATATGTGAGCAATAAACATTGCATTAGAATTTTGCAATTTTAAAAATTAACTTACTTGCCCCAGTTTGATTAAAATCTATTCATGTAAAAAAAAAAAAAAAAAAAAAAAGAAAGAAGACGACCTCGGGGAGTTTGTTGTGCTTGGACGATGGTAGCATAGTAAACCGTTTTTAATTCAAATCGAGTTGACTCTATTCACCTTTTTTTTTTTTTTTTTTTTTTTTTTGTTGTTGTTGTTTTGGAGGAAATGACTTATTTTACGTTCATCTTCTCCCATACAAAAAATAGAGAAATGGCGATACTTATATCATAACTAAACTTCTTTTGTTTGATCTTGATTGCAAAATTTGAACTATTACATACTTATATTATATACTCCTCTTTTATCATTTTGATTTATATTTGATAGAAAAGATAGTCATATAGGACCATTAGAATCATTTTAATAATACTTTTTAATATATCATTTTTTTCTTAAAAATAATTACTGAACATTAATGTTAAAACTTTTGCATTTAAATATTTTTAAAAGCATAAATTCTAAATATAATAATTAAAAAAAAAAAAAACCGGAGGAAGTAATATTAATTGCGAAATCTCAATAATTGTAAAAGAAAAATGTTAATGTACCATCACCATAATCACGCTGTATGCCGGGTTTAATATAAAGTAAACTATAGATTGCTAAAAGTCTTTATCTTCAATTAGTCAAAAGCATCTTTACATCCCACTTGGTCTCCCCTTCCGTCTCTTTCTCTCTTATCTATGCATCCATTTCATCATTACTCAATTAAAATCCCTCAAATAGTTTTCAATTTGCAATCATCATTAGTTTTTATAAATATAATTATACTTGTTAATTAAGTCCAAATTTTGCATCATTAGAGGGGAATGGGTGAGATTAGCTTGATTAATTACAAATCATTTAGCTACTTATTTTTGTAATGTTGTCTCTCCAATGATTTAAATACTTTATTGGTAGGTTGTTGGCATGGTGATGATTATTTTTTAAACATACTATAGATCAATCCGAATATTGATAACAATTCTTTTTTATTTTTATTTTTCGGATTGTTTTTTTATTTTTTTTTTTTATTTTATTTTTTTGAAACACTATATTCTCGGATAAATTTAATTATGTATAGTTTTGAGAGTAGGAAAACTTGGACTTAAAATTTAGCAATTTCACGTACTACTTCATTAACTTTGTAATTTTGGTGAGCAATAATATGATTGTTCACATGGTAATTATGTAAATAATGGTTTGTTTTATCACATATCTACAGGAATAATACAAGTAATTAATAATAAGTTTGAATAAATAATCGCTAAAAAATTTCACTTGAAGAATTAGTACGCATAAGAAACTTCTTTTATTTCTTTAGGAGTAAGAAATTCATAAAAATGCAATCCCTCCTCAAATCTTATACAAGAAAGAAGTTCATAGTTTTGTACTTTTAATCATTGTATTTACCACAAGAAGACCTCCTCAATATTGAATTATGTTTACTTTGGGTTTAGTTTTAATCTTTAAAAAATAATATGGTGACTTCTTCAATAATATGTTGTATTTATTTTTAATTTCTTGTTGAGTTTAATCTTTTAAATATAGTATGACCCTGTTTTTTTGAGTTGTTGTGCTCTATGCTGAAATTTGTGCCCTGCTCTGCTTAATAATAATAATAAGAATAATAATAATAATAATAATAATAATAATTAATATTTAATAAAAATAAAAATAATTATTAATATTTAATAATAATAACTATTATTTATAGATAATACTAATTAATATTTAATAATAATAATAATTAATAATAATAATAACTAATGTATAATATTAATTGATAATAATAACTAATATTTAATGATAATAATTAATATTTTATATTATTTAACTCATTTTTAATGTTATAAAAAGAGTAAAAAAATCTAAAAAAAAATCAAATAATAATAATAATAATAATTATAATAATAATAATATTATAATAATAATAATAATAATAATAATAATAATAAAAATGAGATGATAATAATAATAATAATAATAATAATAATAATAATAATAATAATAATAATAATGATAATAATAATTAATGATAATAATGCGATAATAATAATAGTAATAATATTAATAATAATATTAATAATAATAATGATAATAATAATGATAATAATAATATTATTAAAAAAAAATAATAATAATATTATAAATAATAATAATAATAATATTAAAAATAATAGTAATAGTAATAGTAATAATTATATTAATATTATTAATAATAATAATATGATAATTAATGATAATAATGAGATAATAATAATAGTAATGGTACTAATAATAATATTAATAATGATAATGATAATAATAATAATTATTATTATTATACGATAATAATAATAATAAATAATTAATGATAATAATGCGATGATAATAATAATAATAACAATAATAACCACAACAACAACAACAATAATAATAATAATAATAATAATAATAATAATAATAATAATAAAATCTGCTCTTCTCTGCTCTGCCCTGCCCAGAAGCTCAAAAGAACAGGGCCTATGATGACATATCAATGGACTAATAGAGTAACATTAGCATTGCACATTACCTCGAACAAATACGAAGTAATAAATAACGATGGCATCACCACATCAAAAGTCAATCATCGCTTGATTACATCTTTGACAAGATTAATTAAGTGTAACTATTGTTAAATTAATCCATTGTATACTCTCGTGGCAGATTGAGCATATCATATTCTTAACGAGTTCGATAATTAGAGCATTTGTTATATGTTTATATTCATCGGGAGGCAAATTGAGTAACAGACTAGATTGTTAATGTTAGTCTTTTAGCTTGTGATGATAATAGCATTATTCCTTTTAACAACTCTTTTATTTTTTTTCTTTCATTATCTCTTTAAATACATTAGGAATTCCCCTCATAAGGAAGGGATCTCAAATTAAAGTTTATCACCTTTTTTCTTTAATTATAATATATGAAGTATTTGGTCAAGTTTAGGTGTTGGTCAACTTTAAAGGAATTCTGTTCCTAAGTAGAGAGAATTATGATAATCTAAGGGAAACAATTCTTCTACTACTTTTGGTTTTTTTTTTTTCTTTTTCTTTTCCGGAGACAATCTTCTACTTCTACTTATTTATTAGTCTCGTTTGGAAAATTTGCTCAAAAACATATGAATATATTATTTCTATATCTTTATTATTCAATTACACTATGCAATAGCTATTGGCTAGCTCGGTTCACGAAACGCTTGTACACAAACAAAGTTCGACTAGTAAAACAGCTATGGAGTTTTACATGCAACTAACTACTAATTGCCGAATAGGGACATCATCATAAAACCCCAATTTAATATGAAGTATTAGTTTGAAAAATTCATTAAATGTCATTAGTGTAAAATATGGTTAAAGTTCAATTAAATCCATAGATCACATTAATATCGAAAAGTTTTCCCAACACATATCCAATGAATAACAAAACCAATTACCATGAAGCATGAATATTTCCTATCAAAAAAGCATACAAAAACAAAAATTCAATCATCAAATAACTTGAAGAAATCTAAAAATTCTTAATCATCCAACTGTAAAGCATACCCAAAATTTCCTTGGATACAGAGTTCAATGAGTATTCACAGGAATTACCGAAACTTTATCTTATGTTTTTCCCCCTTTATTATTCAAATATCTTTTACTTTTTTTAAGGAATGTGAATATCCCACCCCCTTTAAAGGAGAGTTTATTAAAAAGCAATTTCACAATCTAGACAAAATTATCACTTTCTTGGACCCCCACCACCCAAAAAAATGAACTCTTATTTTACTCTTTTTCAACATGAAATCTGCAAAATACCCAGCAATCCAAACACAAATATAGAAAAAGTTTGTAACTTTGATTTTTGTATCATCCTAAAATCAATATAACTAGCTATTGCATGCTTCAATTGGGTCATTTTCATCATTCAACACTATTTGCACACCAAGTGTTTGTTGAAATGTCAATGAGAGATTGATCATATTTTTTATAGGCAAGTAATATTTGCCAGCTTTTAGCTTATTTAAAACTTTCCCACCTCCATTAATGCTGTTGTATAGCCATTGTTTGAGTTTATATCTTGTATATTCTTGTTAATTTAAGCTCCATTGATGCATAATTACCTTTTGGGTCAAAGCTTTGCTACTCAAAAAATTCTTTATTTTTCCTGACCAAATCAAAATTAGCGTTTCCCCCTCTTTTTACAATCACATATTGAGTGATCTTTGTGGACGACCACGGGAGATAAATTCTTGGTTCATGCAGCCGACCCCTTCTTTCCGGGATTAATAATCCTTTTGGCATTGCATTGTTGTTGTTGTGTGTATTGGACTCAATTTTTTTAGCTTGACATAGCTAAGCAAATAATGCCTTCAAGACCCATTTCACCAGATCAAAAACCCACTGCAAATACAAGATCTAAAGTTGTTCTTCTTGCAATAACAATCTCAGCAGCAGCAATTTTCTTGATGACTGTAATATACATCCTATACCATTTATGGGATACCTTTTTTCGTCGTTCAAGAACCAACCCATTTGACTCAGCTCCTACTTTGAAGCTCCAAAAATTTAGTTACAAAGAGCTGAAATCAGCTACAAATAAGTTCAACCCAGATAACTCCATTGGCAAGGGAGGTTTCGGTACGGTTTTTCGAGGGATTTTAAAGGATGGGAAGTCTGTGGCAATCAAGAAACTTGATGCTGCATCTTCTTTACAAGCTGAGAGAGAGTTTCAAAGTGAGCTTACTATACTTGGTTCCATTAGATCACCTCATATTGTATCATTGTTGGGGTATTGTATTGAGAATAATAAGAGGGTTTTGGTGTATGAGTATATGCCTAATCGTAGTGTTCAAGACTTGTTATTTAGTGATGTGAATGTGAGTTTAGGGTGCATGAATTGGGAGAGGAGGTTTCAGATTATTCAGGATGTGGTTAGAGCACTCGAGTTTTTGCATAATGAGTGTGACCCTCCTGTGATTCATGGTGATATTAAGCCTAGTAATGTGTTGCTTGATTGGGATTTTAAGGCAAAGATATCGGATTTTGGGTTGTCGAGGGTGAAGGTGGAGGATGAAGTTGGGATTGACTTGTTTAGTCAGGAGTTGGGTAAGAGTCAAGAATTGTGGAAGAGCCAAGATCTTTCGGGGAATTTGAATGGAGAAACCACCCCAACAATTGGAACTCCTCCTATTGAAGGTCATTGTAGTAGAGGTGAGGTTGATTTTGCTTTGGCTCTGCAAGCATCTAGCTCATCTAAGCATGTCAAGGGATCCCATAACACGAACGGCTTGAATAGTGCTAATTCATTGAGCTATAACTGTAGTAGCAAAGCCAATCCGAAAGGGAAAGAAGTTTTGGTGGAAGATATTGTTGGTTCATATGATCCAGAGTTTTCTAGTGTCGAGCATAGTAAAGAGCTTGGTGTGGATGATGCCGGAGAGGGAAAACAATGGGGGAAAGATTGGTGGTGGAAACAGGATGATAGTAGTGAAGTGTGCAGCAAAGATTACGTTAATGAATGGATTGGCACCCAAATTTGTGGTTCAACGAATCGGGATTGGGAGAGTATGAGCTCGCCAATGGAATTCAACTTAGGCTATTCACCTCAGCTGGATAAATTAGAAGAAGAGAAGGAAGAGCTTGGATGCCCTGATGTGAAGGGGTTTGAGCCAAAGGACAAAAGCATTCAGAAGAACAAACCTAGAAAAATGCAAGATTGGTGGAAACAAGAGAAACTTGATGAATTGAGCAAAAAAGGAAGTAAGCGAAAGAGCCTTGAAAGTAAGATGAGGAAAAGAATCAGAGTGCCACATTTTGGCTTAGGTCGACAATTTTGCATCTTCAACAGAAGAAGTTCAAAGGAGCATAACCAGGAAAATAACAGCCTAAAACACGAGTTTAGTTTCAAGAAGGTATGGAAGAAAAAACATTCACGTTCGATGGGAAGTGAGTTGAGTGGAGAATTATTCAGCAGGGAGTTGAGCAGTACAACTAGTATGAGAGGCACTTTATGCTATATAGCCCCTGAATATGGAGGATGTGGTTACTTGATGGAGAAGGGTGATATATACAGCTTAGGTGTTCTTGTGCTAGTGATAATTTCTGGTAGAAGGCCATTGCATGTTTTGAATTCACCTATGGAGTTTGAGAAAGCAAACTTGATAAGTTGGTGTAGGCATTTAGCTCAAGTTGGAAATGTTTTAGAGCTTGTAGACGAGAGACTGAAAGATGCATACAATAAGGAGCAAGTGACATTGTGTATTAATTTGGCCTTGGCTTGTTTGCAAAGATTGCCAGAATTGCGTCCAGAAATTGGAGATATTGTTAAGATTTTGGGAGGGGAAATGGATCTCCCGCCATTACCATTTGAGTTTTCTCCCTCCCCACCTTCTAAATTTTACAGCAGGTCGAGGAGAAGACAATCAGAGTAACCTCTTTATCTTAATTCATCATGTATCTATGGTGCATGTAAAATAGAAAGGTGTAAGAATCATCAGTAGGAGGAAATGGCTTGCTGTTGGAAATAATTCCTTTTTATTGAATACTAAATATTCTAAGTTTGATTAGCTGTACATTTTATTTACATTTTCCCTTTCTGTTAGCTTAGAGAAGTTGTACATGCAAAGCTAGAAACATGGTTTTCGATTTTCCTTGATTTGGTGCCATTGTGCCAAGAATCTTGAACTCGGAATTGGAAAGGCTTCCATGTTTTATATGCAGTTGCCATAGCTCCAAACTGGAAACCTTCAATTGTATTCACAGAAAAATACTTGAGATGGTGACCTGAATTCCTTTACAAGCATAACAGATTGCTACTGTGCGATAGATACCTTTGTTGCAACTTAAATTATGTTCTCTGAAATCTTTTTTGCTCATACCAGTACTTATTTAGTACCCCTGTATTCCAGGGATGGTTATAGATCCCAACTTTTGGCAACAGAAAAACTTACCTTACTTTCGGGACATCCATACATCCCTAATTGGTATATGTTACATTGGTTTTGGGAAATCCCTGGTTGGTATTTGTTAACTTAGATCAAGGACTGAGGGAGTATTGGCAATACTTTGGCATGGCGTTCAGATTCCTACATATACGGCGATATGTCAATTTTCCAAGTCTTTCGGCTACTACACCAATTACACACCCTTGTTCAAACAATGGTATGTTTAATTTTAACACTCGTTCATATTTGTAATAATAGAAGCATCATCTAGTCTTGATTGTTCTTTCATCACAGGTTCTAGGCAGATTGCAATAATTTTGCTGCGAGTGTCAGAGATTAATTGTGGGAGGAATCTCAGTGACAAACTGGCAGGTGTGAAACTCTGAGTTTTCCAGAAATGATGTTTAACTATTGAATATCAATTGCCATATCATATGAAGCATTATTGTCTCTTGGATTGTATAGTTTCTTACAGTTGGAATAAAATAATTGAATACTTGTCTGCTAGTTCTGGAGTAATTTACCCTTTACTGTACTTTGCATGATGCCCATGATATAGAAAGCAAAAGAATTATTCATTGAAATTGCAATTTAATTTGATCTTATTTCACCTTCAATCTTCTTTATTGGATCTTAATGAGTCTGATCAGCTCAGATGTGGTTGATTGTAGCTTTTATGGGATTTAAGAGTATCTTCTGGAGTTATATATGTTTCTTGGTACTTGGTAGGCGTGTAAGATGAAGACTCTTGTTTGGTGTTTATGCATTTAAGGGGAAACAAATGCTGCTAGAATTTAGAGTATAGACCACAAATTCACATTACAAATGCACGTAATGTTAATAATTATAGTGGTCCACACCTATGTTACTCAGACTTGACTAGAAGTGTCAGATATGAGTACGTGTCTAATTGTATAAAACAACCATTTTATGAAATTTTTGCCTAATTTAGCCCATATGAAATGTGTTCAATGAGTGTCATACCATTGTCTGGGTGTGGAGTATATCCATTAAGTTGGAGTGACATACGTTTACACTTGGAGGTATAGAGCGGGTTAGTTTGGATCGGATTTAGTCTGGGTCAGGTCATGTATGATCTGATCATTTTTGGGTGTATTGTCTATTAGCTAATTATGATAAATTATTCCACATTAATAGGCTATATTAATTCTACTTTAATTTGAGTTAGGTTGGGTAATTTAGGTGCGTTTGCCAGCTCTAGTCAGTACACAATGTCCACCAAGGCATTAAGGGTTGAGTTATTATTCTTAGTTTGCTTCTATGAGTGTAGTATGTGAAGGATTCATCTTTGGTCTGCATCTGTAAACCCCTCATTGATTGAATATCAGTGAACCTAAATCTGTCCCTACTGAAAGAGGTCCAATTAGTAAGACTGGACCACAAATTTGCATGTTTTTAATAGGACAAGTAGAAACAGAATAAGTGGAAAGTGGTAGGTTAGATCAAGTTCAAGACAGAATTTGACAATGCAGATGTGGTGTTGTAAGTTTCAGATGAATTTCTATGTCATGCACTCATGCGTCTGTTTCGTGGTTGAATTGCTGTATGATAAAGTGGTCATGTAGCTGTCAGGATAGAACCTATACTTCATTTCTGTTTCAGATGTGCACAACTATGAAAGCAAGTTCTTTGTGTGTCAGCATCATGAGGAACATGAAGGATCAACAATTAAAAATAGTGTTTTTTGTGCACAATAACAACCTATATGTTACTCAGACTCAGGTACTCGTGTCAAACATGAGTATGTGTTTGTCTGACTTGACTGTTTTTGTAAAACAATTCCTTGATTTTGGCTTGAATTGAAGTGTCCTCATTGATGTCTGAATGTCGAGAATCTAGTCTTCGGGGTAAAATGAAGAGGGTGAGTAACGTAAGAAACAAGCCCAAGATAGCCTCACCTGCTTGATGGGCCAACAACATGAGCTTCTCTGAGTTTATTAAGCATTACACATGGTCTAACCTACTAGAGCACCTAGCGTATGACCAATCGGGTTTTGGTTCAGCCGTGGCCAGAACTGACCAGCAACCTGGAGTGAAATTGAAGCCATTACACTATCGAATTACATGCCTGATTTATGTAGGCTTGGTCTGATTGGAGCCCAGCCTGAACTCGGCCTAGACTAGCCCATTGGTCTCGGAGAATAATGAAATGTTGCTGACCCTTGGAAGAACATACTGAAGGATGACATAAAGTCTACAATTTAGCCTCTTGTCTGTGCTTGCCTCAGCCCTTAATTATATCTAGCACAAAGACAATTATGCATGTTAGTTAAACTTCATACAAAAATTCGTCGCAAAGTATGGCTCTCGGGGCTAACTTCATCAGTTCATCGTTTCCCATCTGGCTCAGGCCCTCAGCAGTGAAAACCTAGTTGGTTCTTGTTTCACAGACTCATATTGTCTGAATCAGACTCGTGCATCTTTCGTGCTTTACATATACACGATACAGCTGAATTTAGCTCGCAGCTGCGCTCCTTTTTAGCATTATCTCCAGAAAGACCAGTAAGAATATTTTATTGATTTTACTTTTCCAAAAAATTCACCTAAATTTTACCTACGGAGTATAAGTCACAAATGTAAAGTATATAACTATATTATCACAATTTTTTTTTATTAATTTTATTTTTTAATAAAGTTTTTTGTAGGAGATGCTATCCAATATTTTCTTTATAAATTAAGGCAAGTGTGAATGTAAACTATACATTCAAATTTGGAATTATTGCTGTTGAGATATGGTTATATTCTGGCTAGAATTTTAGAAGTTTGTTTGGTAAACAAGTTAATGTATTAATTGCAAGAAACTTCCAAACTCTAAATCCTCTAGATAGTCTTGGAGACCAAGGCATCAATCTATGACTATTCTATCTTTCGTTACCCATGGTTTTCTACATGTATAAATTATGTAAACCCATTCATAAAATATTGATTACATCACAAATTAAATTTACACATTACTCATATTAATCACATTGTAATTACGTACTTTGCATCATAATACATAATTAATGGCTGGCCCTGGTTTGTACTACTTCTTTCCCACTGATTACTTCGTCCCTCCTCTATACTCTACCATAGATGATCATAACACTAGCCTTCCTACACCAAAGATTCAAGTCAAGAGCACACCTGTTGATCCTCGTGACAATGATCGTGATCGTGAACATGATGATCGAAAGCTATCGATGAACAAGAAGAGCAAGAGTATGTTAACGATCAAGACTAGTGCAAAACCGAGAGAGATTAAGCCTGTTCATAAGCATGCTATGTTTTAAATCATCAAGCAATTTTGTCTACTAATTAAAAGGGGGAGTTATTATTGTCCTTTTTCTTTGATTTTAATTAACTTCTTGGAAAATCTTGTTAATGAGTACCTAAAATTTATTTTTCGGGCCTGTTGTTTTTAGTAATTATTTAAGGTAACTTTGATTATTTCTTAGTTCTAATGTAATTAGGGTTCTAGTAGTTTGCTATTACGCTCCAAGTCTAGAGCTAGTATACATTGTAAAGTTAGTACTGCTTACAAGTTCAATAGACATAAAGTCAATTAAAGAAGCATATAATTTGAAGAAAACATTGACTCTTCTAATCTAGTTACTACTTTAATAATACTCTGTAATATAGATAGATTTTGATTGGTTCTCAATATGTATACGAAATATAAACTATTAAAAATTTGTGTGTTTAAACACCGTACACAAATCAAACTTATTGTTCTTATTTAACCACTAATTTTAGCTAATTCAAGTTGAAAATTTGTAATGCGGGTACTTTAATTAAATTAAGATCATTGTTAGATTAACTATAGGCAATTTTTTACATTAATCCGGTTATACCAAGTACAACTAAACTTATTTCTGCCTATATGTTCGTACCTACAAAGTACCTTAAGTACAATCGATTGTACAATGACTAATCTGATATTTTCCTACCAACTTAACAAATCAAATTACCTTCACTCGTTCTTATTCATGCATATACAGTCATACCACTATGAAAATTGGGCTAAAAGTTAAGACAATCTCCAAGAATTAGATTGCGCAATTAGAGTGGTGTCACTACTCGGGCCAACCTTCACTAGACACCTATAAAAGAAGTGTGTTTAGGAACCACTTCTTGTTTATTAGGTCATGAACTCATAATGCCTATTTATTTTGCATTGTTTTCCCTTTTATTTTCTTTTTTTTTTTATTTATTTATTTTATTTATTTTTTATTTTAATTGATTGAGGTAGATGCATGCGCATGCAGATATGCAATGTATGTGGTGATGGTGTACACCACGTATGAGAAGAAGGTCAAGTGATGGACCGTCAACTTTGGATGATATTGATAAGTTGACTTTTTATTCTTTTTCTAAAGTTAAATTTAATTTGGCTTTTCGTTTTCAAATAAAGCCATGATAATTTTCATACAAGAAAAATTAAAGTGGTTGGCCTCCTTATAATATACACTAGGCATAATTTTAGCAACACCCAACAACCAAAGAGCGCGAATATTCGGTATTTACACTTGAAAATCTATTATATTCACTATTTATATGTAAACCGCAAGCAGTCGTCACTTCCCCACGCCTAATCTAATAGGCAAGGTCTCGTATAAAATTTCAATCAAACAAATAGGTCAATCAATAAGGTCTCATATAAAATTGTTCTAATCAAAACAAATAAGTTAATCAATAAGCAAGGTCTCATGTAAAGTAATATCTTAATTTTTTTTTTATAAGAATCACAAGATTACTCCAAAATATACGAGTATACTCTAATCTTTTTTTGTTTTTAAATTGGAGACGTATGTTCTTACTCGAGAGCGAGAAAATATATTAAATATGTACATAAATAAAAGGTAATAGAGGATGTTCAACTTGATATACAAAGGAATTATAATCTTTATTGGATTATAGCATGTGTGTAACATACTACGAGTATCATGTGATTATTTGTTTGATTCATTTCAATACATAGTTCTACAATATCAAAACTCTAAAATCCATAAAAAATACGAATATCATTTTAAGGATAGGTAGTTTTACAAATTTGTCTTATTTTTTACGGAGCATTTTTTAATTTTTTTTTAAGAATATACTCCTAGATGGCTAGATTCCTAATTCTATAGTATTACTAGATTAATAAAATACATTAATTAATCATCCCTATTAACCAGTCAATCTCCAACCGACCTTCCGAAAAAGTCACATTCAACAACCATATTTTATGGGATTCCAATTTGTAACCCTTTTTCACTTCTTATAAATAAGTCTCAAATCACACCAACAAAATTAGTTAATTGTATTTTCCAAGACTAGATTTCCATCTTTAGAGTTTTCTTCATTATTTAACATTTCTCATCCATTCAAACAAACAAACAAAAAAACATACCATTCTCAAATTTTATTTCCATTCAAAAAAAATATATTTCCAAATTTAAATGGCTGGTCTTCAATACAGATTCTTCCCTACTGATTTCTTCGTGCCAACTTTCGAGCCTACCGTTGTTGATTCATCTCCTAAAGTGATGTCGTCGTCCTTGAACAACTCCAACCATCGAATCTACGATGATGATTCAAGTGAATTGTCTAAGAATAAGGATATCAAATTCAATAACAAGAAGTTTGCTAAGCTTTCCACGGATTCACCTCAACGGTCCATTACACCTGTGACTAAGAAAGATTAGATTTTTTGCAGGTTTTTATTTTTAATGGCTGTTTTTAATCTCGTAATGATTGGAGTTTATATTATGAGTATGTATTAGCTATTAATCAAGAGGCTTTAAAAAAGATAATATTGAACAAACCTTTAATAATCAAGGTTATTGTTGCATTAATACATCTAACTTAGTATAATTATGATTTAATATGGCATAGTTTAAATGTATGATATGATAATAATAAAAAAAAAAGAGGAAAAATAGGAACTTGATTTGTACTTGTAAGTTAATTTGTTGCAATTTTTGTACAAATCAATGAGTGGATTTGCAATGAAATATACAAGTATTTACTATAAAGAAATTTTTCTAGATTGTGGTGTTTTATTAATTTCTGTCCAATTACACAATTTTAATGTTCGTTGATGATTCAATTTTGATTAGATCATTCTACTACCCTTTGTATGGTTCACGTTGAACAGTGAAAATTCTAATGTAGTCTTATGACTTTTTACTACCACAATTTTTTTTTAAAATGGACGGCTGAGATTGTTTGTTTTTTAATTTATCTTTAATTAGTAATTTTAATTTAAAAATATTTTTTAATTATTATATATATATATATTTTATTTTCATAATTTTGAAAATATTAAAAAATCATTTCTAGAAGATAAAAATGATTTAAAATAATTAAAAAATTATTTTTAATTAAAATTACTAATTAAAAATAAATAATCTCAACCGTCCATTTTAAAAAATTGTGGTAGTCAAAATTTATAAGACTACATTAGAGATAAACTTTAAAAAATTAAAAGATATAATAAAGTGATCAGAGTTCTGTTAATCTGTTATTGTTTTTCTTTATAAACTTTTAACATTTTGTTCGTGATTTATTAGGGAATTATAAAAAAAAAAAAAAAATGCTTTGATTTTGAAAATTACAAAATTTCAATTTAACAAAGAAAAGGCTCAATTTTTTTTTTTTTTTTTTTAATTCTTCTTTACAAAATAATTGTATGTCAAGGGTTTCGACTTTCCAGTGCCATTAACTTATTCGAATGTTCCAAACAACTTATGGGTATACGGCTAATACCTTGTTACGATCTAGGCTATTATACAAAACAATTGTTAGTTATCACATCAATTTAATGGACACATACATATATATTCAGAAAGATCTTTACGTACTAAATCAAGTCATTTATGTGCAACTTCTTTTTTAATTTGTTCTTAGGTAAACCTAGAGATATGTATACCTACCCATGTTTCTTAATTTGCTCATCTTATTAGTTTAACTCATTTGGAGATCAAAAAGACCCTTAAAGTGTGCGCGGAAATAATGTACTATAAAAGTGTTGTCAATTATAGATATAAAAGCCTTTCTTTTCCTCTATATTGTATACTCCATTTATATTCCTCATCTGTAGTCCCTTAAAAGATTAATTTATGTAATTCCAAGTTCCAATTTTTCAAACTTGTACTATAAAAACAAAGCCGCCATCCTAGACCACTTCTTTGGAATTTCGAATAATAAAAAAAATGCAAGTAATATATGGATATGCTAGCTCATTCTATATTATAAGAAGAAATTAAACTTTCACACATTTTTTTTTTTTTGTTAATTTAATTTTTTTAATGGTATAAACTAGTCAAAATTATGCGAATTTTATGCTTGTGGCTTTTAAATAGAGACGAATCATTCGCTTTTGAATTGTTCACATGTTTTTGTAGACTAATTTTTTTTCTGGATGTGGTTGCCTCCAACTTGCAACTACTCTCGGGCCCAAAAACAGCCAAGCCCAGCCCAATCCATATCCTAAACAAGCTTGTTTCTGGAAATAGAGTAATGGCTAAACCCAAGGCATCAACCATTTGGGATCCATACCACCCATTAACACCAAGCTAGTAGGCTAGGACTCCATATTATGGATCCAGCAACCGGGGAAAGATGTCACACATGCTTGCAACACGACATGTAAGTGTCACACATTGATAAGATATGGTGATTTACGTACAATTGTGTTGTACATGTCTATGTGTGCTTTTATGCATATTTGATACTCTCAGCTTCGTATGATATGTAGGTAAACCATAAGACCATAATCCAATGAGGGAAAAAAAAAGAAAAAAAGAAGTACAAGATTAAATGGCATCAGAATATGCAAAGGCCGAAAGATCATAGGTTTGTCAATATGGGTCCAGTGTGTTTAGACTATATCCTGATTAATTAGTAATGAACTGAGGACTGATAATGTCTTAAATAAAGTTTACCTTAATTATTAATTGAAGCCAGCCTATTGAAATAAAGATATACTGTATGTCTTTCATACTTTGTATATTTTTTAATAGTAATGCTGATTATTCTTTGCCAAATAAACACAAGTAACTGATAGAGTATATAAACTAATTCTATACGTACTTCAATCATCAACATAGATGTTTTGTTTGAATTGGTCCTCTAACATGATATTAAGAGCTAATGTGATATAAAGATTACGGGTTCAAATTTCATCCATTTTTCCTTTCAAATGGAATATTAAGCGCTAGGTATATGCTCAACATCAAATTTTTTTTGTAATGGCTAGTTTATCTCTTCATTCGGTTTATTTTGAGAAATTTTTTCTGTCATTCTAGCCTGAATTTTCATTTATTACTTTGTTAAAATGGCTGATAATAGTATATGGTCCTATACCAATTTTTTGCTGAGTCATTATAATAAAAATTTACATAAAATATGGTCCTATACCGACATTATTTGCGAGAGCAATGAAACTAAACCATGTTTTCACATGATATCCATATCAAAGATCAAATGACATCCATATGTTGCACCAGATCAGATTATAATATATTATATTATCAATAACAATATTTTGGTATTACAAAAGAGAAATCGGAAAATACAGAGAGATAATACGGAAAAACGTATCACAACGGTAAATACACAAAAGTTATAAGAATCATACCATTTTAAAAACCAAATGACATGATTGACATCTATATTATACCACATTACATTATATTGTATTATATTATATATTATTACTAACAATAAGTATTTTTGGTATTACAAAATAGAAATTGAGAAAGACAGGGAGAAATAACACGAAAGAACGTATTAAAATGGTAAGTACGTACACAAAAGTTGTAAGATTTGTAATAAGAATTAAAAATAGTTAAAGATTAAGGGCATTTGGGACCACCCCTCTTGGTCTTCCAATTGTTGTAGCAAGGGCAAGATTGCTTGTTGCCGTAAGTACCAGTAGGAACACACAAACACTTTGCACAACATTTGTTACAGAAAAACAAACATGGCTTCTTGTATTGCGTATTTGAACACCTATATGAGCATCTCGGTCCACATTCTGTTCCAAGCAACAAACAACAAATTATGAGTTATCACTACTCTATCTGCGGAATTCAATGACAAAATTTTGCGTTTTTTATAAGCAATATTGTGCGTGCTAATTTTAGACCATGTTCAATTCGACCCACTTTAAAAAATAATATTGATCAAGAATTACTTTTTGTGACTAGTGAATTAGTAGAAGTTAGTAATCGATGAAAAGTTTTGGTAAGAATTATAATAATGTCGGTATGGTCATTAAAAATCAAGCGAATTGAATAGGCTGGGTGAAGATTTTAATTAATTAATCACAAGTCAAGCAAAATGCATGCACGAAACATATGGACATATGGTTGAGCTTAGTGAATAGACGTACCTTGAGGCTGGAGGCTTCCTGGGGTGTAGCCATACTGAAATTTCATTAAAATTCGTAAGTTTAAATCCCGTATAAGTCAATCCAACTATATATATATACATATAATGTGGTTTTTTCGATACATGAAAATTAAATATTTACAGCATTTTATATACAAAGTAAAATAAATTTTTTCCATTACTACTTTTTATTCAGTATAGCTCAATAATTCAATCAATAAATAAAAAACACAGAATGTTGTCTTACCGAAGGCAGATTGTTTGTACTATTTGAGGATTGTGGGCTTGGACTTGGAGCAACTTCATGAGTATGGGTTGGCTGCATCAATAACATGACCAATGAGTTCACTACCACTTACAAGCTTACAAAAATTTGTGACAAATTAATTTTCAAATAATTTATTTCAGTTTTTAGATGGAAATAAATTATTACTTGAGTGACAATAAGTTTAAAGGAAAAAGATTTTGCGATTATTTATCAATGCGTACGATTTAATTTCACTAGGACAATGAAACACTCAACATTATTCTTACCACGACACTAAACTTAGATAAAGTGACAAGGCGACAATGTGTTTCCATATACTCTGTACTAGTTTAATATTCCGTAGTCCGTACTAATCAATTGATGATGAGATTGAAGAGAAGTATATTGGCACTTACATGATTTTCTGCTGGAGAAAAGTGGAGGAACATAACAAAGATGAAAATGGTACACAAAAGCTTCATTGCCATTGCTTCTTTTTTTTTCCCCCAACACAAATAAATATGTTTATCTCTAAAAAATTTAAGTAGGAAAAAAAGATAGAGCAAAAATAAGAGAGAAAAGTTAAGGTGATAAATGAAAATGAGAGTGATAGAGTTTGGAGGTTACTAACGATTTTTGGAGGGTATTTATAGGCAGTTGTGACCGGTATTTTTACTATTTTAAAAATCTTTTTATTTTTTTGGATTTGAAAAAAAAAATTCAATAGAAAAAAGTTTAATTAGTTGAAATATGGGACCAAAATAACCTTATACAAAGTGGACAAATTACACTTATGGCAGAGTGTTGAAAAGGAAAGAACGAATATTGTCCACTCCTAATCAAGCAAATTATCACTTCAGCAACAAATATAACCAACACAAATTCTTCAAAAAGACGGGTGTACATTAATTTTTTGCAAAACGGGTTAAGTTATCCTAAAAGTATTTAAAGTTACCTTATATATTACAAAAGTTATTATTTTTCTAATAATAAATATTATCTTATAAAAAAACATACAATGTATTAGATTAATCATATCAACCTTTATAATATGTAATCATGAATCTATAATAAATTACACATTAAAATAAAATTCAAACTAACAACAAATTAAAAGTTATCCTTTACGGGGTTAAAGTTACCATAAATATAGTTAAAATTACCCTCAAAATGACCGTTTTACAATAAAATTAACGTATACCCGCCTTACACAAGATTTATTGTATAACGAAAACGCTTAATTTGAAAATTCAATCTGCATCCGATAAATTCCAATTTCTTATTACATTGGTTGGAAGTTCGGTTAAAATATCAAAAAAAATTAATTTTTTTTAAACAAGAGAAACATTTGATATTCTCTTTTTTATATAAATTACAATTTTCAACTTTGAAAATTTATGGGCTTAATAAGATGTTTTTATATTCTTCTTCATTTCCTAACAAGAATATTGAGATAAATAAATTACATTCACCAACCTTGTTATTAGCATCAGTGTGTAACATTTCCCATAGTTGATGAAAGTGAAATTAAACAATATGCAATGATCGATTATAAAATCAATTTAGTAATTTGTACTAAGATTAGCAACAATTAATTAATAATAGTGCAACAAATAAACTAAGTTACTTTGAAGAGCAAACAATCTAATTAACCACTCGATTGTCAACTATGGCATATGGTCAAGGAGCTAAATCGGTACAAAGTATATAAAATTTAAAGAGGTTTGTCGGTAGACACTTAGTTATACTAGTTGTCTATATGTACTAATTTTGGTAAGCATATGAGTATATTCAACAATTGCCGTGCACATTAATACAAAGTTGTCATTTATCTTTTAATAAGTTCGGATTTTAGTCCGTTCAAAAAAAAAAAAAAAAAAAAGTTTGGATTTTAGTAGAATTTCATACATTGATCTCCTTTATATATCAATACTAATCTAATGAATTTTATTTTATTAAAAAAAATCTAATTATTTTATCAATAAACCTAACAACATGGGTTTGGAGAAGAAGGATCACATGCAATATATAATAACAAGTAGGGTTCACATCCCTCAATCAAAGGGATCACATGAGATGTAATTCAAGGAAATTACCAATGACATAATTCACATGCAATTTGTCTTAGCTTAGACAAGATTCATCATGCAATTTCATCCTATATATAAATATAATTAAATATAACTAAATATAAAAAATATATATAATTCAATGTACGAATCTAACTATTTTTTGCCCTTTCTAGACGTACACAGCACCATACATAACATTTTGCCAACTTTTTAATTGGTTCTATCTACTTTATATTTTAATTACTTCCAAATCTATGTCATCCTTCGTTGTCAAAAATATTGAAGAAATAGTGTATGGATTTATGAGTCTCAATTATGAATTTCAATCGGATCGAAAATTGTATATACTCCCAAGTCCTTTCTTCACGGGTGACACAGAAAATCCATGTTACTTTGCACATAAGCTTCAAGATGTGGTAGATTTAATATTAAAATAAGCAAAAAATTTAGCCACTTGGCCCACAAATAATATGAATGGGGATGTACGTAAATGCATTATACTTCATATATTCTTACTAATCATTAGTGTGATACTCTTTTTGTTTCATAATGTGAACATTAATAAGTGCACAAAATGTGAGGTAATGGAAAAAAGGAAAAGAGAAAGGCAAAGTTACAAAATTGACTACTTCATATTCCCTTCGTCTTTATTTTTTACTCCATTTATTTTTTACCCCGTTTCCGTTTTAGACTGTCCCTTTAATTCTGCCCTATTGTATTTTTGAACATATGGGACTATACGTTTACATTTACTCTCACAATCACCCCATTAACCCCAATACTTTTCTCTCTCATCATTTTTTCCAACCAAAAGTTAATAAAGTAACCTTTTTCTATGAGGTAAAAAATAAGAGGCAGAGAGAGTATATAATTGTAGACATTCAACAAAACAAGTACTATTAAAAAGTGAAGTACTACCATTTCGGGTAAAAGTGGTGTATATGTTGTAGTATTGTGAAACTTGTAGAAAAGGTAAGCCTTACAATAATGAAGCAATGTTAAAGCAACGTAGAACGGTATAGAGTATACTCTGTATAATTTTAATAGCCTTAGGTAAATATTTCTCATTTGTTTTCATACACTCCTTATTTAAAATATTCATTATTACATAAATTTTTACAGATACAGGGTTAAAATGTAAGTCTAAATTAATAGGAAATGAAAATAAATAACTTAGAAAAGGTTACAAGATGTCAAGATACATATACAATTTCGTATCAATACTTATTCTTACTTATATACTATCCTCCATTTTTTTTCCTTGCTCATTTATTGATCTATTCATTATTAATTCGCTATTGACCAGCTTTAATCCAACCCATTTTTTTCTAATAAAATGTGATCATTTTTTAACCCGATTTGCTCAAATATTGAACATTGACATGTTTATTGTTAACAAAGAACGGACAATAGATACGAAATTACGGAGTAAAAGTTAAAAAATTAGCATGCCGGCATGCATGGGAAATGGGATGGACAAGAATCAAGATAAGTATTACCTAGGCTTAGCAGCAACTAATCTGAAATACGAGTACTGTGACATGTAACATCCAAATAAGGCTTTTCAACTTGTTGTGCATGTGAGCTAGGATGTGCGTATCGTAAATTACATTAATGGCTTTATTACATGCATGTGCTTTCAATATATACATGACATATTGCACATCATTAAGCCTCGTCTATGGTCCACTATTCCAACATTTTAGCAACGCAATTCACTTTTTTTTTTTTTTTTTTTTTTTTTTACGGTAAGATACGGGAGGTCCCCTCATCCTATCACAAGAGGGGGGGGGGGAGTGGGGGGAGATGAAGGGACTAACCATCCCTCCATCTCCTATGTCCTCATTGACTTTTTGTTTAATGGATCTAGTCTATACGCATAAATTTCATTTTAGTAAATAAAGTATAAAAAAAAAATTATATTTTTAAATTACGAAGTACTTCCTTAATGCGAAGTAATAAGGGTTCTTATACTACACTATTTTTACGTATATATATAATAGTTTTCGGGTGTTCATTTATCGTCTGTCAATCTGAGAGTCTGAGACCAACGACAAATATGTTAAATGTGTTATTATCTTAGCTATGTGTAATTGAGAATAACAATACAACTAGTTAATATAAGAGTGTTGATGTAATTACATGTCAAGTTATATGAAAATATATGATTTATGTCATATTGTAATGTGAACCATATCAATTAGTCTCGTGTATCAAACTAATAAGGAGTAAGGAGAACAACATAGAATACATGCATGCAGTGTTAATCACAAGATTAAGAAAAAGCTGTGGTTGAAATTACATGCAATCTATCTATTATCCCGTGACACCTACATGCACTTTGGAGCTATTGCTTCTTTATTTGGTTTTATTTGCTAAGATTTTGTATGTATCTCTTCTTGTGAGTTGTGAGAATGCGTGAGAAAAATCATGAAAAAAGAAGATTTGTCAATAAATTTTCAACTACAATTTTTGCACCAGATAATCGTTGAGGTTAGAAAAATCTAATGTATGTTAGTCCATTAGATTGTTTTCGATCGAGTTGGGTAAAGATATAATCTAAGTCCGATTTCAAAACCTTTTTAAGTTACACCGATTATTAGTTAGCTTGTTGGAGTTATATTCTTTGGGTTACGTGTTCGAGACTCAAAATTTAATCAAGTATAGTTTTTCCAAAAAATTGTGCTCAAGCTTTCACAACCCTTAATACCCAAGGATCGAGTAAGTTAATTTTACAAAATCAAATTAGCAATACATACTTGTTCTACATTTTTTTACAAGATTTATTTTCACTTCTAATATTAGCAAGGTACGTGCTAACATGCTGTAATCACATCTTACTATCTTAGGTAACACTTTCTTCTAAAAATACAACACAATTAACTATTCCCTTTAATTTAGGTTTTATTTAAACTAATGAGTCTGTGAGTGACTTGATTGGGTGATGCGCCTAGTATTTGTAAAATTTATTTAGTGAAGAAAAATTGAAGTCATGAGGAAGAAGTGATGTCATTCACAAACTTTGAAAAAATTAGCTTAAATTGATATAAAATCCTATTTGTAATGCTATCTTGTTAAGTCGTCATTATTTTTAAAGGTCACATGTCTTTGTATTAAACTCTACAAATTCCAAAATGACTAACAAAACGACACGAATTAAATTGTATGGAGTACACACCATATGATAAAAAATGTTGCCAAATCTACTAATTAGCAAGTTAGCATGCTAATTAACTATGTCGTACAAGATCGGCAATTTGGCAACTTGATTAAGTAGTTTTGTTCAGGTAGCTCACAATATGTCCTTTTATCTAAACATGCATATCATATCGATTTCACTACTTCTATTCATGTGCTGCCTTTTATTATGTCTCTGTCTATAATCTATATCCTACTTTATACGAGTATGAATTTCACCACTAAATCAACATCTACGAAAGATAATTATAATGAAAACGACCAAAGGCCACAAAGTTTTCATTACTCGAGTAAGCAAAAATCGAAATTTCACCACCATATCAGCTTGAAAAAAAAAAAATCATTGAAGACTCCACCTTGATGGGCTGTATGCTTTTTGTATATGTATGATGGAAGTGAAACCCATTGCAATATTATGTGCAGGTTATATTTTTCAAAGTCCAACAAGGATAAGTTTATATGCGTGGACTATGCTATATGGCTATTTGTGAAAAGCCCAATTCGTGTGACAAGTTATTGTTGTGGGCTAGACGGAATTATGGACTGATCTTATTTATTCTTATTGTGATAATTATTCTGCTTATTTATCTCTAACAAATTTATCTTGTGTTATGGATATTTATCTTATGTTAATTATCTGATTATATCTTTTGATAAGATTAAATATCTCTTAACAAATTCTGTTTTGCAGAGATAGAGATAATAATAACAATATTCTGTTTTATCAGAATATTTGTTTCAAGGGATAAATTTCATATTTAAACTTAATTTTGTGCTAACCGATTTCCTTGAAGTTTAAATATCTGTTTTTGCAGAAATCTCTTGAAGATAGGCTGAATATTTTTGTTGCAAGTTGAACGTTGAATTTGAAGCCCAAGAATAAAGCAAGACCTATTCAAGTAAATGTTGAAGGTTCATCAGCTTTTCAAACTCACAAATCAAAAATTCAAGCCTCCTCTCAATTCTATAAATAGCGTACAACACTTCATATCAACAAGTATTATCAAGCTTCACGTTATTCAAGAGTTATTAAAATACTTTCTCTCTAGAGTTGTATTACCTTATTGAGTGATTAATTTGAGAGAAAAGAAAAAGTGTATCTAAGAGCAAAAAAGAATATATTAAAAGTGAGATATACGTAGAGTAATATTATAATACTCAAAGTATTTTAGGTAGTCTTTTTATTTCTGGGAATTGAGTTGCTAAGGTGTAGCTGGTGGTTGCGGAAAGAAGATGGGAGATCTTCTAGGCGCTTTAGGACTCTAAAGGAAGAAATAAAAAGATTTAAAATCCTACGGGTTGGACAACCCTAGGCGGAGACGTAGGCACATTTGCCGAACGTCGTAAAAATATCTGTGTCTCTCGTCTCATTTTATTTGCTTTACTTTATTTCTGTTTTTAATTCGTAATCCATATTCTGCCTAAGTTTCAAAGTTTGTTTTTAAGCCTTGAAGTAAATCTCAAAGCCTTGACTCTGATAAGCAAATCAGTTTATTTCGCCTTGAAACTGATTTCAACACCTTGAGATTTACAGTTTTTGCGAAAAATTCCCATACTCTATTCAACCCCCTCCCCCCCTTCTAGAGTATACTTGTTATTATTCCATCACCCTATTGATCCTTCAATCATAATGAAAACGACCAAAGGCTACGAAAGTTTTGTTAATTGACTAAGCAAAAATCGGTGAAAAATACATCGTGAACATAATTAAGATGAACATCCTTCCAAGGTGGATTTAAATTCCACCGTACTCTAACAAATTAAGTGAATGGATAGATTAAAGTTAAGTTAATTAACGGTACGTATTAATTAACACAGAATTAGAAGGTGTGATACATGAGATTAAATGAACAATCATCGTACATAATCACAACGAACATATCTATATTGTAATGAGATGGGTACATTTCATGGTAAGCCATTTGGGTGTTTGATGTATGAATTGTTGCATTCGTGGAGGAAAAACACGAATGAGCACGCATCTATGATTATTCGCTTGATTGTAGTCTAGGGAATTTAATTTGGATGCTGTTACCTCCGTACTCTGAAAGATGGGAGTAAAAGTTTCGCTCCTAATTCTTCTAGGATTGCATATGAGGATGAGCCGAGGTTGATGTTGTCAAAGAACTTGGAATGACATTTGGAATGAAGAAAATTAAGCTTGTCTTGGTTAGGATTCTCAGTACATGAATATAGATGCTAAGGCCGGAAATTGAAGGATGAATTTAACTGGTTTCTGCCTGATCTGAATATGGGCTCGCTGATTTCAATTACAAAAGTTTTATGCGGCTTCATGGGTATAGCTAATTTCTGGATCTGCCCCTGGCCCTATTAGAGTCGTTCATTATGGCTACGGGTGTGAACGAGCCTGCACGTTGTTATTTTAAAGGCATTGTGACGAATACGAACTCTATATATATAAATCATAATCCTACTTCTGTGTATAAGTATGATCTAGAGCATGTAACTGCTAGCATTAGTGTCAACTTGCAGCACAGTTTAGTAACAAACTTCCTGCAGAAAAGGAAAGATTTCCTGTAGCTAGCAGGGCAACTAATAACTCAGAACATAATCCGATCCAGTCTGAACTTTCTCATAAACTCGAGCTAGCAGTATTCATTCACATCATTTTAAACCTATTATCCTATACCACCAGTGAAACAATATCGATATTATTAGAAACATAAAGAGAACAGATGTGGAGATTTTAACAAACAAAGTGGTAATCCCAGTCTAAATTATTTGTTCAGTTAGGAAAAACAAATTCTTTGACTACGAAAAGAGCAGTTTGATCATTGCAATTTAGAGGAGTTAGGGTGATGTCTGTAATAACAAATCCAGCTCGTGCAATGATCTGATATGCTGAGTTGATTGTAATATTTATTACCAGGGTCGTAGGGGAGATCATAACACTGTTTTTTTTGGCCTAAATATGTCTTTAGTTTCTTCAAGGCGTATATTTGGTTAAGGTTATAATGATCAACCTACTAACTTCTCTTATTAAGCGACCACATTATGATAGAAACATACATATAGATCTTCAGGGCTGAAGGGGAAATGTTGATACGTTTGCCATCAGAATGTGAGACAGTACCACTCAAGACTCCTATATATGTGTGTCAAGTAAGAGATTCTAATATTTCATCTTTTTCCAAATGATGAGCACACAAGCTAGCCAACAAGTGCAAAACTATCACCTTTGAAGCCGTAGGGAGAGAGGTATCTGCGTTGTATAGACATGGTTTATTGACTTTGCCAAATGGCCAACCTATTATGTAGAAACATATAGAAAGTATTTGAGGTTTATGACACGGGTACTTGAGGTGAGGTAAAGTGGAGCTCAACATGTTTATTTTTCTCAACATTATTGTTCAATTGAGAATCATCAGGAGGTTCTGTTTTGACAGTATGCTCACCCTTTGTGTTTTCTTCTTGCACATTGTCAAAGAAATCGCGTAAATTTCCTTAGTATCCCACGCAGCAAACTTCAGTACGTTGGATTTCAAACGGCACAAAAGTTACTGTAATTTCAGAACATCCTTCACTAAATTTTCTTGTACTCTAACCAAGTATGCCATGTACACAACACAAATACTATACATTAGATTGCCAGAGGAAAATTACTAAAGAAATTCCATGAGCTGAAAGTAGATAAACCAATAAGATTTATCAGTAGGTTTTCATCTAGCCCCGAAGATAGCGACTTGACAGATTTCAGATTAACCGTGCTCATAATGAATGCAAAAACATTACAGTGCATACTTGTAGTTAATACAAGTAAAAGTTCGCTGACTTCAACAAAAACTTTCTTAAACAAGCCCATTTGAAAAGGAAAAGAACAATACCAGATTCTTTGTATAAATCATAAATGGAAATCCTTATTATAATTAGCCTTGGGGTTTTTGTAATCTGGGGAGCATATCTAAAGACTACCTGCAATTCTGATTTTCAATCTATTATCGCTTCAACTCCTTCAAGAAACTACATTTATTTCTTTCTTCCTTTTGCTATTTTGGATTGTGTTCTTTTTCCTTTTCTAAACCAAGAAAAACAAGATCCAATCTGGGAAGGGAGCCAAAAATAAAAGAAGTAGAAATGAAGTAAGATTTTTTGGTTTTTTCGACGCAATTACATTCAAGAGAATATGTAAGAAAATATATGCATAACATAGGTAGAATTACCGCTTTCCCTTGGTTAGGGTGATCAGTTGACAGGTGACAAGATGCAGGAGTGTCATTGTTTGGGACTCGTCTGCTGGTTGCTTCTATGTTTGACTGGCATAAGGGGGAGAAAAAGAAATTAAACAAGCAGAAGTAAATCAAAATATATATACAGGAGGATACAATATTAAGCAGTTGATGTGAATTTTACTGTTTTAAAATACAAGGAGCCTATCTAAAGATTACCTGCAGTTCTGGTTTTCAGTCTTGCAGTCTATTATTAGTATCGCTTCAAGATACATGTCCCTCTCCTTTTTTTATTTATTTTTTTTTTCTTCTTCTTCTTCTCTTCTGTTTTTTTAAGCAAGTACATTGAAGAGAAATATGTAATGTATGCATAAGACAAGACTTACCATTTGGTTAGGGTGATCAGTTGAGGATGCAGGAGTGTCACTATTTGGGACTTGTCTTATGTTTGACTGGCATAAGAGGGAGAAAAAGAAATTAAGCAAGCAGTACGTAATGAAGTTATATAGAAGAGAATACTCTCTCTATTCCTTTTTGTTTGCACCATATGACTCATAAAGCTCTCACGAAAAGTGGGCCCATGGTGCAAATAAAAGGGACAGAGGGAGTAAAATTCTAATGTGAAAGGCAAAGGCAACCGATTAGATTTGTGTTACACAAAATGAGGTAACAAAACCTGTATAAGGTTGGATTTCAAACGATTAATTGTTAATCTTGTACCTCCTCCACCAATCAAATCCTCGTCCAGTAGAGGAAACCTTGCATTATTCGTGAAGTAACTATTGAATACCCAACTCACGCCCGCTCGATTGGGCGGCACTTTCTTGGATTCGCGCAGAAAACAACATTGATAAGGTTCTGACGTGATCTGTATAGTAAATGATTGACAATTGAAGAAATTAGCTAGAATAGAAAAATTTGGAAATTTAAGAAATAAGAAAGTAAAAGAGCCAACAATTTGGAAGGTGGAAAAATACTTCAAATGAAGATTATAAAAACCCACCCAAAGCAACGGGAATAGTTGTATTGATTCAACGAGTGATCTCTCACTAAATTTCCTGAATATAGCAGCCTTTGAGCATTGTCATATGAAGATAAGTGATGGTGTGATTGCATCATATGTGGTCTTCATGGAATGCTTGTTAAAATCCCCAGAAGATGTAGGCCACCTTCATCGCCGTGGAATCATTCTTGGAGAAGGCGCTCAAGCTGTTGACATGTTCAAGAGCGTATGTAAAGAAATGCTCGTGAATGTACATGATGGTTACTATGCAGATCTATCTAAAGAAGTGAACGCGTACTACAACCAGAGAAGAAATAGATGGCGAGCAAGCTTGCTTCAAACGTATTTTCGCAATCCTTGGTCTGTCATCCCGGACTACCTGCAGTTCTCGACAAAATTACATGCATATCTGTCTTCAATTTGTTTTGTTGTTTTGGATAGTAATTTTCTTTCTTCCTTGATTCAAACCAAGATTCAATTAATTCAAGTTCACATAGTACATATCTCAACCACAACTAAGGAATTCATAAAAGTAATCTTCTTAATGACTATATTAACAACAACAATATTACAGGGAGCATGCATGACATTATTCTTTGAAGATTCTTCATTTCTTTTATGTTAACCTCATTTATCAATGATTTGCACTGATCTCTTAAACATTTATTCTCAATTAACAAGCATCCTTTCTATGCATAAACATTTATTCTCCATCTTATGCAGTTTGTTTGTGAGATCTCTTTGCCACTCTGTTACTTCTGTGTCCACCCAATTGTATGTGGATCATAGAATTTGCATGCTTGATATTTACATCCTGGATTCTCCAAAGTCCATGAATTTTGTTGACAAACCACGTACCCACACTTACATATTTCCCCCCCAAAATTGATTGGTACCTCGAAAAAAAAAATTAATTACACATAGTAATCAACTATATAAACGTCTATTCTGCAATCATAATTTAGTCCATCACAAGGTGAAATTGACAAAATTAGAATATATTTTCCTAATACTTTCACCGTAAGTAAATCCCAAATTAATTTCAAAGCCTTAATTTCATTTTAAAGCCCCAAATTAAGCTGCCAAATCATTAAAAAATAAATAATATTTTTCATGAATTTCATTTCAGGATTAAAGCATGATGTTTGAAACCCTAATTTGATTGTGATTTTGCTTCCAATTGTCAAAAAATCCCTAGTTTAGTCATGTGTTTAATGTCCTTTATTTACTTGATTCCACATAAGTAGGCTTGATAATTAATTTTGGAAATCATATATAAATCGAAAGAATTTGAAGGGAATATCTTTCCTCTTGTTAATTGAATTATATGTTGGGGGTAGAACCGTAGAATAACTATATTACGTTGATTATATTTATGGTGAACGGTGATGTTTGATTAATTTTTTTTAATTGAATTCTCTCCCTATTTAGATTAATTGCGTTATTTAGTGTAGAGAGAATTACTAGTCTTTTACCCGAGCAACGCTCGAATATTTACTGAAAAAATATTTTTATAAATTACTCTAATTTTGTATTTGTTTATAGGTTTTGTATACACATATTACTTAATTATTTATTTATTTATTTTTTTGAAGAAATATATTACTTAATTATTTCAAAATACATTATTATTAAAAGTAATTTTTTTTTATAATATAAGAGATATTGTGGGAAATTTTTCTTTATTTTTATCAATGAAAGAAGATTAAGATAACCAAATTAATTTTTTTTTTTAAAAAAATAACAAAATTATCTCTTATATTGTAACAAACTTTTTTAAAAGATAACCGAAAAAAAATAAGTTTGGGCAGGAAAATTTTTACTGAGAGGGTGACACGCGTATTAGCTTGAGTTAAATAATGAATTAATCAATTGTCTTTTGGAATTTGACCCCTAATTGTCCGGTTATATAATATGAGGAATAATTAAATTATTTTGGAAAATTCTCCTTAGTAACATCCAACTTTTTCATTGGTGAAATTTTTTTATGATTATTATTATTATCATTGGTAAATTGTATTATTATATTAAGTTACTTATAACATTAACGATCATTTTTTATTAATTTTTTTTAACTATAGTTAGAGGCTTTTGTTAACTTTTTGTAATAATTAGGTTATCATAAAAATAATTAAAAAAAACCCCAACCCCCACCCCGGCCACCACTTCCCTTGCCAGCACCCAACCCTCCCCCACCCACTCAGTGACCAGCCTACCCCTTCCCCTGGCCAACACCCAACCTCCCCCACCCGCGTAAGCGACCCCTATCCCCCCTCTCCTATGTACCTTTCCCCCCGCCCCTCCCCATTTCCCTACCCCAAACCACCCCAAAAACAGCCCCCCTCCCCCCCCAAAACCTAAGCTCCACCCAAAAAACTAACCACCCAAAAATTCGTAGGTATTCTCCACCGTTCTTTTTAGTTGACATCTTTTGATTTTGTGCACTATTATAGCTTATTTTGACTTGATTTTGTAACGTAGTGTTAAGGTAAACATAGTTATATGAGGTCTTGTCATACTCCCTCTGTTTCAAATTATCTAACATTGCACACATGTCAATGCACTAGTTTGACTTTATTTTTATTTAATAAAATATTAATAATTTATTTTTAAAAAAATTATATAATGAAACTTTATATTAATACCTATCTAATAACATATTTTATGATAAAACCTGTTTTTATTATAGGAAAAATTCATGGGAATAATCCCACCTTTGGATTATTTTTTAATAATCCGACCTTTACTCCCCATTCTTTTTTAATGGTCCCGGATGACCAATAACCGGTTGAAGAGGTAATATTTTTTTTGTTTAAAATACACGTGTCATTACATAATTGGTCAAAAAAAATTAAAGAACCCAAACCAAATTCAGCCACCAGTCCACCACCATCCCCACCAGCCCACCACCGCCCCTCCTTCGACAGACCAACACCTCTGCCACTAAACAATCCCCACCAGCCCGACAGCCACTCCCTAGCCCAGCCCCGACATCCACCACTTCCCCCTACACCAACGCCGAAACCAGGGTCATTCTCAAGTCAGCCAAAATGTGCCTTCTACTCAGTCAAGCCAGGTATGATGTATGGTAGTAGCAGCTCAACTCATGATACCTTATTTTGTCAACAATGCCAAGCTTTAATTCAACTAGGGAGGCATGTAATTTAGTGAACAATTTCTATGTTTTTGTGAACAAGTGGCTTAGGTTTTGCATAAACAATGATATCAGTGCATTATGTATCTCACACAAAATAGTCTAATTTCAATTGCAATTCACAATAGCCAGCAAAAATTATTAAATAACAACTTTTATTCATCAATCATTCATAACAACTCCACATTACAACTTTATTTCAAGCACATAATTACCGACATTAGCCTACTATGTCAGTCACATAATGACCAACATAAACCTACTATTTCAAGCACATAACCAATATCCCAAACAACACCCATGACAGCACCAAAGCCAAAGAAAAATTTCGCTCATTCCTTGCACTCTTCATCAACTTAATTCTCATTTGAGTAACCTCAGCCTTAAGTTCTTGAACATCTTCTTCCAAGTTCTTCTTTATCAGCTGCACCCTCTTCACCTTCTGCATCTCTAACTCAGCAATGGTGGTTTCTTTTTACAACAATTGAAACCGTAAATCGTCAACTTCATCTCTCACACCACCAATCCACTTGAAAAACCCACAATCTGTATCCAGTAATTCAAACCATAATTTGTTAGATAAACCCTAATTGAATTCCTAAATTTATTATTCAAAAATTCAAAGCCAAACCATAACATATCCCTAATTCAATTAACAAGACATATCCCAAATTGACCTAATTAAGGAAGCAATTAATTTCTTACAGGCCATAATGGACAGCCATGGAACTTCTACCCTATATTTGGACCATTTTTCACAGATTGCACAATCACATATCTTCCACAATTACATTTAATCCTCCCAACTGAGCCCCCCCCCCCGGATGAAGAAGAAGACCCTGATGTTGCAAGCTGATGCTTTGCCCTCTCCATTAGCAAAAGATCGAATTTTTAGTGATAATTTTTCTGGAAAAATTGAAAGCCGGGAAAAGTTGTTGCTTTTTATAACAATAATTTCAAAAAAGAAATAAATAAATAAAAACCTAAATAAACTCCAACGGTAAGTGCCACGTCAACCCAATACTGGGTACAACAGGTAACTTTATTTGTTTGGTTTATTTTAGGAGAAAAAATGAAACTTGAGTTTAATTTGTGAATATTTATAGGTTGGTCTATTTTGGGAGAACCGGAAAAAGGTTGATTTGTTTATGTTAAAATTTTCAAAGAAATATACTACCTCTGTTTATTTTTATGTGCAACTTTTGCCATTTTAGTCCGTTCACTATTATGTGCAACTTTCTATTTTCTTTCTATTGTTAGTAAACAAAAACCCTGAAAATTACAAATTTACCCTTACTTAAAAATTTAGATTTTCTTAATGCTACCCTTATCTTATTTTAATCACAACAACTTTTTTGTCTAATCTAAAATCATTAACCTAATTGTACCTTCTCCAAGACTACCCCTGCTCACTGACCAAACCCCCTACCCTTCCCCATCACTATCACCCACCTCACCACTGCAACCACCATTCTCTCTCTCTTCCTTCTCCAAGACTACCCCTACTCACTGACTAAAACCCCCTACCCTTCCCCATCACTATCACCCACCTCACCACTGCAACCTCCACCACAAATACAACACCTTCACCACCGGCTAACCCTTGTTTATCCTCTACGGCGACGACCAATCCCCTCAAACCATTTTTCATCACCAAATTCAACCACCACATAAATGTCGTCAACAAAAATCACCGGCTAACGACGGCGAGACCAACTATCATCACGTCAAAACTACTACTACAATATGCCGTCGTAATTTTATCACCTTCTTGAATACCCTTGAGCATATTTTTCACCGAATTAGATACCCACACTCCACCAACCACCAACCACAAAAACTGGGTTTCTTGAACGACCCTTTTTCGAATGGTAACGCCTGCAAGTTTGTTCACGACGCCGGCGGTGGTGGGTTCTCGGATACCGGTGATGATTCCGGCCCAATTGTTGCTCCCTATGACCACTGGCTTTCTCTCTTTCATCTTTGATTTTGATTTTCTGGGTTTTGATTTTAATTTTCTGGGTTAGAGGTAGGTTTGGGTGGTGGGGTGGTCTAGGTTAGGGTTGGGTCTTGGTGGCGTAGGTGGTAGGGTGGTCTGGGTTAGATGTGGGTCTAGGTGGTGGGGTAGTCTGGGTTAGATGTGGGTCTAGGTGGTCTGGGTTAGATATGGGTTTTTTGGTTAGGGAGGGGGCTGCCGGAAAAAAGAAGGAAAGACGTGAGGGTGGTGGTGGTTTCGTGGGGTTGGTTGTGGTGGTGGTTTTGTGGGGGTGGTAGTGGTGGTGGTGAAGCCGACAGTGGTGGTGGTGAAGGCGGCGGCGGTGGTGGTTGGTCTTGGTGGTGGCAATGGGTGGTTTGATTAATTATCCAAACATTCTCTCTCCACCTTAATTACATACTCCTATAATATATTAATCACCATTATACTTTCTTAATCTTTGCCCTTCAATCTTTTTCCTCGTGAACCGTTTTATGTGCCAAAGTTGCACATAAAAATAAACGGAGGTAGTAGTACGATTAATAGTTTAATGAAAAGTAATGAATGTGAGAGGAAAGAAATCAAAGGAAAAATTGCTTTAAATAATACCACCTTTTACTCGTCCGCTAAAAACAAGTCCTCCTTTTGATTATCTCTAAATAATACCACCTTTAGTGCTACTCCGCTTTAATCAGGTAAAAAAACTGGAAACCTAGAACTAATAAGTCAGCAAGTTACAAAAATACGAAGACCTTTATTTCCCTCCCAAATTGCACAGCTGGCAACTATTTACTCCAACTACCTTACTGCTCTAACAGTCTAACTTTTCCGCCATTATTGAAGCTCACCTAAACTTGTACCAATTACAGAGTGAAGAAGGAAAATCGGAAAGAAATCAGAAGCCCTAGAATTGCATCGGAAATCGCCCTGAAGTTGGTTAATTGCGTCGGAATTCGCCTAAAGTTGCTTGATTTAAGGTACAAACTCACCACTTTTGTTATTCTTTATTCATTGTTTCTGGGTTTTATGGACTGCTTCGGTTATGCATGTTTTATGTTTGGGGGAATTAAATGTGTGAAAATAAATTGTGTTTGATTATGTTTGTTTTATCATAATTTGGTTTTGTTGAAGGTGTTTGATTTCTTGTAATTGGATAGCTAAATTTAGGTTTTATTTGGGGTTTTTGTTGATGCAATTTATTACTGATCTGTGTGTGATGATATTGTTGGTTAATGTGCTTAATTTTAGGTGACAATGAGCAACAAAAGGTTATTTGAGAATGTGAGTTTGAGGTATTGGCATGGGGGCAGTTTCACAATTGTTGGTAATGGGGAGTTAGTGTACATGGGTGGTAAAGGAAGGATATTTTAGGTTTCTCCTGATGAATTGATAACACGATATTATACACGATTTATATGCGATATTTGGTCATGTTTTATTGTGTTTTCTTCGTTCTCCTGATCGTTTTGAGTTATTATTCTTCCTATTTCGTTATTGCTCTTCTCAGTTTGTTTGTTTTTGTTTTTGTAGGAATAGGGCTCGATTTGCTTGGAAGTTGTTTTGATCGCGAGATATTTCTTCATATGGAGCGTTTCTAGCATCCAAGGAGCGTCATGGCAGCTTACTCCACAACTTGGTTGTGGCGTGCAACCTTTGGCCACAACCTAGTTGTGGGCGTCTATCATTGAAGCAAAGCAAAGTCGAAACAGCCCCCTCCACAACCTGGTTGTGGCGTGTTACCTTAGGCCACAACCTGGTTGTGGGCTTCTATCACCGGGCAAGGGAGAAGCGAAGGCAGCCCCTTCCACAACCCGGTTGTGGCGATTTCCTCCGTGCCACAACCTACCTGTGGCAGCTCGTTTTGGTGGCGTTTGGGAGTCCTATTAGGATAGAAATACCTAGTTTTATGCTAGGATATAAATAGGTTTTAGATTATCTTTTATCGACAACCTTTTACATACATTAAAAATTAGAGTTTTGGGTATTACGTTCTTCTACATTATTTTCCTAGGGTTTTTGTTTTCAAGATTCAAGATTTCATAATTAATTCCAAGTATTGATTTCTTCTCTCAATTCTTTTATTTTATTATCGTTATTATGTTTTCTATTATTCATTATTGTGTTTATTTAATCAATATGTGTGAGTAGTTTAATAATCTAGGGTTAGGTTGAACCCTAATATGAATGAATGCATTGTTTGATCTAAATCTCCAATTTAATCAATTTATAATTCCACTTTATTAGGGTTGGATTTATTATCAATGATTAACTAGAAATAGTATTATTGAATTGTGATTAGGTTTACAATGAAATTTGATTCTTAATCGACTTTAGAACCCTAATTAAAAGTAAGAAACTTTATGCATGAAAATAGCTAATTGTTCTTGCTAGGATGTATGGATGTCGTTCTTAATGTCTTTAATATGTATGATTCCATGAAAATAGGTATGATTACAAATTAGGGAAGCTATTAGTAGATCGAAAGAAACTCTTAGTATTTGTTATTATAGGGAACATCCATCCTGTGGAATAATATTCGTTGATTCGATTGTGGGTAAAGGATTATTTCAATGCATTGATTTATATTGGTGGGGATTCCTAATTCTAGGTGTTTTTAGCTTATATTAATCTTTGTGTTAATTTTATTCCTTGATATTCGGTAGTTAGTAGTTAATACTCTTCATCATTGAATTTGTTACTTGCTTAGTAATTATTTGAGTCTATTTAATTAGGTGAACCTTAGTCTCTTGGGATTCGATCCTTACTTGCCCGTCTACATAGTAGTGGTCTCGTTAGGTTTATTTTTGTTAGGTACACGACACGCCTATCAAAATTTGGCGCCGTTGCCGGGGACTAACGGTTTCTTTCTGATTATTTGTGATTCGTTTTTTCTAAGCTTCATTCATTGCTTCGGCTATTGTTTCTTGTGATTTTGATATTCTTCTTTTAGTTTCCTGTTCCATTGGAGTTAGTTATGATCTTGATTGGTTATTGCTCCTGATTTTGCTGAAAAATCAATCTGTTTAACCGAAATTACATCAATTTCGAATGGCTCGTTCTACCACAACTAGGAGTAAGAAATCTTCTGGAGTATCACGACCCGTACCAGTCTCTAAGACCCCTACAACTAAGATAAAATCAACCGTGTACTAAAGGAAAGGTGTCTTCGACCAAGACTACGGAGAAAGTGGTGATTGACTACTATGACATTAAGTTTCGTGATGAAGAGCACAAGGCAAAATATGCAAGATTGTTTGAGAGATGAGTGACCGCAACTCGAATTTGTGATATAGATGCCTTAAAAACTCTAAATATTGAAGATGATGTTCTGTAGCTATTCTCAAATGTTGGGTGGGGTAACTTTCTCATGCATAAATATCCAACATGTAAAAGGGTCACATTGGAGTTTTTAAGCTCCTTGAAGGCAGTCACTTACACGGAACCAGGTTGTGGTGAAGGGTCTATTAGTTTTCAATTGTACAATGAAGAGCATACTTGGACTTTAACGAGGTTTAATGAGGTGATTAGGTTACCCCCTGGTGGCCTAAGACAAACTCCCCCACGTTGGTCTGCAGATCTTGTTTGGCAGTTGTTAACTGGTGAGAGTACCTATGATTCGAAGATGAGCCCAGCAAATCATATTCGCCATCCAGCACTTAGATATGTCCAAAGGTTATTAGTTAACACTATTTTCGGTCGTCAAGAGGGGAGCAAGGCTCGAAAGGATGAATTATTCATGATATGTCAAATGCTTCATGCTCAACCCATTGACACAGGTGCATTCCTCATAAAACAGATGAAATAGTTAGCAACCACCACTACCAAAAAGGGAGCTATTGTTCTTGGCGGTCTCATAACTCCTATTGCTCTTCATTTAGGACTCAAGGAGCGTCTTTTGAAGGAAGAATCCATCGAGGGAACCGATTGCATAGACATTCCTGCATGTTCGTTAATGGGTTGGATTCGCAAGAAAGATGGCACCACTCTTTGGTGTATCCAGAATGATGAAGACGAATTACCCTCTAGAGAAGCGTTATCTCTACGTGATAAGACTAATTGGTCATTTAATGGTGTTCATCCTCGAACTCGGACTCAAATTCTTCCTAAGCTAGTGCTTGCACCATATGTCTCCAATGGTGCTAGTTCATCCTCTACACCGATAGAGAAGGCTCTCGCAGATCTCCATACTTCGATTGATAAGATCAATAATGAGCAAAGAGAGATTAAAGAGCAATTGGTGTTAATATCCAATTTTCTTGGTACTTTGAGCACTTGGATTCAATCAGGAGGATCTCAAAACCTTCCTCGTTTCCCTCCTCAATGAAGCTCCATGAGTATTTTTTCTTTCCCCTATTTTATTCATGTCATATTATTGCATTGTGGACATTGCAATTTTCAAGTGTGGGGGAGGGATATCACTTTTTGTAAATATTAGGTGTGTTTTATTATGTTAGTCTAGAGTGTTTTGTCTTAGTGTCACCTTGATTTTCCATTCCAATATGCTTCTCAAGTAATTTTCGAAAAAAATAATATCTTACACAAACTTTTCAATAATTTAGCGTAAATCCTTTTTTATGACAATGGTTTGTGGCCAGGATGGTCTCCTCGCTCTACTTATGTGAATAGCTTGTGTACCTGGTGAGATATTTGAGCCAATTTTTGACTGAATACGTTCCAATCCAGTCGCATTCTTTTCACGTGTGATTAGTTGTCCTTTGTGTAATTTGAGTCTTGGATTTGCTTTTGACTATCTGAGACTTAATGGTGCATTGTGTGAAAAAATCATTGAATTTCCCTCGTAGATATATAGAGCCTCAACATCTTAGGTTCATAAAATTTTGTTTTATTTTACATTCACTCGTAGGATGAGCCACTTTGAGCCATATTTACCCTTTTTTGATACCTTACGGTTAAAGCCATAGAGCCTTTTTGTAATTTTATTTTGAAGGAGAGTTACATGTATTTTTAAGCCCCGATGAGTTGTGTGAAAATAGAGAGTTGAGTGCCCAAAAAAAAAAAAAAAAAAAGAGACAATGAATTCAATTTCATATTTGTATTTCAATTTCAAAAAGAAACTCCCAAAGTCATTCAATATTTATCCTTAGTGAGAGTTCAAGAAAGGAATAAAAAATGAGAGTCTCTTTACAAAATTCTTCTCTCAAAAAAAAAATGAAAAAATGAAAAAAAAAATGAAAAAAAAGAAAAAAGTGAAGAAAAAAGTGTGAAAAAAGGGACAAGTTTGTATGAAGTTCGGAGGAAATAAGGTTGGTTTGAACCCATCAATTGATTGTGTAGCGGGATTAGGATTTTCTCTAAATTTTAAGCACCACATTCCCAAATGACATCATCCAACCCTATAATCAACCAAGCTTACCTTTTTCTAAGGAATTTATGATTTTCGCACATGCATCGGTACCTTATTATAAGTGGAGAAAGTCAATTTGCAAGTCTAAAGAGGATGATTATATGAAGTTGATAAGTGCTTTTATGCATAGGATGAGTGATCTCTTATATCAACCCATAAACACATGAGTGCTTCTTTTATTTTGTCTTTGCACAGCTAAAAAGAGAAGCTATTGACATATGATTGAGTTGGTTAGGGGAGATGTGTGGTAAGATTGGTTGGTCATTAAAAAGGTGCTATACGTTATTGTTTCATCCATATTATTGATTTGTGATAAACGATCTTCCTATTTTTGTTTTTCAAATTAATCACTTGATTGAGCAATTTGGTTTGGAACTTTAATTCATGATTTGGCTTTGTAGGTACGCCTTCTGAAAACCTTCACGAGACCATACTCGTCCTCTAGGGTAGCCTAGGGGTTTAAAGGGCTTGATGCACATGCTAAGTGCATTCGTGATTCCTACGACAGTGAGTATTAGGATTTATTGCTTTCTAGGTTAGATTTAGTTTGTTTACTCGAGGACGAGCAAAGGTTAAGTGTGGGGGAATTTGATAACACGATATTATACACGATTTATATGCGATATTTGGTCATGTTTTATTGTGTTTTCTTCGTTCTCCTGATCGTTTTGAGTTATTATTCTTCCTATTTCGATATTGCTCTTCTCGGTTTGTTTGTTTTTGTTTTTGTAGTAATAGGGCTCGATTTGCTTGGAAGTTGTTTTGATCGCAAGATATTTCTTCATATGGAGCGTTTCTAGCATCCAAGGAGCGTCATGGCAGCTTACTCCACAACTTGGTTGTGGCGTGCAACCTTTGGCCACAAACTAGTTGTGGGCGTCTATCATTGAAGCAAAGCAAAGTCGAAACAACCCCTTCCACAACCTGGTAGTGGCGTGTTACCTTAGGCCACAACTTGGTTGTGGGCGTATGTGATACGGAAACGGATATGGGTTAAGGTTTTTGGGTGAGGGGTTATGTGTTTAGGCTAGGTGTTTCTGTGGGAACAGGGTAAGGAAAGAGCAAAGTTCCTGACAACGAGAAACTCGAGGGTTGATTAGCAAGGAACGCTCGCAATACTAATCAAGGATAAGTATGGTTAGAGTTGAACACTCACTCTACTAACCATAAACAAGCTAATCCCGAACACTCCGGATTAAACTCACAAACTCGAATCCACGAGTTCAAGCTAAACTTGAATCCACAAGCTTAAAATAAGAAAAATACTCAAAAGTAAATTTCAAATGTAAAAATTTTCATTCATAAAAGTCTGCTCTATTATAAGCTAGATAAGACTTCCTTTTATAGGCTAAGGAAGTAACTAGTTACATTAATTATCTACTTAACTAAAGTAATTAAAAAGGAACTTAAAAGTCACCAACAAAAGGAAACTCAAAAGTCACCACAATGAGCAGCCCCTCATTGTAACAGTTCCATGCAAACCGTCACACATTGAAGACTAATAACTGTTGTTGTTCCTCCAGGAATTCCTTAACAAGTTCCTTAAGGAACTCGCGGTAGCTGCGCCCAACTTCTCCCTTGTAACGGTTGACATTTTATTACAGCAATTTAATGCTAAGCTATTTACTACTATAAGCTGAAAATAAAACAACTATTTAACTAAGGAATACAAGGCAAATTACTAAGCAATTACACTTAAAAATAACACCCAACAAGAGAGTAACTCTCCCATTAAGAACCATCATAATATGCGTGTAACCCCCCTTAGCTTCAATGCCTTGTCTTTTGCCTTCAAATCTTGCTTGTGGACTGATTAGGAATAGGAGAATATTCCTGCTCTATGTTAAGCTCATACGGACAAGAATCCAAGGCAAAAATAACTACCTTTCTTACTCATGCATCCAAGTTACACATGACTTGTACAATGATGGAGCTATGTTGAAACCCATGCGTGGAACATTGGACACTTTGGACCCTCGTAGGAGCAGCCCATGGACAAGAGGAACTTGATTTTGTTTGACCTTAGACCGTGTATTTGGACTCTTTGAACCATTAGACTCATTAGGTTGCACAAGGTCTTGGTCAAGGATCTATTCCGGATCATTCCCCCCTTCCTCGAAAAAGCTTGCCCTCAAGCTTTCATCAACATGGACTGTTGGACTTGTAGAACTTATGAACATCATTGACCAAGCGATATGCCAACATTTGAATCCATGCCATTTCATGATAAATATTACAACCTTGGAACTCTCATACGACACACACATTAAGGCACTTGAATAACACAAATTGCACCCTTCTTGATTAGATATAGATGGAACCACACCTTGATATTGCACCGTAATGTGGCACACATTTTGATATTGCACCGTAATGTGGTTGGACTATGTTCCTTCACATGATACATTTTAGGAACAATTTCCACATCAGTCTGTCACCGGGCAAGGGAGAAGCGAAGGCAGCCCCTTCCACATTCCGGTTGTGGCGATTTCCTCCGTGCCACAACCTACCTGTGGCAGCTCGTTTTGGTGGCGTTTGGGAGTCCTATTAGGATAGAAATACCTAGTTTTGGTGACGTTTGGGAGTCCTATTAGGATAGAAACTAACATGAATTATGTTATTGGGAGCTACTTGACTTTGGAAAGAAATGTGGGGATTATAATAACATTGATGGGATATATTATGTTGTTCTTGGGATGTCTTTAGGAGATGGGTTAAGAAAGATAGTAGGGGATGCAGAAGTCTTAGAAATGGGAGAGATAGTGATGAAGCATAAGAGTGTTGATGTGTATGTGTTGCATAGTGTTGAAGAGCCACACTTGTCACCAGAAAACCCAACTCCTTCTGTTAGTTCACTAATTTCAAAAAATATCCCACCTCCCAAACCAACTAAGCCTAAAAAATTAACTCCAAAAAAGGGTCCACAGTCACTAAAGCTGGGCCCACCTAGAAGAAGCCCTAGGAAACACAAGGAATCCAATGTAACAACATCAGCTTCTTTGTCTGGCTCAAAGAATCTACTTTAGCACATGCTGATAACAACACTTTGACTCAACCATCCACTACTATAACTATTTCCAACTTAGAAACTGCACAACAAACCCTCAACCAAGAACCAGCAATTCCTTCTCATATGTGTGGTGAGAACACATATTCATCCCCAGAGTATGAGTGGGAAGATAATAGGCTAGAAAGTCCACTGACCCTTAAGGAGCTTTGTGATTTTAGTACTGAATATGAGGATTCATCAGATCTTGAGTTTGTGGCTGATGAGGAGGCGGATGATGAAGGAATTGATGTTGAACTAGAGGTAGAAGATGATTACTTTGAGGTTGATGAGGGTCTTGATAGGGTTGATTTGGTCACTAGTGAGTTAGACAACAGTGATAAAGAGATTGAACTAGCTACATAGAGAGTTACAAATTGCAACAACAAGATCCTTGAAATAGCAAGTCAACTTCAAAAAAAGGTATGTGAAGGAAGATTTGGAGGTCCAAAAAAATTAGATGGTAAACCAGGAAGTGCTGCTGAAATATTTGGTGCTGCTGAAAGATCTGGTGCTGGTGGTTATGTTAGTGAGTATGAAAACAGTGAAGATGAGATTTACACACCTGAAAGTAATGATGATGAAAACGCTGGAGCAAGAAGGAAGGGAAGGAGAAGTATGCTTGTGAGTGGTGAGACTGATTTTTCTACATTCAATTGGGTAGTAGGTCAGAGATTTGCAAATAGGAGTGACTTTGAACAGGCTGTTGCTAGGTATGCAATTATGCAGGGCAGGGATTTGAGCTTTGTTATGAGTAACAAGAACAGGCAATAGCATGTAGGAGTAAGATGTGTAGAAGGATGTCCTTTTTTTTTGTATGGTGCATGGCATTCCAGGAAGGCTACATTCTTGGTGAAGAGGGTGGATGGCAATCACACTTGCCATAGGAACATGAACAAGAACATACAGCTCAAAACAACTTGCGCTGCAAGAGAAATGTTGGAGGTTTTTAAAGGAAGGCCTCACTGGCTAGCTAAGGACATCATTGAAGCAATTAGGAGAGCTTATAAGGTTATTGTCAATAGGGATTTTGCACAAAAAGTCAAATACCATGCACATAGAATGCTCCATGGCTCCATGAAGGAACACTATATGAAAGTTGAGAGGTATATACAAGCTGTGAAGGAGTCAAGCCCTGGAACAACTATTCAGTTGGTGGTGGATACTTCCAAGTAGACAAATCCACCTATTTTTCAGAGACTCTACACCTGTTTTGAAGGAGTTAAGCAAGGCTGGAAGGAAGGCTACAGAAAAGTCATATGTGTGGATGCAGCTTTCTTAAAGACCTTCCTTGGTGGGAAAATTCTAAGTGCTGTTGGCAGGGATTTTAATGAACAAATGTACCCAATAGCATGGGCAGAAGCTAAAGGTGAAAACAACTGATCTTGGACATGGTTTATTACCCATTTGCAAACTGATTTGGAGCTTGGTGATGGCGTTGGGATTGCTATTATATCAGATGAGCACCAGGTAAACACTAAACCATACTTAGTTATTTGTTACTAGTTAATGGTGGTTTTGTTTGATGATCTCTATTTGTTTAAGAAGGGATTGGTCTATTTGGTGATATGTATGTTTGATGATCTGTAGTTGAAAAGAGTATTAATTGGTATGTCTAAGTGTGCCTTTTTCTTGTGGTTTTACAAGGCTATTATTCTATTATTCATGCTGTTTCTGCTATGCTACCAAAAGCTGAGCATCGCCACTGTGCTAGACACATTTTTTCATTAGGGCATAGATCGTTTAGAGGAGATGAAATGAAAATACAATTCTAAAAAATTGCTAAATCCTACAACTTTGCAATTATAATGGGTATTTAGAGGAGTTGAGAGAGTTAAATCCAGATGCAGCCATAGCTTTCACTTCATATAACCCTAAACTCTTTTGTAGAGCTTACTTGAATTCTGACATTAAGACAGATGCAATAACATCTAATATGGCTGAAACGTTCAACTCAGACATTATTAATGCCAGAACAAAACATTTGATATATATGTTAGAGGACATCAGAGTGGCTTTGATGCAAAGGTTAGTGACTAAAAGACAAGAAATGCATAAGTCAACCTCTGTGCTTTGTCCTAGAATCCAAGCAAACTTAGAAATGGAAAAAAGTAAAGCTGCATTCTGTGATGTTTTACCTTCTTCAGATACACTGTTCAATGTAAAGCATTTCCTTGACCAACTCACAATAGATTTAGACGCAAAGAAGTGCACATGTAGGAAGTGGGACATGTTAGGGGTCCCATGTTGTCATGCCATAGCATGTATCTTCTTTAAGAACAAGGATGCTGAATCTTTTGTGGATGATTGTTATAAAAAGGATTTATACCTCAGGGTTTATGGTGGGTCTATCCCTCCATGTGAAGAAGAGAGGCATTGGCCTAAAGTACCTTGCAACTTAGACCCCCCTGCCATCAAAATTGGTCCTGGCAGACCTAGAAAAAATAGGATCAAAGATCCTTATGAGAACCCAAAGAAGCCAGGCTCTTTGTCAAGAACAGGACTTGAAATGACATGTAGTCTCTGCAAGGTTAGAGGCCACAATAAGAGGAGATGTCCCGACAAAGACAACTATGTTCACTTAGAGCCAGCAGCAAAGAGGGGAAGAGGAAGACCTAGGAAAGATGGGTCTGCAGCAACATCTTCTGATCAGCAAGTAATTGACCCCACCTGTGCTTCAGCTTCTTCTGCAGGTGTAAAACACCATTCCACCACTGCACAGCCAACTCATTTAGGCAGGGGTAGAAGGTTAATTTACAGTGGTAAGGGTGCTAGAGGTAGTGCTAGAGGTGGTGCTGTCACTCAGTCAGGTTCTGCTAGGGGTGCAAATGTAGGTCCTTTAGTTAGGGGAACCAGAGGAGGAAGGGGGAGAGGTAGAGGAGGAGTTGGTGTGATCTTCAGTGCTGATGGTACCCCAGTACTACAATTAAGCTTCTTTTCATCTGTTATGTGCTTAATCTGTTCTTTGCTAACTATTAACTTAAATTTTAAAAATTATGTTTCAGGCCCCCTTTACAAGGAACAGAGCAAGGAATCAAGAGCCACACATATCCACACATTCAAGCCAAACCTCTATAGTGCATCAACAACATCCATAAAAACTTGGGTTCAGATTCTGTAATTTTGAGACACTATGATTAACACTAAGTATTTTGAACAATAATTTAGTGTATATTGCTTTGTCTTTTGAACAATTTAGCATGTGTAAGCTAAGTCTTTTGAACAATCCTTCTGTATGTCAACCCATATGCAATTACTACTGTATTATTTTCAGCTTTCACATTTATATAGACACTATGATTAGCACTAAGTATTTTGAACAATAATTTAGTATATATTGCTTTGTCTTTTAAACAATTTAGCATGTGTAAGCTAAGTCTTTTGAACAATCCTTCTGTATGTCAACCCATATTCAATTACTACTTTATTATTATCAGCTTTCACATTTATATAGACAAGGCTTATGTTATCAAATTAGTTCTGATTGCATTTCATTATTCAAGTACCATTGTAACTGCATAACAACTACAAATACAATACCAAAATATGACAAATCAAGTCCCCTTACTAAATCTTGAAGGAAATCTTAAATTACAACCCCACCTAGAATTTGAGATAAAACAAGACTACAGCAAAGAAAATCCAAGAAAAAACCAAAGCCATGGATATATTATTCTTGTTCCTCGAACACTTCATCATCTCTACCCACATCGCATACACTTCGTTCTTCATTTCTTGAACATCCTCTTCTAAGTTATCTTTCTTCAACTGTAAGATCTTGATTTTATCATCTCTGCACTGTAGCTCATACTCTAACTCGCAAATTCTTGTTTCCTTCTCCAAAACATGATATTGAAGATCTTCCATGGGGTTGCTCTGATCAACCCACCTAAGCTTCTCACATTGAGTGTCCTACAATAATATAATATCCAATTACAAACCTGTCAAACTCAAATTAATCAACATTGATAAAATTGATAGCAACTTATAATTAATAACAAATCGGCCATAAGGGACAGCCGTAAAACTTCATCCCAATGTTAGGACCCTGTTTTACAAATCTCACCACTGCATACTTTCCACAACTGCAACGAATTTTCTGGTTTTCCTCCCTTGCAAAGCTTGACGAAGAACCACTAGATGATTGCCACTTGCCAACCATTTATTAGAGGTTTTAGTGGACCTTTCATAAAAAAATACGAAGAACAAGGAAGACTGGAACAAAGAGAAGGTTTTAATTGCGAAAAATACGAAGAACAGATTAAAAGGGATAAATAAAAGAAGCAAAGAAGGGAAGAGGAACACACGTCACCAGTTCACCAGCTGTAACCGGATACAATTTTTTTTACCTGATTAAAGCGAAGTAGCATTAAAGGTGGTATTATGTAGAGATAATCAAAAGGTAAACTTATTTTTAGCGGACGGGTGAAAGGTGGTATTATTTAAAGCAATTTTTATTAACATAAAAAATAAAAATTAATAAAAAAAAGTAGTGGTGAGTTTGGGTGGGGATTATGAGAAGAGATAGATCTTACTCCCCCTGTCCCATAATACTTGGGACGTTGGGATAGACAAGTAGTTTAAGAAAATTACAAGTGGGTTTATTTGAAGTATGTGTTTATTGTATAAAATATTCTCTTTTATATTTTTATATTACAAGAAAACATCAAGTGGGATGGAAGTGGGGTAGGTGAGGAGAGAGAAAATTTGGGAATATATTTTTTTTTATTAGTGATTCCATTCCGTATTTAGTAACTGTTAGATTTATGTAAAAAAATCTGTTATTGTGTATAATAGGTTGTATTGTAGTTATCTTTTGTATTATTGATAATTATCTTTGTATGGTAATTATCCTAAGTTAGTTTCTGTTAACTGATCTTTGTATATATTGATGATTTCAAGTAATGAGAAAGGCACGGCAAATATTCTTTCATGGTATCACGAGTCTAGGTTATTTCCCTACTTCTCTTCCGCATTTTTCTTCTTTCTTTCCTTTTGTTTTTTCGGCCAATCACCATAGCTGGCCAATTGAATATTCATCCGGGCTACCTTAGTCACCAATATCAAGCAACATGTCCCTATTGTTCTTGATTATGATGGCTCTCAGTTTAATAACTGGTCTACCCTCTTTAAACTCCATTGCCACGCATATATGGTCATTGATCATATTAACCCAGTTAATGATGAGTCTCTGGCTCCGAATTCTTCTGATCTTGCTCTATGGCAACGCCTTGATGACATTGTTCGACAGTGGATTTACGGTACAATCTCTAATGACCTTCTGAACTCCATTATTGATCCCGATGACAAGGCCATTGATACATGGCAGCGTCTTGAAAATTTCTTCCATAACAACAAGTCTGCTAGAGCATTAAATCTTGATGCACAATTCACCAACACCAAGCTTGAGCATTTTGATGGTGTTAAAGCCTATTGCACACGTCTTAAGACTCATGCCGATAGTTTAAAGAACGTGGGTGATAGGGTGTCCGATAATTGGATGGCGCTTCAATTATTGAGAGGGCTCTTTGAGGAATACAAGCCCTTCCGTACTTTGGTTCGTCATCTTACCCCCTTGCCTTCGTTTGATACATTACGTTCCATGCTTGAACTTGAGGAACAAGGTAATGCGACTGACCTTGCTATTGAAGCCCATGAGGAGGTGCACGTTGCTAAAACTGCTCCCCTGGCTTCGACCCCTTCATCTGATTCCTCCACGCATTCCTCTTCTTCTCGTGGGGGCAATTCACGTGGGGGTGGGGGCCGAAAAACTGCCAAGAACAAAGGCAGTGGCAGCAAGGGTAAAGGCAATAGTGGGTCAACCCGAAGTAATCAGCAACAGCAATCCTAGCAGCATTCTTCTGGTGGCTCGCCAGCCAACATGGGTTGGGGATATCCTCCACCATGGGGTTATTGGCCTCAAATCCCTTGGCCAACTCCACCATGCCCATACCCATCTCAAGGTCAAGGACCCTACCCGTGGGCTGCACCCCGGCCTGGACAGAATCTCAATCCCGGTTTTCTTGGGCTATGCCTACCAACATTGAACAGGCAATGCACACTATGTCTCTGCATGATCCTAACTATTACATGGACACCGGAGCTACCTCACACATGACTAACTCTCAAGGTAATTTATTTCCGTATTTTAATTTAAGAAATCATATTAATAATGCAATCGTCGTTGGTAATGGTAGCAAAATTCCAATTAAGGGTTACGGTCACCAATCTCTCAACCAAAACACACTACAACTCAAAAATATCCTACATGTCCCAAAATTGATTAAAAATCTCATTTCCGTTAGAAAATTCACCACTGATAATCATGTATCCATTGAGTTTGATCCTTTTGGATTTTTCGTGAAGGACTTGCAGACAGGGAGCAAGATAGTGAGGTGTAATAGCAGTGGCGATCTCTATCCTTTCTTTGCACATCGTCAAGTTCTTTCATCTCATCTTCCGTCGGCTTTTACAGTTGTTTCTCCTAGTGTGTGGCATTCTCGTTTAGGTCATCCGGGTAATGTTGTTCTTGGTTCTTTACGTAGTAGTAATTTGATTAAATGTAATAAGGCTATTCCCGATGTTTGTCATTCTTGCCCTCTAGGCAAATTAATAAAAATGCCTTTTTATGATTCTCTGTCTTGTACTACTATGCCTTTTGACATCATTCATAGTGATTTATGGACGTCTCCTGTTTTGAGTTCTCATGGTCATAAATATTATGTTCTCTTTTTTGACAATTACACAAATTTTTTGTGGACCTTTCCTATCTCCACTAAGTCACAAGTGTTTAATTTGTTTCTACGAATTAGAACATATATTCGAACTCAATTTGAACGGGAAGTGAAAGGTTTCCAATGTGACAATGGTCGTGAATTTGATAATACCCCATTCACAAATTTCTGTCATCAATACGGAATGACTCTTCGCTTTTCTTGTCCACATACTTCTCCTCAAAATGGCAAAGCCGAACGAAAAATTAAAACCATTAATAATATTGTTCGGACAATCCTTTGTCATGCCTCTATGCCTCCTTCTTTTTGGCACCATGCTTTAGAAATGACCACTTACCTTCACAATATCATCCCTTCTAAAATTCTTGGCTATAGATCTCCCACTCAAATTTTATACCAACGTGATCCTGATTTTTCTCACTTACGAGTCTTTGGTTGTTTATGTTTTCCCCTATTTCCATCATCTAAAATACACAAACTTCAATCTCGTTCTACCTCGTGTGTCTTTCTTGGGTATCCTTCGAATCATAGGGTTACAAATGTTATGATATATCGAGTCGGAAGATTATAATAGCTAAGCATGTTTGGTTTAATGAGTCGGTCTTTCCTTTCTCTAAAGTTCTTACTCCTACGTCACATTCATATGACTTCCTAGGTGAATTTATGGACGTCTTAGACACCTCTTCTCTTCGCCATGCTATTACTCCTCATATAGCTGTACCCGAAAGTGCTGCCACAGGAGACCCACAGCATGCTTCACCTCCACCTACCTCACGGCAGTCCTCTTCGCAGGCTGCCTGTGGCACGTCTGCTCACACCACGGACAGGCTGCGGAACTCCCTGCCTCACCCTTCGCCCACACACAGCTCACAGCAGCCTACTTCGCAGGCAGCCTGTGGCGCTCCACTTGCCGCCGCGGACAGGCTGCGACCCTCCCTGCCACATGCCCACACACCACCCTCCTCTCACCGCAACTATCCCTACTCCTCCCTCCACCATCTTTCATTCCATGGCCACTCGTAGCAAGCATGGAATTGTTCAGCCCAATCCCAAATACCACGCTCTTCATACCTCTCCCACCATATCTCCCATTCCAAAGAACCCGGTCCTTGCCATTCGTGACCCAAATTGGAAAGTTGCTATGCAGGATGAATATGATGCTCTTATTAAGAATGGTACTTGGGAGTTAGTCCCTCGCCCGAATAATGTCAATATTATTCGATCATTGTGGATTTTTCGGCACAAAACAAAAGCAGATGGCTCTTTTGAGAGACATAAGGCTCGTTTAGTTGGTGATGGTAAGACCCAACGAGAGGGGATAGACTGTGATAAAACTTTTAGCCCGATTGTCAAGCCGGCTACCATCAGACTAGTTCTTAGCATTGCACTATCTAAGTCTTGGTCAATTCATCAATTGGATGTTAAAAATGCTTTTTTACATGGTCATTTGAATGAAACTGTTTACATGTATCAACCACTAGGGTTCAAAGATCCTGCTAGACCTGATCATATCGGTCTGCTTCGAAAGTCTCTTTATGGTTTGAAACAGGCTCCCCGGGCTTGGTATCAACGGTTTGCTGACTTTGTGGCATCTATCGGATTTGTTCATAGCAAATCAGATAACTCTCTATTCATTTATCACCATGGTAACGCTACAGCTTACATTCTACTGTATGTTGATGATATTGTTCTTACTTCTTCTTCTAAGTCTCTTCCCCAGCAGATTATTTCCAGACTCAGTTTGAATTTGCTATGACTGATTTGGGTGAGCTTAGTTATTTCTTGGGTATTGCTATTTCCTATACTAAAACAGGTTTATTTTTTTTTCAAAAGAAATATGCTCAGGAAATTATAGAAAAAGCAGGGATGTCATATTGCAAGTCGTCTGCTACCCCTGTTGACCGGAAATTATGTGGTGCTTTGCAATACTTAACTTTTACTCGCCTGGATATTTCATATGCTGTACAACAGGTTTGCTTATTTATGCATGCTCCGTTGGTTGAGCATATGTCGGCTTTGAAACGTATTATTCGGTACATTCAAGGTACGTCTGATCTTGGTCTGCATTTATTCAAGTCATCTGTGTCTTCTCTTCTATCTTACACGGATGCTGACTGGGGTGGGTGTCCAGATACTCGCCGTTCCACATCCGGCTATTGTGTTTTTCTCGGTGATAATTTGATTTCTTGGTCCTCTAAGCGGCAGCCTACTTTGTCTAAGTCTAGTGTTGAAGCTGAGTACCGTGGGGTTGCTAATGTCGTCTCTGAATCATGTTGGGTTCGGAATCTTCTACTTTAGCTTAAACGTCCTATCTTTAAGGCGACATTGGTTTATTGTGATAATGTTAGTGCTATATACTTATCAAGTAATCCAGTTCAACATCAACGCACTAAACATATTGAAATGGACATTCATTTCGTTCGCGAAAAGGTCCAATGAGGCGAAGTTCGTGCTCTACATGTGCCTTCCCGATATCAGATTGCAGATATTTTCACCAAGGGTCTGCCTAGAGTTTTATTTGATGATTTCCGGGACAGTCTCAACGTTCGCCGACCTACCGTTTCGACTGCGGGGGTGTGTTAGATTTATGTAACAAAATCTGTTATTGTGTATAATAGGTTGTATTGTAGTTATCTTTTGTATTATTCATAATTATCTTTGTATGGTAATTATCCTAAGTTAGTTTCTGTTAACTGATCGTTGTATATATTGATGATTTCAAGTAATGAGAAAGGCACGGCAAATATTCTTTCAGTAACGTGTCAAATATTGTGGGATGGGAGAAAATGGAACCTTTGTCAAGTATTATGGGAAGGATGAAGTATATTTTACTGTAGTTTTTTTTTTCAAAAAAAAAGGATGTATAAAACTTATTAAAACACGGAAAGAGTAGGACGAAATATATAGAGGAAGATACAATATTAATCAGAAGGATGTGAAAGGCAGGCAACCAATGACATTTAATTGTCACTTAAAAATGAGCTCACAAAACCTGTATGACGTTGGGTTCCATTTGCCACATAATCCCTTGGTTGGGCCGCCTTTCTTCAATCAATGGCTCGTCCAGTAAAGCAACCCCTGCTTGAAGAAGTATTATGCATCCCTGGGGTTTCTTATCGTCTTCTTTGGATTCCTCTTTATTGGATTCACGCTGACGACTACCATTGCATTGATAAGGTTCTGACGTGATCTGTTAAAGTAGATGATTGAGAATTGTAGTAATTAGAAAACAACAAATTCAAAAATTAAGATGGGAGTAGTAAAAGGAGGCAAACCATTTGAAGATTATCATATCCCACCCAAAGCAACGGAAATAGTTGTATATATACAATGAGTGATCTCTCAATAATTTCCGCTCTAAAGCATAAGGTGTGGATTTCCGCCCAATTTTACTAAATTGAAACTAATTTTACTTATTCTCTACTCTTCATGTATTTTATCACTTATTTCATTTCTCCATACATAAAAGTTTAGGAAAAATAGTAAAAAATAATAAAATATGAAGAAAATGGTGTTGATGGAAAATAAAGTACTTTGTATGTTAGTTGGGAAGAGAGAGAATCTAAAAATATTAAAGTATAATAATTAGGATCCATTATAGGAGAAAAAATTAGTAAAATATCGTGAAAAGTTTTTTAAAAAGAAAATAAAACAATTACTCCCTCTATTTCACAATGTTATTCACATATACTCCCTTCGTTTTTTTTTTTAAAATGCATCACTTTGATTTTTGCATTATTCACATACCATAATTGACTTAATTTTTTCACTTCTATAAAATAAATAAATGTTATTATATAATATATCATTAGATTAGTCATAATGTCTAGTTTCATAATATAATTTTGTTACAATTTATACTAATAGACAATTAAAGATGTTAATGGTCAAAGTTGTATCTCGGCAAATGTACCGGCCAAACTAATGCAAATAAAAAAAAACAGAGGAAGTACTATTATGGGCGTTTTAAAAAGATCTACCCATCAATAATCAATAACTATATACTAAAAGACACACCAGCAATGACACGTGTCAATTTTTGGTGTGTTCTTAGTATATTTTTTTAATATTTAATTACTAAATTTTATTTAAGGAAGTTATTTTTAAAAAAAGTTTGTTTTTATCAACTATATATATGAGCAATAATATCTAACATTTTTATGTTGATACTCAATTAATTGCGGAATAATAAGGAAATATATAATCTTTTTCAAGAAGATGTATTTTTGGTGGAATATTTTTTAAGAATATGATCTTGATCAAATATTCCATGTTACTTCAATTTTGTTCAAGATATTAAACAATTTTTATATTTTATGCTATAAATAATTTAATTTGTCAAAAGTAACTAAAATAACGTACCGTGCATGGCACGGGACTTAACCTAGTATTGAATATGTTACATTTTTTACTAAATATTGTTGTTGTGGATTGATAATATGACTCTAAGTAAAGGAATCTCTACCTTGAATTATGCAATTATGACTTATGCTTTCCCAAAAAAAATCAAAAACTTAATTAAGGTAAACTAATTATGAATAATTTTGTACTTTAATATTAGATTTCAAATATTCTTCTTTCCTTATTTTATGTAATTGATTTTATATGGGAGTAACAATATGAAACGGAGGGTTTAATATAATACAGCTACAACGTACTAAAGGAAAGTGGAGCAAGAACCTTAAATTATTCTTATAAAATATTAATTTTTTTAAATTAAATTAAATGGGGCCTAAATCGTTTTAAAATAAATAAATAAATAAATAAATAAAAAATAAAAAAAAAAAAGCAACAGTTACCTTCCTTTCTTCGCTGACCGATGATTGAGGTGATTCATCTACTTTCAGATGTAGAGATGACTCACTGCTGGAATGTTGCATACCCTTCAACTTCAAGACAGGTCTTTCAAAACCAGACATAGAGGAGATATATAGCAGATCTCCAACTGTTTTTTACTCAACTCAACTGACTGTTACAAACTTACAGGATTCTCTTGCTGTGCTGCTAGTTGAGCTCACTCAGTTTAACTTAAATACGCGCATACATTGACCAAGTCAGCTCTAAAGGAAAGAAATCTGAAATTTCCTGATGTTTTTTTTCAAAACCAAACCACCAACTGCGAACTTTTACTCAGTAATTGCCTAGTATGTTTCATGTCTTTTCTTAAAAAGCGAAACTACTACAGCATTAAAAAAAGAATTACAATTGACCTGAATCTTGAGCATTAACTTTAATCAAGGGCAATTAGCCCCACTCGGAAGCAGCAAAGAAAATTCAGATATACTACTAATGTAGTTTAATCACATACTGTTACATGATTCACATGAAAACATCATTCCTGTAATATTTTTTAGACATCATTTGCATATATTGGTTGATCTTCACTAAAGATTGAAAAACAGCAACCACTAGAAAAATGAGTTCTCAAGAAAAACTAGAGTGGGTTATATCCATACAGGAAAAACTCAATGAGGCCCAGCAATTTATTACAAGAAAATCATGGGAGAAGTGTTGCATATATCGAATGCCTCGTCGCATAAGAGATGCCCAAGAGAGCAAAAAAATCTATGAGCCCCAGACCATATCCATAGGGCCGTACCATATTGGTAGTGAACTAGTTCAGGATATGGATCTTTACAAGTGGGTTGCTCTGTACCAAATCTTAAGACGGACAGGTCAAAACCTAAGCCTTTACTTTGATACCGTCAGTCAAGTTGAAGATCAAGCACGAGCTTGTTATCAACAAGTCAATCATCTAAGCAGCAACAAGTTTGTAGAGATGATGGTTCTTGATGGCTGTTTCATCCTCGAGCTCCTGAGATATTATCCGGCTAGAGGCACAACAGGCGGTAACCCTGTCTTTGCTAATAAGAGAATTGTTGAAGGCATTGTGTTAGACATGGTAATGTTGGAGAACCAAGTTCCACTTTTTATTATTGACAGGCTACTTAAGCTAATGAACGGAAATCAGCACCAAAATGATCAGGCTTTGGATTTAGTTCTGAACTTCTTCAATCCTAAATGGCTGACAGGTAATTTTGGAATTTCGCGTTTAATACTTAAATGTATTTAGAACATAGAGAAAGCCACATATAGCAAGATTATCATATTGTGATAACTAAGATGCATCTCAGAATATATATGGTACACCTTTTTACATCCTAAATATGTACTATGACAGGTATAAGAATGTCTGTAAACGAGCTCAATGAACTGAACCGTTCACTGAAGCAGGAAGAGTGCCTTCATGTCCTTGATGTTTTTAGGCGAAGTCTACTCCATGTAAGGCCTCAACAGGGTACCATTAATAAACATAGATTTCGATGGATCCCAATGTGTTTGAAGCGGTGGCTACATTGCCTATGTGAGAATAAAGCCTCGGATAGTATTTCAGGCCGTGAACAAGTCTTACATAGTGTGACTGAGCTCAGAAAGGGAGGAGTAAAATTCAGGAAACGGAACACCAGCTGTTTTTTGGACTTCAGGTTCAAGAACGGGGTTCTTGAAATCCCTCCCATTTGCATACATGATAATACAAAGACCATTCTCCTGAATATAACAGCCTTTGAGCACTGTCATATGAAGATAAGTGATGGTGTGATTGCATCATATGTGGTCTTCATGGAACGCTTGTTAAAATCCCCAGAAGATGTAGGCCACCTTCATCGTCATGGAATCATTCTTGGAGATGGCGCTCAAGCTGTTGACATGTTCAAGAGCGTATGTAAAGAAATGCTCGTGAATGTACATGATGGTTACTATGCAGATCTATCTAAAGAGGTGAACGCGTACTACAGCCAGAGAAGAAATAGATGGCGAGCAAGCTTGCTTCAAAAGTATTTTCACAATCCTTGGTCTGCCATCTCACTGGTTGCTGCTATCTTTCTATTGTGTCTTACTGCGTTACAGAGCTTCTATGCAGTTTTTTCATACCACAGACCAAATTCTTCCTAATAGAAAAGATATATCCTGTGAATTTCTGATTGATCATGTATACAACTTGTTATTATCTTTGTAACGCCATTTGGAAAATGTTATTAACTGAGATTTCTAAAGCAGGTAGTAAAATTTGAAGAGAGTTTAAACTGATAAATCTGAATCACAGCAAAATAAAGAATAGAATGTCCGACTTTGAAGTTTTGAGTGGCCTGATTCACTCCCAAGAGCTAAAACTAAGCCAAGGCATTCAATACTCTGGACGCCTCTCTTTGCCTATTCTCTCTTTGCCTATTCTCCCTTATTTATAACATTTGCTGATCCTAGTTTAATCTTTCTCTACATACCGACAATCTTCCTCAAGATATTAGAATAAATCGATTGCACTACCCATAAATCTCTCCCCTTTGCCAATTCCTAACATAAAATTGAAATAGATTTCCTGATGACCAATAAAAAAAAATGGATGGTGTATTGGTGTTGCACTTTCACAATAGCTATCAGTACAAAAATCATTGTAAACACCCAAAAACAACAGATAAATTCGTACTTTCTTTGTGAAAAAGTAATTACGTGTTTCAAAACTAAAAACCTTACAAAGAGTGCAAGAGATGCAAATGTATTCAACTGAGGAAAGGAACTTAGTTTTTGTAGGCTGAAAGCATCATTAAATCAACAAACCCTGTGGTTAAGCCAAACCATCTGAGCTGAAGAATCTGTTTGAAATCCTGGCATGGAAGAAGAGCTTGCTCCGCTTGTATTAATCTGTCCAGTAGTTGATGTCTTTCCACCATATACCAAACGGCCAACTGACCTCCTTTTGGAATATGCATTATCTAGCAACCTACTTTCACTGCCTGCAGAGGCAACCTCAGTATAATCTGATCCTTCTTTCCTCCTGAGAGACAAACCATCCAACGTACCACCACCCAACTTGACCTCCATTGCTCGCTCATTATTGGTGAGATAATAAGACACCTCCTCGACCAAACGGAAAGCTATATTCTGCAGACTAGTGTGCTGAACCTGGTGGAAGATGATGCACCGGGTTGGCTGGTCCCATGAAGCGCACAGCTCTTCAGAATCCATCATCTTGCTCACAGTGCTGTGTATCTGAGCCTCTGAGAGGTCAAACATATTAGACAGCCGATCAAGGCTAAGAAAACTGCAGTAAGAAGCACAGTAACTGCATAGATAAGTCTTTAAGGCAGCTTCCTTCATCTTGGATTTCAGCATTTCAAAAACAGTCTCTTTGTTTCTCAGGAGCTTCCATATGGCCAGCGATGTTATGACATCAAAGGCTTTTTGAAAATCGCCCTGATTGAGAGCTCTAGTAGCAGCCACAGCATGATCTCGCACACTTTCAGGTGGGCCACATAATGTTTGTCTCTCGCTAGCTTCAAGCAATTTACGGAACGTCTTGCTTATGACCCTGTGCTGAGACTTAAAGGTGTTCGCAGCCATATAGGGGACCTCCAGCAGCATGGCACAGGTCAGATGAACTGCTTCCAAGAGTTCCAGATTGATGTGCATGTGATATGGCATCTGTTGTCTTCTTTCTTTCATTTCCTGTTATAAGTTCCAAAAAAAAAAGTAAGATTCATAAACAAGTAAAGAAATACTCCGTACTAGTAATATGCATTAAGATGACAAGTAATATGCATAAAAATTGACCGAGTGTTGTAAAATTATATAGCATTCCCAAGAACGAGAAAGAGAGGTTCATAAAAGACACCGATGTTAATGGATAACTCCCTTGTTTCTTTAAAGCATAGCTAAGTCTCCCAGATGTTCAATCCTCACTACAGCACATATATATTCAGCCAAATGCAGAGTAAACTTGACAGTTCTGCAAACTATATTGGCAGTATGATGATATCCACAAGCTTCTCTATAATTTTTTACTCTATGCAAACAATGCCTCCTTTACACATATAAGAAGAGCACAAAGTGTAATATAGGGAATCATTCTGAGAACAAAGTTCTAATCTACTACAATAATTCAGGTTGACATACAAAACCTCAACACACCTCAATCAGTAATTGAAGAATTAAATAGTACTAGTTACTTTATGGATTTTCTTCCTCCCATATATTTCAAACTAAAGCACTTGCTTTCTATACTATACATCCTTTGAATAACTCCAAAAATAGAAAAATCCACTTACTGATTCTTCTCTAAATACCACAATTCACTCAACCCACTTAACACATGCTAAAAGAGTGGCCTTTTGCCACATTCTAGTAGCATGATCTGAAAAGTCATGGTTGATTGCTTTCTTCTATAATTATATTCAGACACCGCCAGACAGTGAGTGAACCACTTCGACTACCAAAATCTCAAGCAAAATTATCATTCAGCAGTTACAGTTAATAAGTTAACTAACCCCGAGCTATCTCAATTGAAGGGTTCGAATCAAAGCACAACTTTTTTACCCACATTCTAGCAGTTTTTATGTGGGTCTCTAAACAGCCAAGAAGAGTTAAATGACCCCTCTTGTCTAAACCTAGCTCAACACCTAAACCAAATTTCAATTTGACAAATCCAGGCATCAAACTAAATCCGCAAGTGCAATGAAAATGGTGATAAAATACATCAAACAAATTCATCCAAAAATATAGCTAAATATTGCAACAAAAGATCATAACATCTGTGCACATAAGAATTATGGAAAACAGTAACAGTGCTGCACCCTGCACATGTAAAAATATAAAACTATATTATCCGGTCATACCTGCTCTGGAGTCTTCTCATAATACCGGCTTTGAGAGAATCCTTGTGCAAGAAGCTCTCTCACTCTTCCAGTTGAATATAATTCAGAAAGGCAACTGTGTCCTTCAGCAATATGACCATCCCTAAAAGCACTGAGACCAAGCTGAGCCATAGCTCTATTGAACAATATCTGGGTTGAAATATCCATATGTTGAATTGTGTCTTGTAAGTGACCCATCAGCAACAAGTCACGAGCAATCGAAAAATTATCCATAACGGCATGGTGGTATATATCACACAGCATAGCACGAGCCTTAGTTCGCTCATCTCCAAATTGGTAAATGAGAGAAACTAAGCTATCCATAAAGGCCCTGCTGCAATCCGGAAAACTAGGATTTCTAGGCAAGAGTTCAGGTGTTACTACAAACAAAGGGGTGCCCTTACCCTCATCAGCCCCCTTGGATGTCTCACCTGCAGCTTCATCGTTTTGTTCTTCTGATTGTTCAGCAAATTTCCTCATTGCATAATAAACTTCTTGAGGTTTATAATACACAAACTCAACACGTTTAAGGGCAACTTTTGCTGCTGCTTTTACATTTCCAGTTCTCACCAAATACTCTTGGAGATTTTGTGCCAGTGCCAAAAACAAAGGCTCATCCCTGAGCCGCTCAACATATTCAAACGTATAAGGATCTATACCCTGCAAGATCTTGAAAAACTCGGCATCTAACCTCTCAAGGAAGGCTACCAAGTTACCCCATACACGAATGGTACCCTTATGGTCAGGACCCTTTTGTGTTTCATTCTCTTTTGGTTCTATTGTATCATCCACCAAAATATTTGGATATTGTGTGAGAATATCAAGTATAATAAACATATTCTGCACACATTTCTTCCACTCAGTTATTGGCATGTGTCCAACAAGACTAGTATTGACATCAAATTGTACTGATACAACACTGAAAAGGATCTCCAGCTTCTGAGCAGGCGTCTTTGCAACCCTACTCAAAAAGGTGAGCCGCTCAACTAGCTCCATTCTCCCAGTTCCCTTCCTACCACGCACAGCAATGATTTCTTTCACTTTCTTGTTCACTGTATCCCATGTTATCTCGCTTAGGTTTTTCATGAATTTCTCACTTTCCTTCCAAAACTTTTCTTGCCATTCATCACCATGATCAGAGTTGTCCTTCATCTGATCCACCTTATCAGTCTGTTTTTCAGTTCCTGTTCTAGGTTCATCAGGTTCTTTCAGCTTCTGAACAGGTTCCTCCTCTTCATCCCCTTCATCTTCGGCCTCAGGATTCTCCCTGAATTTGTTAATCAGATCTTCATATTGCTTGTTGGTCTTCTTTAGGCTCTGCTTCATTCTATTCAATGCTTTTGCATTGCTGCTGCTCATCTTTTTCATAGCTTCCTTGTTCGACAAAGTCTCACTCAGAAAATCCTCCAACAACACAAGGGCCTTTACATAGATGTTGGAAGTCCTGCCAGCCTCACGCATGAATTTCTCAAACTGTTTATTTATCTTATCGAATCTCTCTTGTAGGCTCACCCAGTCATTGATTTTCATGGCATTCTTTATTTGCTCAACAGTAGCAGACATCTCCTGGAAACGCTTATTCTTAGCAGGAATGAGAACTCGCTTTTCATCATCTGCCTCATCATTGTCGCAAGGAGTTGACTTTGTGTCATCTCTAAGAGTGGGCTCTAGATATATGCTTGGATTTTTTATAACCTTAACACCATCAAAACCACTATTTATCTCATCCTCAGAGTCACTATCACTATCACTGTCACTACCGCGCTACAGAACAGAAAAAGGAAAGAAAATAAGTCTACTCAACATATCAATTATAACTAAAATGAGAAAGAAGGATTAACATTTGTCATAGAAAACAAACCTGCCAGAAATGTGAAGCCATATTTTCTTCTTTTTATGATTTGTTCAACAAGTTCTGTTTTTCTGAATCTACAAAGCAAGAGTAAAATAAATCATAAATCCTGCAGTAAATTCAAAAACACGAGCAGAAATACATCATATTACCCAAAAATTGTAAGAAAGTAAAAATCAGCTAACTACATAGACTAAGAAAGATCCTCACATAAAATTCTATGACATGTTACAAAGACAGACGTTTTCTCAAACGTGTGGAAAACTAAAATCTTGAAATCAACATTAAACGAACCAGAGCACTCAACATGTCAACAATACAACCTCCATTCAAGCAAGACTAAGGCAATCCGTAATAAAGACAGCCCAATAAATCATAAATTACAATAGCATTATATCAACAAAACCAAATTTAAAGCCGTATTATATTAAACATTAATATGTGCTATATGCATGCCTGTGTATACTTTGCTTGGTGTGCAAGTAAAAGCTAGCTTATTCTAATTCTAGTCAATTCAGATGATGTTGACTAAATACTTCATATTACGAGTATTCATTAATGAGAAACACGAATGATTCTTCTACATGGTATCATGAGCCAAAGAACAATACTGATCAAGAAAACGAACCAAAGAGTGAAAACACGAATATCAAAAAACCACTAGCACACGCAACACACGAACAAACAGCAGCACCCTTGCACACAGAGCACCGCAACACTACCCTAGAACAACCTAGCACACAACAAGTGCAGGCCCGTCCCTGAGCCAGGGCAGGAGGGGCGGCCGCCTTAGGCCCAGGGAAAAGAGATTTGATTTCATATTGAATTATCTCGAAAAATACATAATTTTAGGGATATTTGATTCAAGAATCAAATTACGCTCATAATTTTCTTTTCTTTTGGATATGATGTTTCATAATCTAAGAATTTACGAACCCTAAACTTAAAGATGATTAAATTAGATTAGATGATAACAACAACAAACAACTTACCTTAGAAGCTGCTTCAATGGGGGATACAAGAATTAGATTCAACGGAGAACGCTTCAATGGAGAACGTTGAGTGCACTTCAATGAAATAACTCAGAGAGGTAGGAAATATGAACGGAGGCCTTTAAAAGCCATGACCCGCCATATTTATAATGTGGGTTAGATCCTTCTGATAAATAAATGGAGCGGATCTTTATATGATCGTCTAATTATGAAACAGGTGGGCTTTATAAAGGTTTTATGTAAACATGTTTTAAATATTTTTAACTATTTTCATACACTAAGCTTGTATCAATTCTTTGTAAGTTTTTTAGATTTTTTTTTTTAAAAAAAACAGCTGAAATTACATTAACTAAATTGAGTTTACAACAAACGAAAGGACAATAAGTAACATAAGTTACTATTGGCATAAGAAGCCCTTACACAATATCAATTAAGGTCAGTGGCGGACTGGGCCTTGTGCCAAATGACTCACCAGGGCCCAAAAAAAAATCTCTAAGTTTAAAAAAAAAAAAAAAAATTATTTTCTAACTTCAGCCTGGTGAGTCCCGACTTCCTCAACTCCTCAAGCCCTAGCCCCTGCCCCTGCTCTTCCAATTCGCTTCTTCATCTTCACCCAAATCCCGCATTCCCGCCGGCAGCCGACTCCGTGAGACCTCCAGACGACCAGCGGACCAGACGGCCAGACCTCCAGTCACTGGCTCACTGTTGCTGCTGCACACAGGCGGCTCCACTGCCTCCACACGACCCTGAGCCCAGCAAGGTCGTCTCCTTTGTGGGTTGTCATATGGATGTTGTTAGCGCTGAATGCTGATCCTACTGATTGGGTATCTCATTCTTCTCTCTATTTCGTTGATTTTGTTAGTTTTTTGGTAAAAGTTTGAAACTTTGGTTGATTTGGTTGTTGTTTGTTTGGTAAACTTTGAACCTTTTGTTAATGTTGTTGGGTTTTTGATGAAATTTGAACCTTTTTGACCATGTGAATTGTGGTCAGTGTTTATTTAGGGTGTTTATTGATGTCAATTATGTCTATCAAATTGTCAATACACCATTGGCTTTGGTAGATCTATATGGGGTTTTGCATATGTGCTGATTTGATTGGCGATTCGGACGATTGCTTATGATATAGTCGACCCACCCTAATGATATAGTCAATTATGTCTGTCAAATTGTCAATACACCCTAATGCTTGTACAGATTGTAATCTTGTCAATTATTAGTTTGTTAATTATTAGAGAGCTAAGCTTGTCATGTTGTCAATTATTAGCTTGTTAATTATTAGAGAGCTAAGCTTGTCATGTTGTCAATTATTAGCTTGTTAATTATTAGTTAGTATTGTAATCTTGTCAATTTTCTATTTGGATGATCTTTGTAAATAATTTTTCTTGGGAATATTGCTTGATTTAGTTGATTATTTATTCAATTTTCAGAATGAAGAGAAAACGCACTCCAAACGAAATGCAAAACATTGCTAGCTTCTTTGCTAAAAAGAATCCTACTCCAACTTCTCTTCCACATCCAACACAAAATGAACAAATTATATCTCCACCTCAAGAAAGTGAACAACATTCATCTCCATCTCATTATTCAACTCAAAATTCCTGGGTTGTGACTCACCAGTCGGAAATTCCTGGGTCCGCCACTGATTAAGGTCATTAACGACATTTACCTTTTAGCTATTACAACGAGTGAGGACAACGCATATAAGGCTTACCAATATACATTTAAACATGCGATGGGACTATTGATAGAACGGGGGAAGTTGGTGATGATGTTTCGTGTTGTGAAAGGTATTTTCTAACATACAATTAAAAGTCTATAAATGTTGCTGAAATGACGGAGACAACCCAAAATCAGTATGTCTTACCCTAAGGGACCCCAATAATTCAAATAGATAAAATGGATAAAATCACATTTCTTTGTGATCTGACAAGATACTCCCTCCGTCCCATAATATAGTTCTTATTGTGTTTTTTTCACTGTATTTAAGAAATGGGAGGAAAAGTGGAAAAAAGCTAAACAAAAGTACAAGGCAAGAGGATAATTTAATGGGGGGAAAAGTGAAAAGTACAATTATAGACAAAAGTTAGAGAGAGAAAGTGAAAAAAGTACAATGCAAGTGGATAAGTTAAGGGTAAATTAGGAAGTTTAATGAATAAAGTAAAAAATAAGAGTATAATAGTCTTTACATACTATTTAAAAATAGAAACAGAAACAACATTTTGGGTCTCTAAAATAGGAAAACTTAAACTATATTGTGGGATAGAGGGAGTATATATTCTCATACAATGTCATGATATTGTAATGACTTTTACTGAAATCAAATACAAATGGGTTTAACAATACCTACTACCATCCTCCTTCAACAAGGGTTTATGTAAATCTGAAATTGAAATTTTGCTACATCTCCCAACAAACATAAGTAACACCTCTTTCATTAAAGGAACACATTTTTATTAAAACTAAAGAGATTAAAAAGGGCAATTCCAAGAGTCAAACGACTCCATTTCATCCTCCAATTAACCTTGAATTCGACTTGTCTTCGCTTTTTGATCTATTATATTAGGTGCTTCCAAAATCTAAGTTTTATATTTTAGAAAATTCACTTTAATTTATTAATCCGAACTTTCAGCGATTTACTCTCAATAATCCCAACTTACATTTATTAGGGAGCACTATGAACTTTTGAGTTGATTTTCTTCCACTAGGTCGATTTACCAGTGACTCAAAGAAAGGGTGATTTTTATTTTGTAAAAGCCATGTGTGATGTGTCGCAACATAATTGGTCCAAATTTTTTTTTGTAAAAAAAAAATAAATAATTAAAAACCCTTCCCAGCCAGCCACCATCCTTCCTCCCCTTAGCCCCAACCCCCAGCCCGACCGAAATTCGACCGCCCCCCTCCCCTAGCAACCGATAACAACCGGTCGACCCTTTCCTACCCCTAAAAACACTCGGGCGACCCACCTACACCATCGAAACCACCCCCCTTCCCCCATCCCCAAAATAGCCCCTCCCTTCTCAAGTCGATGAAACCGCCCCTCCTCCCTTCCCTCGCCGTTGAAACGGCCGATTTTTTAGCTTCCTCAATTGGAGATTATTGCCAAGAAATTAAATGTAGTTGTGTAACTCAAGGTTTTCGTGGTAGATTTTTTTAGAGTTTTTTTTCTTACAAAAAAATAAATAAATAAATGGTAGTTATTCTCAAAGTAGTCATTGTAATGGTAGTTGTTGGTAAAATTTTCTTAAATTTTCACAAAATTACCCTATATCTAAAGTATAATACTCCCTTCGTCGCTTTTTATTGGACACGTTTTGACTTTTACGTGTTTGTTAATACACCTATTTGATTATTATTCATTACATACTTTTTAAATTATAACGATTGAATATTAATAGAGCATTCGTTGAGACGAATTAAACATGATCTCACATAACTCGTTTACTTTTGTGAGTAAATTTGAAGATTATCTAATACTCCCTCTATCCCAGAATACATGACACAGTCAACATTGCATACATGTCAATGCACTACTTTGAATTTATTTGTATATAATTAAATATTAATGAAAATTATTTTAAAAATTATATTTTGAAACTTTATATATATACCTATTTAACAACATATTTTATGATAAAATATGTTTTTATTATGTTAGTAAAAAATTATGATCAAAACTAATACATGAATAGTGAAAAAAGTCCAACGTCTCATATATTTTGGGACGGAGGGAGTATTATGAATATTGTTTAAAATCTAAATATAACCAATAAAAAGAAACAGGGGAAGTATTATTAATAGTATATAAAATCTGATAATAACCAATAAAAAGAAACGGAGGGGTACCCTACAAAATTAATCATCCTAAAGTTTTTGTAAAAAAAAAAAAAAAAAAAAAAAATCATCCTAAAGTAACTGAAATACTTTAATATACATTGTGTTGATACATAACATTAGTTTACCTTTAATAATTTTGATTGTATAATTATTATAATTAGTTGATACTATGAAATTTTATACAATGTATCAATTTTTTTGTGCATATTATTTATAGAATTCAAGCCAATCTCCTTAAAAAATTATGCTGGTTAGAGTGATGCGCACTTTAAAAATGGAGGGATTATTTTTATTGCATTAAATGTCAGAATTTATTATAAAATAATTTATTATAATTGTAGTTAAATAAAGATATCTTAATGAATATTATTTTTTTATACTAATAATTTATATCAAAGTTATCAAAATCGAGATTCCAGTTTGAATTGGAAGGGATTTAGATGTGTATGTGTTACTGATGATAGTAGTCGTTTCAGAAGTTTTTCTACAAGTTTTTATTTCAATTCTCACATGACAAGGTTTTTTCTTGTTTTAGGCTTAGAATATTTTAATTGTGCAATTTTATTTTGACAAAAATTATTTTTACGATATAGGAGAATTTGAGTGAGAAGATTTTTAGTGGTAGTGACTATTCACCATAATTTTATTTGGTATGTATGCATGTATGAATTTTTTAATATTCGCATAGCATCATATTAGGTATTTTATATACTTTGAAAATTCGAGTGACATCATTAAAAGAAGATTATAATTCTTGGATTGTTTGATAAATTCTATTTAGTGACTTGTTTACAAGTCTGATAAGAAGTGATAATTTAATTATGACATGATACATTTATTAAAAGTGAACCGAATCATGTAATTATATAATTATAAGTAACAAGAAAAAATTAATGTAACCTTAATTCAATTTTATAAGAAAGAGCTACATTTATTATTTATGAAACATGATTATTATTTATTTCTCACTCATATTTATAGATTGGGACAAGTAAGTAAATTTAATACTCTTTCATAGAATGAGTTGAGTCAAAGAAGGATTCCAATGTAGAAGTATGCACATTTTGTGTTTGTGATAACCATATAATATATTGATTAATCACGAAATTAAGGGGCGAATGCAATAAATTATTACATATAACTATTTAAAAATATGATATTTAAAAATATGATATTCTAACGGATAAATCACAAAAGAAATTCAAAAGAGGTGTGTAAATAGTGGAAAAGTGTAAATAATGCAATTAAAATAACGGATGAAGTAATTAACAGATTACATAAAATTATTTATTAATTAAAAAATTACATAAATATTTATATTTATAAAAACAAATGATTTATTCAACAAAAGTATTATCATTTTACTCCGGGCCACCAAAATATTAGAAACGGCTATGACAACAACCACACTCAACAACAACAACAACAGCACCCCACAAGAGAGCACCACACAACACACATAACACGCAATAGCAGCGCACCACACACGCAACAATACACGCACAGCACCACACGCGCAACAATTAACCTCCCAGCACCACGACTCCGCACAAGACCAAGACCAACCCAAAAAAGAAAAAATCTGAGGTAGGGAAAAAAAATAATAAATAAAATCGAAGCCCTAATCTCACAAAATTGCGGAAAAATTAATAACTGAAGAACAAACGAGGATTGAAAAAATTCTCTAAAATTAGAGAGGCTGTGATACCATAAAAACTCAAGAACGATTGGAGAAAATAGCTTAGTCTGATATTTACCGCAATATATATACACAATACAAAAGAGAGACCTGACTTGCCTAAAACTCCTAACAAGATAAACATGACATAAATACAATATTAACATATATAAACCAACCAAATTCTAATAAAATAAACCAAGAAAGATGACATAAAATTCAATGACATGTTATAAAGACAAACATTTTCTCAAACATGTGAAAAATTCGAATCTTGAAAATCAACATAATATATATATAACGAACCAGAGCACTCACAATACTAGATGATCCTAAATCTAGTCAAGATGTTGACTAAATATTACGGAGTATTACACTATTATTTAATGAGAAACACAAGTGATTCTACTACATGGTATCACGAGCCAAAGAACAATACTAGATCAAGATAACGAACCAAAATGTGAAAACACAAATTTCAAAAAACTGGCCTTATAGTGTGCAAACTTAAATTAATTAGCGGACGTAACTCAAAATATGATTATATTGTTGTGTATTAAGAGACTAGATGATCAAGGTTGAACAAAAGAAAAGTGAATTGCATCACATTATATTAAACACAAACGGAAACTTTTATTAGAAGTTAATTTAGACTAATCTAAATGTGCAATAAAAAATCTAGTAAGTAGTATAGAAAATTCTAGGAAATTTTTACTTTTGCTACCAGCAAAACACATGTATCTTACTTTTGCTACAAGAGAAAATTTTATTTTTATTTTACTACCATACAAAAACTAGTTTGTTAAATTAAAATTGTTACCACTTAACACATTTAGTTACTATTTCCGTTAGTGAGATCTAACAACCCTCACTGCCACCCCTCCCTCCTCAGACACCCTCACTGCCCCCTGTCAGCCACCTCGACCCACCATGAAAAAAAAAATAAAAAATAAAAACACCCAGCCACCATCACTGCCAGCAACCCCCCTGCCGGCGCCCAAAGCATCGCCCGGCGCCGGCGACCCCACTCCCCCCCTTTTCCTCCACCGTCGCGACCCTAACCCAACCTTTCAGCCACCGTACCATCCCTTACAACTCTCAATGACCCATGACAGCTCTTCCCACCGCACCACCATTACTCACCTTCAACCTCTCGCAACACCACAAAAAGTCCAAAATGCGCCGCTACTGTTGCTGCTCCTCCCTCCAAACAAGTCGCCCCACTCCCCAACACCAAAAACCATCACCTCTAACCTTAAACCACCAGCCCGAAACCATCCTAAACGGGTTTTAGGGTTTCGCTTATGGTGGTTTCGGGGTGGTGGTTTAGGGTTAGGGGTGGCCGAAAAGGGTAGGGGAAGGGGAGGGGGGGCCGATTTTGGTGGGGCAAATGGGGAGGGGGTGGTTTCCGATTCGGGATAGGAATTGGGGTAGCGAGAAGGGGATAAGGGATGGGGAAAGGCTGCGTAGGTGGAGGAAAGAGAGGGGGAGTGGAGTCGCCGGCGCCGGCAGGGCAAGGGGGAGGGTGGCTGACGGGTGGTGGCTGGGTTTTTCTTTTTTGAAAAAGAATTTAAATTTTTTTTTTTTTTAATTTTTTGAATAAACTTAACAGAACCCTAACAGATTCCATTAAGTGGTAGCAATTTTTAACAAACTTGTTTTTGTATGGTAGTAAAATTAAATTAAAATTTTCCCCGGTAGCAAAAGTGAAGTACGTGTGTTTTACTAGTAGCAAAAGTGAAAATTTCCAAAATTCTATAATAAAGTAGAAAAATCAAAAGAGGTTTGTATCTACAAATATCTTGTAAAAATGTCAAAGATATTTGATGTAGAAAGATCTAATATTAGACATGTGTAGAAAAATCTAGAGAGTAGGAACAACTACTATAAATATGTTCAATGTAAATGAGTTAGAAGTGAGCCAATTAAGAGAGCTTCCATTGATGTAGTGAGGGAAGTATTCACCAAGATAGTGACAGACATGAGCTCTCACAAATTATATATGAGTGGTGTAGGTGTGTGAGTAAGTCTCCACCAAAAATATTGTTGATACAATTTATGAAATCATAGATTCAGGTTCATTAAACTTCCGCATGCGTCCAAATTCTATCAACTTTCCTTATGCAAGTAAATCTCTTATTCTCTTTTATAATATAATAATTCCAAAATCTCAGTATCCCAAGAAATAAACGATGAAATAACTTCAATAATAATGGACATTAAATAATCATAATAATCAAGATTGTTCTATAATATGATAGTTGAATACAAACAAAATTAAGTTCAAATTTTATATTACGTTATATTGTTATTGTAAATCGTCTGATTAATCATCAATAATAATCTTCCAATGCATAAAATCAAAAAATAACTATTTAACGGTACTAAAATCCAAATTAATCAATAACATTGTCAAATTACATATAATCAAAACCTATTTTTAGCTTTTTCACGATACAAATAACCAAAATCATTCAAATTATCAAAAATAAAGAAAAAAGAGAAGTATAAAAGTGTAGAAAATACCTAAGACGTTAAAATATTTGGAAATCTTGAAAAGTGGAAAATTAAGGTTTGATTGCAATTTTGTGAGTATTTATATGAAATACCAAAAAGGAGTCCAACTCCTATTTGGAGGATTATGAAGGTTTTGGGGAAGTGGGATATTATAAGGGGCCGTTTGGTTTGCACGGGGTAAACGAAATGGAATGAACAAAGGGAATGAAATGGAATGGAATGAAAATCCCTCAAATGTAGTATGTTGTTTGGTTGTAAAAAAATAATGGGAATCACTAGATTCACCACTACCACACCCACACACCCTCACCGCGTTTTCGAAGGTTGTGGTGGATGGACGAAACCCTAACCCCCATCCCTACCCCTCGCTGCCCATCCCTAACCCCTCACCGCTCAGACCTAACCCCTCCAACTACACGGTGGTCGACTTAGAAGGGTTTCTAGGGTCGGGGTGGCATTTTCGAGGAGAGGGGGTGGCGTTTTCAAGGGCTATGCGTGGGTGTGGGGAAGGTTTTCCGGGGAGGGAAGGTAGTTTCAAGGGGCGGCGAAGGGTTAGGGAGGGTCGGTGACTGGTGCGACGTGGGGATGGCCGAGATTAGGGAATTTTTTCGAGGGAGTTGAGGGGATGGCTGGCGAGGGGTGGTGGAGTTGGGGGGATGGCCGGCGAGGGGTGGGGGAGGTGCGGCAAAGGGTAGGCGGTGGTGCGGTGGTGCAGTTTTCTGGTGATGTGGGTAGGTAGGAGGGTGGTAATATGGTGGTGTAGTGGTGGCCAAGGAATGGAATGGAAATACTTTGGGGGGGTGGGGAATGAACTTGGAGGGATTTGGGGGAATGAAGGGGGAAAGGGGAAATGGAAAAGTGGCCTAACAAACAACAATAAAGGGAATGATTCCCGTCGATTCTCATTCCCTTTGTTAAATACCCCAACCAAACGGCCACTAAGTGTGATGTATGCCTCAAGATTTTATTTGTTTTTATAAGTCAAAACGATACCGTTTGATTAACTTATAGAGGAAGAGTTTCAACTTGGATTGAACTCCAAGTTTTATTAACAGATATTCTGAGTATTATCATTAAATAAAATAATATAATCCTAGGTCAAGACGACATGGCTTAAGCTTAAAATGCAAAAAGCTACTTAGTTTAATGAAAAGAAAAAAAAAAAAAAACAAACAACAAAGCTTTCCAAATTTCGTATCTAGGAATAAATTTAATAATAATAGTATAATACAATAATACTGTATATAGGAATAATTAAATAAAAAAAAAATAAAAACATTTTCTAACCAAATCATTGATGATTAAAAAAATATATTCACTTGTCACAGTTAACTTTTTCTTCGACTTGATTAACACTAATGCGTATCCTTGAATCACTTGCCTTGATCACTTAGGCAATTAGGCTAAGGTTTGGAACCATTGGAGTCTCTACAGTTGAGATTGAATTTGTTCCTACAGAATAGTGAATACCAATCAACTAGCTAATCTCAGAAATCTCGCTTTCATTGCTTACGACAAAACTGCAAGTTACAAAATCCCTTTGGGAACGTATTTAACAAATCTTCTTTCAATATACTACAAAACAATAGCACCAATGTCATCGGCACAGAAAGAATTCCGTTGAGAAGATTGCTGGTCAGAGACAACTTTAGCTATGATCAGCGTTGGGCCGTTACATGTGATCCCAACTTTCCTATTGCCACTGAATTGTCACAAGGACATTCATTGCATGCGGGCAAGAACTGCATCGTAGCAAATGTACCAGTAATCTTTGTAAGATATAGATAACCAAGGAACTTCTGGAGTAACTTCGGTGCACAGCTTTGTTGAAATACTGTAAATATCATATTTAATGTAAGAGTTACGTCTCTCTATGACAAGTTGACAACCCAACCCCCAAAGAAAAAAAACCACCACAACAAGAGACAAAATGGAGTAAAAGGGCAAAGGTGAGAGGAATAAAGATTCACTTTAAGATTGACGCAGATCACAAACCTTTTGCCCGTGAGGATCCCAGAAATTGCAGAGCGAAGAGTTTGTCCATGAACTCCAGAGCAGATGTTCTTGTAGTGAGGGAAGACCACTTGCCCTATAAAATTTCAAGTTAATTTAGTAGGAAGACCTATACTCCTATCATCAAAGCTAAGAGCCAGACTCAAAATTATAGCAGACTCAAAATTCTAATAAGTATACCATCAAAGCTAAGAGCCAGACTCAAAACTATAGCAGACATTGGCCTGACAATCAAGTGAAACTACATAACTTTAACAACAGCATACCAAAATATTAACACCGGTAATATACCCATACTTCCTATGCAATTTTTCTTTTCCATCCACCTTATTTTACTCTTATATCCACAACTTGAAGAAGCCATTCCTTTTACAATAAATACCAAGATGCCGTTAGCAGTCTTGCAGAAGGGCAAGTCCTAAGAGCTGATTATTGCAGCAATACTTGAGACTCTGAAATTAGCTAGTTGATTGGAAGAAATAATTAACTAACTAGAGCAAGATAAAACTCAGGCAAGGCAACCCCACCTTCCGAGGGTTGCCCCTGAAATCACAAGCAAATTTTGGATGAATTAACCATTCGTATATGATCTATATTACCAACTAGTTCATATATTATCTACGAAGTACATAGTAACAGGTAAACAATTATTAAGGTATGAGCATTGAAACATAAACGAACAACGATAACAAGAACTGACCACATCAAGCTATCCTCATAATTCTCATAAAACTTGAAAGTACATAGAACAGAGCAAGGCCTCACCAAAAGTGAAAATATTGCTGCGGAGATGTGAAAGTAGAGGTACAGACTTCCTGAAATTTGTATTCTTTTCTTGAGGCATACCCTTGCATGATAAAGCAATAAGAAACCCATCCACCGAGAAGGCATCTGCAGCGCTCTGACAGTGAATAGTTTCAAACCAGATTCCTGAAGGAAATCTCTTTGACCTTACCAACCAGAGAAGGATTTTACTATAAGGTGTATCATGAATAATAGAGATGATGATCTCTATTACTGTCAGGGAGAAGATAATTGTCAAATTCATGGTGGCAAAATATATATAGAAGACAGATGTAGTCGGCAGCAGTAGCAAGAGCGGAGTGAACAGTAGGGATCCAACAACATGTTGCTCCACACTGTATTCATAGCTATCTAACCTCTGACGAAGAGGATTCCACTTACGGCCCCTGCCAGACAAAAACCATCTCATAAGCAACTAGAATCACCACATTACAACAATATTTAGTTCAACCCCAAAAAATTCACTAGCAAATATATAACTCGTATTGTTCAAATTTAAGGAATAATATTTATGCTCAATACAATACAGTTAGGATGCATTAACTATTAACAACTTTACTAGCTACCTTTATAATGAAAACGCCATATATACAAGTATCCTCTGGTTATATACCCCAATAAACCACAATTAAAACATATTATGAACCAGCTAAGACACTTGATCAAGCAACAATTTCCTTGATTTCTTTCAAAATTCCAAGCGGCATACCAAATACAAAAATATTCTTAAACAATATCCCATTCAGTCCATCTAGATCTTAACGCATCATTTTAGCTTTCCATCTTTCTAAAAGTACAGGACACTTTACGTACAATGTTGCACAAAAGTAAAGCTCCTTAATATTTCTACCCCTCAAAATGTTATCTCAGTGGGACTTTTGTAGCCTCTTCACAAGGCTCGTCTTGTAAATGGAGGAATGCACACATTTGAAATGAAATTATACTTGGTTATGGCTACCATTGAGTACGTATATGTACGAATGTACCACAGCGTCGTAATAATGGAGTGTGTAAGATTACAGATAGCTAGACGTTTAAGAAACTACAACCTATTCAACATCAAAAACCTCCTTGCTATCTGTAATTTCCCACACTGTTATGACAGGACTTTTTAGAAACTAGACAACAAATGTATCAAGCTGTTTACCTAAAAAGACGCCATAAAGCTGCCAATGCTTGAATCTGAAGTGAATACAAGAGAGAGATCAAATAATGGAGTTCGTAAACATGGAATGCAGCTATTACAATCATATCTGTGATCAATGCCACTGGAATTGTCATGCCAAGAAGAATCCCCGACAAAGCAACAACCTTAATAATAACACCAGAAAATATGTCTGCTGCTGAAAACCAGAGGGTACTCCAGATCTGGATAGCATTAAGGGAAATGATACCCAAAACTCCTGCAAGCTCTGTGTTCAGCTTAAAACCAGCAGGCACTCCCATCAACCATACACACCCCGTACGTAAAACATCATCAGTGAAGTGAATGGCACAAGTTGAAAACCATTTAAGAACAGCTTCAGCGTGTAATAACAAAGTAAATCCAACCAAGTTCCCCAAAAAGACATCAATGGCTGCAGAAGACCAAAAGGAATGCTTTCGTAATCCAGCTTTCTCCGCATATTCAACACATGTTTGAGACCTTGCATATTTAGGAGCACAAAGATAATAAATAAATAAATAAATAAATGAAAAAAAAAAAAAGAGAGAATCAAGATTTCCACAATATCAATAAATTAAAAGCTCTCACAAGGCTCCCACCTATGACACAGAATAATTGTTGAAATATAGGGACAAAGAGAAAAGGGGGTGCCATCAACACAGACTTAATAGGTGGCCGTGGACTGGGCCAGTTCAGGCCAGGCCAACAGGTCGAACACACCAAGACAGTTCTGGGGGTCAAGCCTGGGCCAGGCTGGTCCATGGGTAACAATGTCTCCATAATCCTTCATTACCTACCCCTTGGCTAGTCCCATTAAGGACCTGGCCTGAAAAGGCCCAGTACCAAGACACACTCAATGAGTTGTAAGCTTAAATGATATGTATCTAAATAAGAGAGAAAGGAAGGGAAAAAAATTTTGACCCACACTGACATAACAGGCAAAAAATCTTTTGCAAACTCGTTAAAATCATTCATACATGTGAAGTAGTATTTCCCATAATAAGTAAGCAGGTCATGTATTGTCCAATTTATGAAATTGACAACAGCAATGTTACAGTCATTTTAAATCCCTTTCTATCCTGATGTCCCTGAAGTAACTCTAATATCCAAATTCCATTAAAAAGTGAAAATTACAAGATCATTCTTGGAAACTGATACAAATACAGCAAATATTCAAGCAATTAGTTTTCCCCATACACTCAATCAAAAAAAAAAAATGTATATATATGTTTGCCTACATGCAGAACTTCAAATATGACATACAAATCAAAGAAAAATCCAGCATCATGCACATTACTTACCTTAGGCCGGTTTCATTAAGGAAGATAGGCCAATACAGAATCTGGTGACATCGAACTTGTGTATTTCTCCATGTGTTACTAAAAATTTTTGCTAATCCATTGCATATCCAGAAATTTGATGCACATCCTGCAAGCTTCTTGAATGACTGAAGGACTATAAAGAGAAATGTGGAAAAGGTGGCCACGGCAGTTGCCCAGGACCTCCAGAGAAAGTTCAAAAACCTGTAGTATATTCAGATGATCAACAAAATTATAGAAAACAAGGGATAAAAATGAAGGAATAACAACACAGAAAGTACCAGATAAGTTTACATGTATAGCACTAATTTCTGGGAAGAACTTTCGAGTCCTAGATTGTTGCAAAAGTACATATTTGCAGCAGCGGAGCAATTAATAGCCAGGATAACTGCGTTCTGCATTTTGGTGAATGCAAAATCAATATTTACTAGTTATAATTTATAGTTATTAGTCATATTCTTATCAACAAGGTGTTCACAAATCTTACCAAATCTTGAAGCTGAGGTTTATAATAGAGTTCATCAACCCACTTTGGTCTTTTAGGCACACATTTTGTAGGTTTGGAACTACAAAAGTTTAAGGCGAAATGATGACTACCATATTTCGGAGTTTCATAAATCATAACCTGACAACTTCAAAAGCAGATAATAAATGGCACTGACGATTGGCATCCATCTTATGAAGTAAGAAAAAGAAGAAAGAAAGACTTACATACGTGGAGTTCAGCCTGAGGTGATAGTTCGCCGTTCAAATGCAGATGATTCAATGCTGGAATCCAGCAAGTCTCACTGGAAGGATAACTGCGAGCATCATGCACAAACTGGATCCAAGTTGAGTGGCTAAGAGAAGCATGTCTGTATTGCTTTAATAAGCTGTCATAAGCAGTACATCCACAGCTTGAATTCCTAGAATTTGCAATAGAAGTAAGTTGCCCATTGAGCCAACAGGCTTTAGCAGATTGCACGTTGTGATCACTGTTGACCGTATTAAAATTATGCAGATGATCTGTATTCTCATTTGGCAGCACACAGCGACCCAGAACAGTCAAAATAGACTTCTCCTGTAATATGACCGGCATTCCTCCGTTTGCATGATGAATTGTCTCCTGATATTTTCATCCAAAAACTATAATTGCTTTAGAGAGCATACTTGAACTATATACAGCAACATCATAATTACTATAGAATCCTTTAAGATTTATTGAATAGAGAACTATGAAATGAAGAAATACTAACACACCATAGGAAAGTGTAGGACCTCATCAACTTTTGTACGATCCTACTCACCCATTATTGTTGTAGACATGAAAATAAGTTAATAACAGACATAACACTATGTTGCAAGGATGTGTATACTGCAAACAATATAGCCACAATACTAATCTGCATCCACCCTTCCCAGCTTCAAAAAATGAAACAAGAGCAGGAGAAGCTATAGATCCAAAATGCAAATATATAAGCTCAATAGATAAACACTAGCTTATCCAAAGTGACAATCGACAATATTTGTCACTAGTCCACTAGATACAACTTTAAACCACCAATCCAGTATCAATCATGGCATGTGTTAGATCATATCCAAATATCCAGCTCTTACTTTTACAATCCCCTTAGTACTTGGAATTACCATCCTATGCATATAAAAGTTTACCATCCAAGTATCTTGAACAATTACTATAAACAAGCACGCAATCAAAACTAGGGGCCAAGATTTTTTAACCATAAAAGATAATACTCCTTCAGTCCCATATTGGCATAAATTCTAAGGATAGTAGTTAATGTAAGATAGAGTGTTGTGTCAGAGTGAATAGATTGATTAGTGGGATTGAGAGAAATTAAAAAAAGTGATTATAAAAAAGTGTGAAGAAGATTCTGTGATACCCAAAACAGAAAGTGTGAAGATCTGTGACACTCAAAAGTATAAAGTATGAAGAATTTGGGATTACTTGACAGTTCAAGCATATGATTACTTGACAATTCAATAATTCACTGATAAATCTAGTTTAATCGTTCTACAGCTTATTCTCACACAGTGTACACGCAATGATAGAAGAGCACAAACTTAAGCATACAACCCTTGTTCTGCAAACCTAGGTAAGACAAAAAAAAGGGGATGCACTGAAGCGGAATGCAGAAGCACCCAAAATTTCAGGTAGGGGTTAAAACTTGAACATGTTATACAAGTAGCCTTGTGCTCACTCTTCTACCCATCCTTTTTTTTTTACCCCTCTGCCCTCGCATTTCTCTAAACACTAATTTCAGCAATAATTCATTGAACCAAAGCATTTTACCCCCCACCCCCCAAAATTACAACTAAATTGACTACGCTCTCCCCATAAGTGTGTTCCTTTTTGTTCCATAAACTTCTACTATATTCCATTTTTGACAAAAACTTGCCCCACTCGTTGATCTACTAGTCATTAATTAGCTCATTTCATGCTTTTGCCAATTGTTGGGACTTCTTTGTTCTGTTTCTTCTTTCCTTAATTCTTCTGCAAATAGTAAAGTGTAAAGAACATAAAGGAAAGGAGGTAGTATCTACAATTGGATCAAACGATTAGCAGAAGTTCACAAGGTTCACCCATCATTCGGCTCCCCGAAGCATTTCGTCAACACTAAGCTCACCACTCAGATTAACTTAATACCTAAAACCCATCGCAAACTACTCTAATGTCCGAATATCAACCTGAATAAATTTCTCATTGGATCAAACATTGTGCTAGGCCACTAGCACAGAACCATCACTATTAGTTAATAAGATTATTAGGAATCATAACAAGTAAGTTACAAATAATATCATAGCAAATTGAACTTTTAACTTTGATAACACACAAGTTTACAAACTTTATAATTCAACGATGCACAGGATTATTAGCACCCAGAAGTTCAAAATTAGATAACACACAAGATTATTAGCTATCTAGAATTTCAGAATTCGACTACACACGAGTAATTATTAGATATCCTCGACTTTAGTTTTTGCTAACGCACAAGATCATTACTTCGTAGCCATAATGAACTTTAAAATTCGACAACGCACAAGCTTATTAGCTATCATGATCTCCAATATTCGGCAACACAAGATTATTAGCTAGAATGAACTTTAAAATTCGACAACGCACAAGCTTATTAGCTATCATGATCTCCAATATTCGGCAACACAAGATTATTAGCTAGAATGAACTTCAAAAATTCAACAACGCACAAGATTATTAGCTAAATTTATTCGATAACACACAAAACTATTAGCTACCTTGAACTTCAATAATCAGTAACACGCAAATAGAGGAATTTAAACTATAACTTCAAAAATCAAAATGAAGAAAAATATAAGAAAAAATCAAAGAAATTGCAGAATTACAAACCTGGATAGTAGAATCAGAGGATTGAAGAGAGAGAAAATCATCAGGAAAAGCGAAAGCCACAACAACATCAAGGCAAGATGAAGAACAGGAGATGAACCAACCAAATAACAGCAAACTTTTTGATGATTTTGGGAATTCAGAGGATGATATCTCTTTCGGCCACCAAACCCTACATTTTATGCTCATTTTATTTTTATTTTTTTGTCGATTTACTTCAATTCCACCATTAACGAATCTCTCTCCAAAATTAGGGATTCAGCGATGAATTCGATGCTCGATTTTGGTTTAGGGTTTGCTGAGTGTTGGATTCTTTTCTGGGTTAGATGAGCTGAGCGAGTTGACTCGGTGGATGGGTTAGAACGGGTTGGGCTCGATGGTGCAGTTGTACTAGATTCATTGCTTGGCTTAAGGAGTTAGTGCAAAAGTATGGCGTCTGCACAATTACTAGTGGAGGCTAGAATGCTAGATTGCTAGATAGCCTAATTGGATATTAACCTTTACGATTTTTTTTGTCTATATACGAGGACTAGTATTTACGGATAGATTCTTTAAAAGAGAGTGGAAAGTAATTATGGAGTTCCCACCCTTAAAGATTATTTCTTAGATTAAACCCTCAACTTCAAAGTTGGAATGTGCAATATTTCTCATTAGACTAAATTTAGCTTGAAAGTTGGTACTAGTGGATGCTATGTGGTGTCACTAAAATCAATTAAATTATACAGAGTACCTAGTAAAATAGGGTATGGAGTTTTTTTTTTTTTGGTAAAAATAAAGATCCAACTAGCACCTCATTAGACAACTTAGTTACGCATTAACATATATCATCACTTGAAAGTAGAGGGGGATGGTAGGGAATCCCCTACTCCCAGACTCCTCCCAATCATAAGTAGCTAGTGGCCTTAGCTCAAATTTGGGTGAGTTTTACACTGGCTCCATCAGGAAGAAAAAAATAAATAAATAAATAAATAATATATATATATATATATATACATTCAAGCCGATAAATACAACATACGAAGTGTGTAGTACAAAGTTTCCTCTACTCTTAAAGTGTTTAACCCTTTAATTCAAAGGTGAATTGATCAATGAGAGATATTGAATCATTAATGTTGGTCAATAGAGTTTTCTTTATCTTATGATATTTAGTGAAGTAATTTTAAGTTTAGTTGGGTTCTAGATAAGTTTTACTCGATATTGGGTTTAGGTATCTCCTTGATCTGATGTTGGTATGAAGGGCAAGGTTAATCGTAGAGCTTTCATTCATTGAGATGGTGTTTGTGTCTCTACAATGGGTTCGTTGGAGGGTAATGTTGATCAATAGAGTTTTCTTTATCTTATGATAGTTGGTGAAGTAATTATAAGTTTAGTAGGGTTTTAGATAAGCTTTGTTGAGCTAGGTATCTCCCTGATGCCACTAACGTTCTTTAGCTGTTGAGTTAAGAGATGGCAGTGGAGTTGAGTGTAACTTGGTTTAAATGAAGCATTCTTCAGTTGTATATTAGAAAAGAGTTCTTCAACTGTTCAAAAAATATATCATTCATTGAAAAAATGAAAACCAACTTCTATAACCTACTAATTAAATAGTGGGGATACTTCATATGTTGATGAGTGGATACAATACCATGGATTCACGAGGAACTTCTATAACCTATAATGCCTATGTTTAATAAAATTAAAGCTTATAATGCCTTGATGGGGACCGATCAAGAGGAAGATAGATCATGAGTGGATACAATACCATGGATTCATTTGAAACCTTGCACTATTTAATTTTCATTGATTTATTAAACACGATATTAAGGTGGTAAAAACCAATACTGTACTTTTTAAAGGTGATAAATTTTTAAAAAATCTTAAATGATTAATAAAATATTGGGTATACTTCATACGTTGATCGGTTGATGAGTTAGTTTTCATAATTTGGGATAAAATTAGGCACCATTTAATTTGTTACCTAATTGTGCTTCCATATTCCATCACATGAACTTCAATTAAAATCATGATACATGCAATGTTGGGTGGCTAGGTGGAAAATAAGTACTCATATAACGTTTGTGCTTTGAAGGTGCTTTTATTTTAATTAGATAAGACTAAAATTGAACTTAATAGGTGATGGTTGCTAAAAGGTACTCCGTACTATATACTTATCTCCGTTAATTAACATGTATTCGTTTTTAGGAAGTTTATTTTTAATTGACACGTTTTTTTTTTTTTTTTGGTAAGTTTTATACCTTGTTTTTACTAGGGACCCCACTTGCTTTATTATTCTCTCTCATTTTCTCTCCTCTCTCCCTAATATGTGTGCCTAAAAAACAGAGGAAGTATATTTTTTTATTGTTACACAAAGTATATCTCAATCAATTGTCACAATCAAGGGGTATTTTGATTTATGCGTAAACTTCAATGGAAAAAGCAAATTTAAAAAAAACAATTCATACATAAAGATTAAGTTATATATACAATTAAGTAGAATTTTAAATTATAGGGAAGTCAACTAATTAATGTTATGAAGTATGAACCTATGAACTCCTATTGTAACTATCTTTCTATTTTGTCCAGTTCTAAAAGCTATAGAAAGATACTTCGTATTAGTCAAATAGATTAGACATCCTATCAAAACTTGAAAATATCAAGTCAAATACACAACATTTACAGAAAAAGAAACAACATTATATAGAAATAAAAATAGAGAGTAGTAGTAAAATACCAAGTCAGAAAGTGTAACATTTTTTTTTTATACCTCAAGTGAAATAACTAAGTCAATTTACCAATTGAAATTGCAACACTACAAGTTATGCATGATGGGAACTTGATTGTATTAATATATTAGCCTAGTTAAAGTAATCTGTCATCAGTTTTATAGCTAACGATAACATACACTGTGACTCAGGCCTTCACTTTTGGTTATAACACTTAATTTTTTTAGCTTATTAATGCATAATGTCAACCCTTCGTATTTTTATAATGTAAAAAATTACATTATAAAATTAGATATTGTGAAATATAAATTGAAACGAATTTAACAATTAAGATCCCACTTGAGTATACTTTGCCCAACATATTAATCAATAAAAAGGTTAAGGAATTTTTTTTTTTTTTTTTGAAACAGGTTAAGGACTTGTTTGGTAAATGGCTTTTGGCTTTTCATTTTGGTCAAACAGCAAAAAAAGTGTTTTATAAATGACTTTTTTATTGGCCAAAAGTTAAAGCTGGCTTTTTCGCCAAAACTAAAAAGCTAGTCTTACTGGCTTTTGGTATTGGCTTTTGGCCTTTTACCATTAAAAGTACTTTCATATCCTTGTTACTTTTAATAATAATTAATAATTACTCTGTAGTAATTAATTATTATTATTATTATTAATAATAATATTCGCAATGTATATTACAAAGATAATAAACTACACCAATTGTTTCGGGGTTTTCTGATGTCCTGCGGGAGAGTTACAATTCCGAGACTGGATCCGTGCGCCTGTACTTGAAAAACAACGGAGACTCCGGATGCTGGGAGCTCCACCTCCGATGGTCAAGTTAGTACTTGTTTGAGGAGTAATAGTGCGGAAAAAGTAAAGGTTGAGAGATCAGGTTCCTCTAGGGGAGGAGTGATTAGTGTGTTTAGATTCTCTAGGTGAGAGTAATTAATTGCTTGATCCCCTTTAATAAGGATTAATTAGAGTATTTATAGCCTTGAGAAACGTGCCAAATACTGGGTTTAGGTTAACCTAGGGCTGACTGGACTTCCCTTGGAAATTGGGCCTAGGTGGACGTTTGGCCTATTTGGCATACGGAGGCCACGTGGAGTGACACAACTGGTCCATGGTGGACAGACCAACTCCTGACACGTGGCAGGCTTCTACTGACCCATGTAGCGGACACTTGGTAGAGCCTGAATGGTCCACTTGTCAGATGGGATTGGTAGGGAAAAATCCCCTAATCACCAATGTCGTTAAAAGGTCATTTTTATATAAGACAACCAACAACCAATTTTATCAAACATATTTATTAACAGCCAACGGTCAAACAACCAACGTAAAAGGCCAATACAAATAGCTGGTTGGCCAACCAAGAGATACAACTAGCAGTCAATAGCCAATTGCCAAATAAGTCCTAATTCTAAGAATGTGAATAGTATAAATTTTTAATTTTTTTTAAAAAAGAAGAAAAATAAATATTAAGGAGCCCACCTCATGAAGGGGAATTCCTAATGTATCAGAAGAAATAATAGAAATCAAACTAGAGTTATTACAAATATCAATATCCATACTACTACATACTAAATGGCTTGGCCTACATTAACTATCCAATCCGACGCGCGATTTGCCTCTCGGTAGGCGTGCTGGATACTCCAATTGCGAAACCAAAAAAGGAGAGAATGAGTGTCTTCGATTATATAACCAATCCATCTGCCAAGGTACTGCCCAAATGTCTTTTATTGAGTTGATGATTAATAGGTTATCACCTTCAATTTCAATGTTCTGAATGCCACATTAGAGAACTAGTTGGACTCCTTAGATTTTCAAGTTTTGCAATTAAAAGTGAATGGGAAAATTATACTCGTAATACTATTTATATAATATCAATCTAACCATTTTCTTCTTACTACTTCCTCCGTTCCTTTTTAGATGACACAGTTTGACTTTTGCACTATTCACAAACAACACTTTGACTAGCTTTTGTGATTTGTAGCTACGATAAAACATAATCATGTGGGATCTTGTTTGAATCGTCTTAATATATATTTTATTAATATCCACTTTTTAAAATTTTATAATGTTGAAAATAGTAGATATAACTCGTTATAATTGTGCGTTGGCAAACGTGATAAAAGAAACGTGTCATCTATTAAGGAACGGAGGAAGTATATTATACGGAGTAATAGATTTAAAAGAAGGTACACTGTGAAAGATATTCCCTTTATCTTAATGTATATTTTCAAAGTATTAAATCTGCTTACAACATTTATAATAGATTAACAAAAGTAGCAATAATAATTAAACTTGTGCATTGACAAATGTGACAAATTAAAATGGTGCAAATTACTGTCCAAACTTTCTTGATCTATTGCCACCTTTTATTTCTACAATGTTACTCTTTATTGAGTAGGACAAATTATGTAAATCATGATTATCCGTAATAATGTAATATTTCACCTATTAACCCAACTGAAAAAAATGTTGTAATAATAGAATAATTAATAACTCGACTTTTAGTAGTGAAAATCACAAACATGATACTACTGAGTCTCGACTTTGATTTTCTATATAAAATGTCTAATTTCTTTACCTATCATTTTAAACTTATCAAATTAAAATAATTTTGGACCGACCGCGTATCAAAATAAAAAATAAAATAATAGAAAGATGAATAATTTTGATACAACTAGTAGTAGGAAATTAGGGAGAAAGTAGAAAAATCATCAAAAGTAGACAAAAAATGTTGTCACTGCCATACAATATACCTAATCAACCAACAAAACATGTGATGTAACTAATTAATGCTTTCTTAATTAAAGCAATTAGTTGGATTACATTACACCGTCCTTTAAAAATACACAAATACCCCACCGTTAGATCTCCTCCACGTCACGAAATTCCTACCTCATCAACCAATCATAACCGCCCATTCATTTAAAAAAGCACATCAATTATAGACGAAAAGTCATTCTCATACACATGGGAAGTGGGTCCCACAAAGGTCAAAAAATCATCAAAGTCTATCCATTTACACGCCACCCAAACACGGCTTTTCAAGTCCCCGGTTATTGGCCCACAGATTACCGGCCATTGTCGGTAAAAAAATGATTGGGCCGGTCACCGGTTCAGAATATCCGGTTCATTTTACCGGTTCACCCGCTGTCTATATATATAAAGGTCGCTCTTTTTTTCTCCTCACTTTCTCTCTCCTCAATATCTTCTCATTTGTCTGAATAGTTGAAGATATTTTTCTCCTTGCGAATATTAAAGGTATAATTTTTATCATCAATTTTAATATTTTTTTTGGAATTTTTGAGTTTATGAGTTTGTTTAAGTTTGATCTGAATTTTACTTCAATATAATTATCGTTGATTTTTATACTGAATAATTTTAAATTAGTTTATTAAATTTGGACTAGTTTGTGCTTTAATTAGATCTAGTTTGAAAAAATTTGGACTTTCAATTTAAGAAATGACTTTAAATTGAAAGTGTAAATTCGAACCTTTCAGTTCATTAATCGAAAGATCGAGTTCAAATACGAGCAGAAGAATACGATTTGACGCTAAATGAACTCGATCTTTCGATTAGTGAGCTATTAATTTTTATTTATTTAATTAATTAATTTATTTATTTTTATTTTATGTTTTTTTAAATTTTTTTGTTGTTGTTTCTGTTGTTGTTTTGGTGTAAATTTATTACGATTAGTGAGCTTGATTTTGCGTATAATTGTTGTATGAGGTGTTAAATTGGCTGATAGTTTATTGATGATCGGAGTATATAATTAATGATCTTTGGAAAATTCTCAACTTGCAAGCAAATCACACTCAAATTATATGATGAAGTGAAGTTGCTCGTTTTGATTATATATATATGTGGACTGATTTAATTGTTTGACCATGGATTATATGTTGATTGACTAAAGACGGGGCTTCGATGGCCTCGAGCGCAGTTGTACCACTGGAAGTTGTGTGGATTTTTGGTGATTCATGTATATTTGAGGATGTTAAGATTGATTAGCTGTAGGTGTGGAGAAGACTTTGCTAACTTCGTGCTCGATCGATTTTGCTATTGTGCTCAACCGATTTTGCTATCGAGCTAGAAGCCTAGATATAGGGTATTGTAAGGAATTTGGTGTAAATGTTTGAGGTGGAGTTTATTGAACTGATTAAAAAGTTGTGTGGCTATATCTGAGAAGAGGTACCTCTGTATTATACAATTGTTTGGCTAGAAGTATAGAATTTTGATTCTGTAAGCAACTGAGTTGTATGTTTGAAGCAGAGTTTTGTGGGCTGTGAAGAATGGGGTTGTTTGGTTTATGAGGGAACGTTCGTGTTGGAAGCTTTTGGAGTTTGATTTTAAATTTTCTCGTATTCATTTGTGGAGTTGTGGATATGCACTTTGAGCCATTATGATAGAAGAGTAAAGATGTTGCCCAATTTTTATATGGTTTCGAAAGAAAGAAATCTGCTGCTAGAATGACTCTTCAATTTTGGGTTACTTGTGAGAATTGAAATAATTCATCTTTTAAATAATCTTGTAATTTTTGTGTGAGGGTGAGTGGATTTTGAGATGGTTCGTAGTTATAATGGCACTACACAAGTTTCTCTTTTTGATAGGCCACATTTGACCTTTTGTGGTCAAAGATTTAAAACTATGACCACTATTTTGATATCATGAACTACATATAATTCCGTGAAATTAATAAACTTAGTGGTCTATATATTGTTGTAAGAGTACTTCTGTAAAAATACAACATTTATAATATGTACTACTAAACATCATTTAAATTATTGATCAGAGTGTGACATCTTTGATCGTAAAAAGTCAAATGTGGCATATTTAAGAGGCACAAAGAGAATAATATAGCTTTTTAATTGTATCTTGATCTTGTCATTTGACCAAAGTGAGCCTAGGATCCTCTTTATTGGGCTTGTTGTGTGGATATTGTGATGGCCATGCCTTCCGTAGGAACCTTGATTCGCTGCAAGTCTGTATGTGTGACCTAGAAAGTCTCTTTGATCTTGATATCTCATGCTCATTTTGTATTGGATGTCTCATATGAATGATCATGATAAAGCATTCAATAACATCCAATGTCAAAAGAGTATATTTTTCTTCTTAAATTCCATCCTCATGTTTTGGTACTGAAAATTTGAGAAGAAAAACACTATTTTGACGGATGAGATGATTTGATTGCTATCATAATTGTTCAAATTGAACATCCCAAGCAAGAATAGTAGAAGAACACAAAATGTTGTTGTATTGATTCAATACAATAGCACCTATGAATGAGTCGGTGAAATTTTAGATGATTAGATACTGGTGATAGCAATTATATTTCCTCCTTTTTTAATAGATGCATCGCTTTGACTTTTTACATTGTTTATAAACTTACTTTGACCTTTCATATCTTTGATTTATTAGTAAAAAGTATATAGATTTGATAATTTATATTGAGGGTAACCTAATAACAATTAAATTAATGACATTTATCATTACATATGAAGTATTAGTAAATAAAGTAGTCATAGTTAGAATATAAATAGTGTAAAAAGTCAAAGTGATGCATCTCTTAAGAAATAGAGGTAACATATGTTTAGATTGTTTAGGAATTATCATTGAACTCTATTTCTGTACATATCTATGTGACTAGACCTTTTAGTTAAATCTAGTCCCTTTGACTAATAAATTGGTTTGTATGACATTTGTGCACTTGAATTTTTATCTTACCAAAGTTCTTAACTAATAGCCCCCATTGTTTATCAACTGATCATTTTCTATTATGCTATTTATTCTTCATAAGTAGGTAACTTTGAAGAGTAATTCTACAGATAAAAGATGGCTCTAGTCTCAGGTGTAAGATCAACACTGAATCCCAATGCCCCATTGTACATTCCTGCTGCTTTTCGACAGGTAGAGGACTTCTCACCTGAATGGTATGACTTGATCACTACCTCAATGTGGTTCCGGGATTATTGGCTAAGTCAGCACCAAGAAGCTGAAATGTTGTATGGCAACAACGTGAACAATTTTGAGGACAACGATGTTGTTGATTTACTTCCTGATGAAATTGATATTGGTGTTGATGAAGAGTTGTTGCTCATGGAGTCTCAGTTTGAGGAGTTCATCAAATCTACCGGGACTCAGGAAAGCAAGCTTTTACCTAGAGAAGGTGAATACTATGTGATCTATTAGTAGCAATTTTTCTTTTTTTCAAAAAAACCTGGGTTTGTTTAGCTGATTTTTATGGAAAATGATATATACAGTCCGAAGGATCCAAGTTTTGGACGTGTAAGTTTTGGAAAAAACTAAGCTGAACTAGACATTAATTAGTATCATTTCACCAACAGATGCGTGATTTTGTTTTGGACTTAGGTTGATATCAATTTAAGAATTTGAATGACATTACCCCATCAATTCAATTAAAATAGACAAGTGTAAATTGGTGAAGTTTAGCACATGTAAGTTCCTCTATCAAAGTCTGAGATGTAGGTAGACTTGGAATTTACCGGTAAACTAGCTGTATTCACCATTACATATAAAATGGTATATTAATTCGTTGTTCACATGGTTGTTTTCTCTATTTGCAGCCTTGGTTGATGTGAAGTCAGGATTCAAGTTCTCGGAAAAGCCCGTTCAGAAGTAGAGAGTCATAGGTGGGAGCAGTTTTGCTCCTTGCTAACAATATGATTCTCCTATAATAGCTGTAATTTCTGTACAGAGCCAGGTTGAAGCTCTTGTATGAGTTCCTTGTTCATGCCTTTCCTTTTCTTCAGAAAATCAAGAAACTTTTCGAGCAAGTGTAGAATGTAGAAAGAGAGTAAAATTGTATGATATTTAAGAAAAATGACGCGAGATTACTTTCAAATCTTTCTTATTGGCTTCTTATTCTATGCTTCTGACACAATTAACGTCTTGTAGAAATTTGGTGCGTTCAAAATTCCTTGTAGATGGCTACAACCTCAGGCAAACACCTTGCCAGAAATTTTATGTGTTGCAAAAATGCACTCTCTCCATCTTGGTGATGGGTTTGGTCTGCAACAGTCCAATATTAGCAGGTGGTGGCTTGTGTCCTGTAGTACTGGGACCAGGTGTTTCGGTGTCGACCATTGTGAGCCATACCTTGGGATTGTTGAATTCCCTGAAATGTGATTGAAATTATTTGGTATGTTGCAACCTCTCCATCTTGGTGATAGGTGTGGGCTGATACCGTCCGATATGGGCAGGTTGCAGGTGTTGGCTTGTAGCCTGTAGGACTGGGACCTTGTTGTGTGGCCTTGGACCATTTAGCTCCTATGTGAGCCGTACTTTGGGAGTGGTAAATCCCCTGAATATGCGACTGGAATCATTGGGTATTGCCATATTGGTACCTCAAGCTCCTTTTTTCATGCTTCTCCTTGGCCTATATTAATTGCAGAAGCCTCTGATTATCGGAATGTATCAGGTTAGAGGTAATGCTTATTTGCTAATGGACATAAATCAATACAATATTTACAAATTATATTAAAAATCCAACTATTTTTTAAAACAGAAATACCAAAGAAATCCAATCTAACTCTCCCTAAATAATTTGATAAGTGATTTTCAAGACACATTGAAGATTATTCGGCGTTTTCCCTTTTGATTCAAGTCTCATTAAAATGGCATCGCGTGTTGTTTATTCTTTCATTATCATGAAAAATCGTATACGAAGTATTTTTAATTTTAAGATTAAGCAAAGTTGGGTTATCTAAATTTAGTTGCAATTCTAATCTAGATCGGGTTTCTTATGTGGGATAAGCTGCCAAAATGGGTTAAGTACGTTTTACTTTAGTCTAATTTGTATCCCTGATCGTAACTATCTCTAGAGCTCTAGGAGTCTAAATATGCTTGACACATTCGAAAAAATATTGCTCATTAAGAAAATAGAAATGTGCAAAGACAGTTACAGTATCGACAAAAATGAAATTTTAACCAAACTCGGCCTCTTGCATTATTTTTCAAAACATATAAATTATGGAGTGCTTTTTATATACATAGAATAGAATGTGAATATGAACTTCCGATGTTATTTTGGCGCAAAAGAGTAAGGTCAAATGAGGAGCATGTCTGGATTTTGAGCATAGCACAACGGATTTTTTTTCAAAGTGAGTCTAATTACAAAACTATTTTGTAAAATAGACTCGTGGTTAGACTATTTACCAAACTAAGCTTCTAAGTAAAATTTATACCCTGATTTTTTTTAAAAAAAAAATTGGTAATTTTTGATTTTAAAATATATAAAAAAAACTTACACTAAAAACGTTGATTGAGTCAAAAAATTCGTCATTTTTTTTATATCAAAAATTACGAAATATAAAAAATAAAAAAAAAATAAAAACTAAAAACGCTGACTTATTATTTTTTTTTTTATATCAAAAATTACGAAATTTAAAGAAAAAAAAGTCAACAATGTTTTACACATTGAATTTTTTTTTAAGAAAACCAGGGTATAAAACGCTGTCCGAGACAACGTTTTACCCTAAAAGCTTAGTTTGGTAAGAAGTTTGGTCACGAATCTACTTTACAAAATAGTTTTATAATACTTTGGAAAAAAATCCAGCACAAACGCCTCAAAAAGGCTATAGTGCCTATTTTTAGGTGCATAGGGGATCACAATATTGACGTCGACAATGGGTGACAGTGTGACACCCTGTTTGCCCCTCAAATTCTCTGACTCTGACTTTCAGATCTGATACAATTTTAAATGGGATGTACTGTATTAAGCAATTGAAGGGAAATTATAATCCAAAATATACCCATATGCCAGACATGCTGGTAAGCTACCGAATCAACAGAACTATAATCCTAAGATTGATCACCTCAACAGCATTTACAGGACTGCTTGCTATGACTATTGCCGTATTATAGCACTAGGCTGAATCTAATCTTCAAATACAACAGAAAACACACACTGATATATGCAGCTCCAACCGACAAAATCTCGAAGCTCAGCTTAGAGCCAAAAACAGGTTATCTTATAAATGCTTTAACCAAATTCAGAAACCTGTAAAATGCCTTCAAGAAGAGAGATACAACCATATGCTTCAAGCAGTCACATATTCACTCTCATCTTCAAGCCGCTGTTTTTTCTGAGCTTCTAGTTTACTCTGATTACCAAGAGCGTCAGATATAGCCTGGGGCAACCAAAACCCAGGTCGCTCAAGATACGGAGCACGGTCAAGAGCTAAAGGTTCACGTAAGACAACTTCAACAGTATCATATGTCCATAGCTTTAAGGTTGCCTCGCCTTTGAGACCCAAAGCAAGCCAACCTAACCCAGCTACAGCAAGGTCAGAACTGTTTACATCCCAGCTAGTTCCAGTCACTTTAAATTCCCTCTCTGACCAGGTCCCCATTTCGGGAAGTCTATCTGCTCCTACAGGAGGCTGAGAGAAGATCAAGCCAAAAATAATGAAAAGGGGGTATTAGTTGTCATCCATCAAAGTGAAATGGTAAATTATGTATGTTCATGAATCAGGATAGAAGAATTGGTAAGGTATGCAAGTATGTTCATGATAGCAATTGGTAATGTATATTCACAATTTCACACTCCACAGAGCCATAGCAATATACAACTTAACTTTTACCCAAATGCTTAGAATGTCCATAAGAGATATTAAAAGACACTGAGTCCAGCAGGTTCTATCACAATGCAGAGAAATATATAGAACTGCTGAACCTATAGTTATTTTTTTTTTTTTTTTTTTTTATTTTTTTTATTTTTTTTTTTGGCCCTTATTATTGTTATCTTAAGCAGATTCTATCACAATACATGGAATCAGCTTTTGAGAAACACACAAGGCTCCTCATCGACATTACCCTAACTCTTCTATATAAAACATGTAATAACATACTAGTGGAAGGCAATGAAAAAAGACTAAGGTCTTTCACTCTTCAAATTAAAGCACTCTGTAATTTATCTTGACTTTCACGTTTGACAACAAGTTTGACCATTGACATCTTTAATTATGTGAATAAAAAAAATCATAACATAGATATTTAAAAATAAAACATTGAGAGAAATCCAACTGTTGAGATATTTGATATATTATTAAAAATATATAGTCAAATTCAGTGCAAAATTCAAACTGTTGAAATTATTACAAAATAGAGAGCGTAGGATAAGCCTCTAGGATCATCTTCGATATTTGCATTAGTTGCATACAGCACATAGGTGAAGACTACAGGATAATAGTGGAGAGAGTAATCAAAGGCCAGGTGAACTCTATACAAGCTATAGAAAATACAATTAAGTCTGCCTTTCACATAAAATGCAGATGAGATTGGCTTCATGCCTTCACAATAGGTAGCAGCCAAGTTGAAGCCACTAGTTTGTTTCAAAATGATACTGACGTTGTTGTGGCAATGTATTTTAAGTGTTTTATCACATCAACTCTTAATATCATTCTCTTGCAAAACATGCTTTTCACGAGTTTGTATTGTGTGTGGAGATATTGTAAGGGTATGTTGATTTTGTGTAAACTGAAGGATTTAATTGCAAGGACTGTAGGCCCTTTTAGTTTATATAAAGCCCTCCTTACCTTCTAAATTGAGTCACCTTTAAAAGAAGCCTTAATAAATTGTCTCAAGTTCTTAAATCATACTAGTAATAGAAATTTGCTAGCAATACAAAATTATTCACAATACGTCGATATCTGCTAATCGATAGTCAATACATGTACTAGCTCTTTTTATTTTTCAATCACTTGTCTTGTTTGAAAGAAATATCAGTTAATAGAAAAGGTAGAACTCAATGATAATTAGATAGGTCTTGTAGACTGATTGACCTTATTTAAGAAAATAAGATCACACTTAATCCAAGTTTTATTTTAATCTTCCCTTGCTGCAGTGAAATGGCTTAACAATAACAGAATATTAAAGTAGCAACCTACTATCCACAAAAGGCAATGCTAGAGAAATACGACCACACCCCAATCCCTCAAAGATACACCCAAAGTATCTATCAAGAACAAAGTTCACATTTTCTTAACCACTCTGTAAGAGTAGAGTAGAGCTCATCATAGGTTTTACAGCATAAACTAATTTTGACAATCACTGTCTATAAGCAATGATTGATTTTGGCAACCAACTCTCACATTCTTATGGTATTAGGGGAAGGTTTAGATATCCAAAATTCCAATGGCTCAAGTAATAGTTAATAACCAAATTTCAGATCAATTGTGCTTAGGTTGTTTATCATCAAGATTATCTAGAAAAGAAAATATGACCAAAACATAGGAAACATGATGTTCAACGAGGCTGACATGCTTACCTGTAACCTGATACCAACATGCTTACTCCAAGTTTCATCAGCATTTTCAGTCTTTCCTAAATGAAGAGACACATTTGGTGATGCCCACACTGTCACATAGATTGTCTGGACTGATGCCTGGACAAGGTCTAGTCTCACTAAGCCACCAACATGTATTGTTTGCCCTGCCTGCAAAGTGGCACGCAAGCTCATCAATTATAACACATAGATCTATAAGCATGATGCAACATATTACTATTAAGCAAAATAATTAAGTTTGGAATACGTAAAATGTCATTTGAAGTAGCAAAACATAAACATTACACGGTTACACCCCCCCAAACAAATGGCAAAATAAGGAATGCAGGTTTACATCAAGTAATCAACCACATAATGGAGACACAACCATATCGTTTAAATTACATAATTCTAGAATATTAAAACAGCATACAGTTCAAAAAACCTTTGGGTAATGTTAAGTAGAACACTAACTTGCAGAGTGGACCTTGAATTCAGGGAGAAGCAATAGCCACACATAAAACCCCTCAATCATGTAGTCAAATTAACATCTACAAAGTAAATTCTATGAAGAACCATTGTAAGTATAACTAACAACAGCCTGCCTGCATTGATTTACAATCAGAATTTACATAAAACACATTATTAATAGGTTATGATGAAGAATGCCAGATAGTATAATTTAGTGTATAATAGACATATTCAGTTGTATAGCAGCAAATTCCATAACCTTCTTTACGTTGTATCCACAAGCCAAATTAAAAATAACATTAGCCCTAAAACTGTAAGTTCAGAAACATTTAGGTGAACAGAACTTGCCTTAATTCTATAACTTCGAGGTCTCAATTCTTTCCGTATCTCAATCATTTTTTGTTCTTCCCTGCTTAATCTCATGGACATCAAGTATGCATGCAAGAGACCAGGAGTGTCGTACATCTTGGCCTTGCCAGACAAAACCCCTCCAACTCTTAGTATCCCAAGCGTCGTCCCAGGAACTGCTGCCTCAGTAAGCTTTGTAACTTTAGCACCTTCTTTCTTTGCAAATGTATTGATTAGGGTAGATTTACCAGCATTTTGTGCCCCAATAACCCAAACATGCCCTCGAGGGCCAGCTGACTCCTTGATGAAGGATAGCAAATTCCTCACCCCCAAATCCTTTCGAGAACTAACCAAATACACAGCATTAAGTTTTGGGGCTCCTGCAGCCTTTGCACGATGACGAACCCATCTATCTAATCTAGTAGGTGATATTTCAGATGGTAGGAGATCAACCTTTGTGGCAACGAGGACAAGCTTAGGCAACTTTTTGCTAAATTTACCATCTTGTTTTCCCTCCAAAGCCTTAAACAAAGATCTGGCAGCACGTTTTGGAAATGACCCGTCAAAATCAACACAATCAACAACCATAACAACAACCGTTGAATCCGCTGTAGCAGGTTTCATCAAACGGGTACTAATCAACCTATCAAAATCAAAATCTGGTATCAAGTTCTCAGCCATTTGATTCTTCACTTGCCCATAGTTCCTCAAAGAATGACACCTAGCACAGACTGTAACCTCTTCCCTCTCTTTCTCAGCCTCCCTAGCCAACCTCTTCCTCTCCGACTTTGATAATTTCTTCCTCTTCTCCGCCTTCTCCTTCACTAACTCCTCAGTTACATTACCATAACCAACACCAACAGGTTGAAACCCATCCAATGCTTCTAAATCCTCATCCTCCCAATCTTCACTATCCCAATCAAACCCATCATCCTCCATATCTCCATCAATCATTTCCAAACTACCCTCAATCTCATCGACGGAACCGTCTTCCTTCTCTTCCCCATCAAACCCCCCCTCAATTTCACCCCCAAAACCCTCTTCTTCTCCATCAATAAAACCCTCAATTTCATCCCCAAAACCCTCAATTTCCTCCTCATCAACAACCACCTTCCTTTTCTTGAAAAACCCAGGAAGATTAGGGTCATTATCTTGCATATAAACCCCACAACCTGGGCATACAAGCCCATGATTCTCATCCTCATCTCTTCCCTCACTCAATACTACATTCACACCACTCTTTCTTGAATTATTACCATCAATAACATCAAATTTCTTAACTTTAGCATTACCCTTTACTGATAAACATACAATTGAGCATTTTTTGTTGTTTTTTCTGTTCAATCCTGAGAAAAAACATGAAAATTAAATTCAGGGGAAATGGGTATCTGTTGGATTCTTACGGAAGGTAGAAAAGAGAGGAATAAAAAGGGAGCTGAGCTTACCTGGAAATGTTGTGATGGTGCTGCTACGTTCAGCCGAGGCATCTCTGGAAATGCAGAGCTTTGTGTTTGGAAGTGAAGGAAGAGAGGAAGATGATAGCAAAATTGCCATTATTTGGAAATGGAGCCTTTTTTGCGTTTGTTTCTCGCACAATTCTCAATTGTTGTTAATTTGAGAACCCCGGGGTTTTAGCTTTTTTGGTTCTAGTCGGGTCTAACAGCGGGAATTGGTCGCGTGGTGCCAACTAGTCTCGTGTTTAAATTAGCCACTCTTAGATGAATTAAGATATAGTTGTTCCTAGATGAACTAAGATATTGTTGTGTCATGTCATGTCGGACTTGTGTCAACTTTTAATATTGGAGCTTATGCACGGCTTGGTCCACATGTTGTGTCAATGAACCCCCTTATTAATTTTATACAACAAGATTGACAAAGAATGACAAACATAAAACCTAATATAGATCAATGCTAAGCATATAGATATCAAATAAGTTCATCATACTAGAGTTGAGTTCGCACCAAATTTTGAGAATAATGTCCATGCACAACCATAGCCTACCAACATGCCTCTCGTGTCATGCAAGGCTTGTGACGAGCTCGTGCTGGGTTGGCCCATTTTCATGTCATGCCTACCTGGCCTTCATGTCAGCCCTCCTATGTCTATCTGTAAGGGATGTTTGGTATGTGGGAGTTTCTTGCACAAAGTTTTGCAAATAAATCAGTGTAAATAAAAGTGTACATGCGGGTAGGTGGCGTTGGAAATATAATATTCGCATGATAATGAAGACAAGTAAGATAATATTTTATTCACCCCTAAAAGAAGCGTGATTTTGTGAGTATGAACGAGGATATGGTAAAAAGAGCAAAAAATTATAGCAAGTGAGGTTAGTGAGTCAAAATACGAGTAACGATAAAATATATACTTCCTCCATTTGTTTAAGTGTTACACTTAATCAATACTTTCACAACATTAAATTTTGTTTATATAATTTTTACTAACATATAATTATTACAGAAGATAATGGTCAAAGTTGTGTCTCGGCATGTGTGTTTGCTTAAAACGAACACTTATTAAAACATAGGGACTATGGATACTTGGAGAGGAGAATTTGAACATGTAACCTAAAGTACATTAGTACATAGGCAAAGACAGATTTAGGATTATTTCATTGGACGGGTCGTATCCTATAAGATTTAAAAAATAAAGGCTGCAAGCAAGAGAAAACATGGTACTACTAGTTCCAATAAAGTATTTGGACAATATAGTGAAAACCAACTTAGCTAACACAATTTTATGATAGTGCAGCAATATAGTATTTATATTTAATAAATTTCTGCTCATGGGGTGGGTTATGGCCTGAGTAGACCCACCCCTAGATCTATCTATGTACATAGGCCCTCGGTCTTTATAATTAGACCAAGACCTCGTCGGTCAAGTAAAATCTAAGGGGATGCCGAGGGAGCAAGTATTAGATCATGTAAATTTTTTTTAAAAAAAAGTAAAGAATGACTAAAATGCTATTAAAGTATACTACTTCCGTTCTACAATATCTAACACAGTCAACATTGCATACATGTCAATGCACTAGTTTGACTTTATTTTTTTATAATCTATTAACTATTACTAAAACAAAACATATTGATATCATCAATTCCTAAAATGTTTTATGTGTCAAACTTTCATTAAAAATTTTCCCTCCAAATTTACATATGACGTCATCATTTTTTTTTTTTATTTGCTAGAAACGAAAACCAAGTAGGTATGAAACTAAAAATCCGAACCTGACTTTGACATCAATATTGTTGTGCTTCCACTTTAAATGTATAACCTCATTATATAATGCAATATTTTATACGAAGTATATTTTTCAAACCATCATTTTAGTATTTTCAATAACATAGTAAATATTATGATGTAGCTTTAAATTATAATCATTAAAAAAAGGATGATGTACATTTTTTTTTTAATATTATAGAGTAATAAACTTTATTTTTACAAAATAAAAAGCGAGCTAAGTCATGTTAAAAAGTTATCAACAACAAAAGATATAAAAGAAATATGAAAAATAGCTTATCACCACCGTGCAACGCGCGGGTACTAATCTAGTTAAATATTAATAAATTATTTTAAAAATTATATTATGAAACTTTATATTGATACCTGTATAAAAACATATTTTATGGTTAGTAAAAAAAATATGGTCAAAGCTAATACATAAATAGTGAAAAAAGTCCAACGTCAAAGATATTATGAGACGGAGGGAGTATACGGAAATTTTTTAGTGACAATATTATATAAACTTAACGAACATTATTATTCCTAACATATTTCTCCATTCGTTCTTAGTTAAATTTTCGCAGTACTTGTCCTTTTTTTGATCATTTTTCGAATACTTGCAAGTTGTAACACTTTCTATTTTGATAGAGGATCATTTATTATATTATTGATTTCTCTCCTTTTAAAATTTTTAACCCCACTGGCACTTGCACCATCTTTTTTATTGTATCTTTCTCCCACAAAATATTACTACGTATAATACCTCGTTAATTTCAATTGCACATTAAAATATCATTTTTTTATGTACTACGTACTCATCCTCCTAAAACTACGCGTAAATATAAGTATTGTGATTATTTATGAATGGAGGGGATATTTCAACCTCTATTTATAGTTTAACCTTTTGTAACTTGATCTTTTAACCAATATGATTTACTAATGTTATTGTACAATATATGTTTTTTGTTGTTGATGAATATGTGACTTATAAAATAAACGGAAGAACTTAACCGCCATTCCAAATTTTCTATTATTATTATAGGGCTCTAATTTAAGGTAATATTTACTTGTACTTGATTGTTTCATTATTTTATGGAAAATTTGTTAAAAATCGTCTTATAAATTTGTTAAAAAAAATTTATAAGATGGTTTTAACAAATTTGATTTTTTTTATAAGATGGTTTTTAACAATTTTTTTTTTATTTATTATTTTAGCCCTTTTAAAACCTATTATTGAATCATGATAAATACTTTGTAGATATCATTAACCCTTGAAAATATTGAAACTTTTTTTTGTTGACAAAAATTACACACTTTAATGTATTTTCAATATTTCACCAATGTCCCGAATGATGCTCAAGGTTGTTATTTTTCGTATTATTTGTCTAGTGATCGAGAAAAAAAATTGACGTTGTAATGTGATAAATACATGTTTGATATTTGAAGAAAAAAACCTTTAAAGTTGGGAATAACAAATATAATTTCTATAACTAACGAATGATTGTGAATGAAAAAGTTAAAAATCAAATTTAATTTTTTTAAGGCAAATAAAAAATAATTACGACGAAGTATAGTTAGAATCTACTATTTAAATATTTGCAATAACTTATGAAAATATAGTAAATGTTCTACATAGTATTATAAACAAAGTTATCCAAAAATACAAACAAGTTACAAATTAAAAGGGATGGATTGGAATTTGGAAGGAGTGAACAATGAATTGCATTTTTGCTAATTGTCAATATATACACATGAAAATCTTGACAACATGACATGCATAGCATACGCTGATACGGATGATCCTATTTTTAAGTCTACTACACCAAAGAAAAAAACCAATGTCTTAACACATTACACATAACCTATATAAAAGTAGTCTACACATATATTCATATATAAACGTACCTAAGAAATTAGGGGAAAAAAAGAAAAGAAAAAAACACTATACTATTTTACTATTGAGTCTTTCATTTATCTTGATTTTCCTAATTACCAATTAGGACTAAGGAGACAAAATTGTATATACCGGTACCCTCTCTTAAAAAATTGTCACAATACTTTTTTTTGTTAAGATACCTCGATTATTATGTTTTCTCAAACTTCGGTCAAGCTTAAAAAAAGTAATAATTGAGAAGAGACAAAGCGAGAACTTGGTGACATCCGATCCTAATCAAACATGAAGGAAGTGCTCCAAGTAAAATAGGACATCCTCAACACTAACATGTCTCCAATTAAGCACACTCATAACCCCAACACTCACCTTCTCAATCCTGCTCATCCTACCACCACTCCTCCTCCTACTATCTTGACTATCCTTCAACCCGAACCGAATATCCGCCACGAGCCCGCTCGACATGGTGTTCGAGCAACACCCCGGCGACGGCAACTCCTTTGAAAAGAACCCATCAACACCCGAAGCCAACTTCCCAACACTCTCCTCAGCTAAAACAAACACCGCCTTCCAATCCTTCTCCGCCACCGTCCACGTCACCCTCGCCTCTTTCAACTCCTCCAAGCTCAACTCCCTCTCCTCCACCACCTCAACATCGAACCTAAACAACCCGTGTGGGTCCCTCTGCATGTCGTTGCATGGCTTGATTAAATTCAACGATCCACCGGGGAGGTGGACCGCGATGACAAAGAGAAGGCGGTCGAGGGAGAGCCGAGGCTTACGAGGCTTCCGTTGGCGGCAAAGGGCTGCGGTGTGGCCGAGAGCGTAGAGGCGGTGGCGAGGGAGCGAGGCGGCAACCGACCCGAGGGTGGTTGCAAGGGTGGGGAAAGTGGCCGCGCAAAGTGGGTCCCATAAGTGGTCGGAGGAGAAACACGTGGACCATGTTTTAGACACACACGTGGCAATGGCTAAGGTGTTTGAGTCTAAGTAATGAGAAACTAGGTTTAAGATTTCCCATGGAGGTGATGAAGGTGGTGATGACATCATATCATCATCATCATCATTTATTTGCATGATGTTAGTGGAAGACATAATAATATGAATTGATCTTAATATTTGGAATTTTATTATATTTGGGTCGTTGATGATATTTTTGTTTGGTATTGTTGTTATTTTGGGTTATAAACATTTAGAGTACTATTTTGAAGGTATATAAAATTTGGTGTAAGATTAAGTTTGCCGTTTATATATAGTTTGGAATGGTTTTGATGAGATTACGTAATGGTGGTCGGTTAGTATGTGTCAAGCTGTGGAATGTTTGTGCATGAAGTTGAGTTGCCACGTTTTCTCATTTCGAAAAGAGAATTTATTTGCTAATTAAAGAATGTAATTTAAGAACTCTTGTGTTTTTCGTATGTTACAATATGTTTTTGGTATGTTACAATAATAAGTACATGTGTTAGGATAAGTTATATTAGCTAGATGTCAAATATGAAGTAGATACATTGTGTGTCTTGAAGATGAACAAATAAAAGGAGTGGTTTATGGATGAGTCGATCGAGAATTAGAGTAACCCTTTGATACTAATTTTAGCTAAATAGCACTAAATCTTGTTATCAAGTTAATACGAAGTATAAGGTTGTTAGATTCTTCAAAAAAACAAAAAACAAAAAAAGGTATAAGGTTGTTAGAATTCCAACTCAAATCTTAATATTCTACCAAAAAATATGTTATTCATTGATCTATGTCATAGTTTAGTCTCTAGCATCTTATAATTCTATCTGAGTAACTTTTTTAAATAATAGGATTTTAATACGATTTTATGATCTTATAATCCATCAATCTAGTAATCTAATAATGATTATTTAGAAGATGAACCATTTTCACACACATATATTTAAATAACATCTTTGTTGCCAACAATGTTGAGGGCCGAACAAAGGATTTACTTTGTTTCTAAGACACTAAACATGAGCAAGATTATTCACTAGAATATCTTGAACTTTGAGAACTTTCATAGTATATAAAAAAAAATTCAAAATAGCTACCAAAATTTGATTATTTTTAACCCATTTATTATGACTAAATTTTTTAAACTTTTAATGTCGTTGTGGTCTACACATTGTTTCGAATAGAGGTTTCAAAAAGTTACTAATAAAGAAATACTAGTAAATTTTTTTTGAAAAAATAGGTCCAATTATTTGCATTTTAGTGGGCCCATAAATCAGTCCAAAGAAAGGCCCAAAAGCTCAAGCATTCTTCCAAAGCTTTGGCGCTAAATTATAAAAGACGACTTCCGCCATCATAAAACATTAACATTTTCAAAATAAACAATCTCAAAATTACTCTAATGGCGCGGAAGAAACCCTCTTGCTCAACCTCCAGCAATTTCACTCCAATTTCAATTGGTAAACTCAAAAATTTCTACTAATTTCATTTGATTTCAATTTTTGAGAGTTATTTGTTCTTCTGAACTACATTTTTCTTGATTTTTGTGGATTTTTTTTTGGGTTTGATTTCAGGAAATTGCGAGGTTTTTGTTGATGGAGCTGATAAGAGTTTCAAATGTGAATCAAATCAGGATTCTGTGCTTATATCTGCTTCAAAAATGATCAAAATCAAAATTTCAGGTTAAAAAATTGATTTTTTTTTTTTATTTTTTGGAAAAATGTTATATTTCATGATTTTAATCGCTAATTTATGTTTGTTGATAAATAATAATGACAGTGGTGGAAGGTATAAACAAAAGCCAAAAATTGGATGAAAATGGTAAATATAATTTTTTTTAAAAAAAATTTATCTAAATTTATTTGTTAGGGTTTTATTTTTTGTAAATATTTTAGGGTATGCAATTATGGGGTAAGTTTCTGAATTTCTTACTTGTTTGTTTTTTTGGGATGTTAAGAGAAAGAAGAAGGATCTACTTCGTCTGTCGATTGTCGATTTATGCTTATTAGTCCTAAAGATGCTGGTAGTCGTACCAAGTCTATGCTTCAGGTATAATCTTTCATTGTTTATTAAATGTGCTTCTAAAATTGTTTTCATATGGAAACAAATATTTAGCTAACTTTGTTCATTTATATGAGTAATTTATATCGTATTATTACTAGAGAGTTTCATATATTGTAGTGAAATTCAAGAAGTCAATTGATGGATATTGCTTAGGTTAAGTATGCAGTTAGACAATTAGGAGTTAGTTTACTCAATGGTAGTGTTGTTTGAGTTCAAAAGATGAAGTGGAAGACTTGAATAGAAGAAATGAACGTTTTTTTTCCCCTTTCGTTTGAAAGATTGTCGAATGAAGTTTAGGTGTAGCGGATAAAGGGCCTCGAGCCAAATATTTGAAAGAAGGTGTCTATGAGAGTTATTAAAGAAAATAATTGTGTTAAAATTGTTGTTCTGAAGGATCGAAATTAAAGCCTTGTAGTGCAAGGCAGCAGGCACATGGAAGAATCATAGTGAACCGTAGGAAAGATGACCAACTGCATTTAGTTGAGACATCAGGGTTTAAAGTTTCTCAACACCTCTTAGGAGTCAGGACCACAGCAAACTTAAGCAGTACCAGAAATAGTACACATTAAACATTTCAATAACATTTCATGATTATGGTCTTTATTATATATTCTATTGCTGTAAGCCTTTATCTATTGTAACTAAAAAACTTACCTAGTTTGAATAAATATTAAATGCACCTTTTCAATTCACTCCGTTGGGTACAGGATATATTAAGTTTATACATTAAAGAGCTGCCTGCCATGAACTATGCTGCTAACACTGGAAAACAATCGTCATTCCTTGAAAGATGTGTTTCAAGCGGGTATGTTGTGTTTATTATCTCTCATTTTACTAATGGCATCTTCATCTGTTGGCATCACCAAATTTTGCTCCTCTTGTGTATAACTAAGCAAAACCAGGACTTTTTTTGGTCGAATAACATAGAAAGTCAAAGCGCTACCAAACTGACTGCTAACATGCTAACCTATGTAAGGAGGTTGGTGATGAAGGAACTTTAAGTTTACTTCTGATGTTTGATTGAATTTTACTTGGCCTTTTTCAGGAAGTTCTGCACCCTTGTTTTGAGTCAGAAGTGTACTGAAGCCTCGGACAAGGTAAATTACTCCAAACAGAACCTTATGAATTTATTGCCATTTTTTTCTCCACGATTTTGTTGGAAGTGATATTTTCTTACCATAGGGAAAATTACAGTTTTGTACCATATAGGCAACTTTTAAATTATGCATCTCTTTGACCAAACTCTTTATCAGATGATTATATAATGTATGATTGAATAATGCCAGAAAGTATTGTACTTACCAACTCCTTGCCTTCACGAGGCTATAAATTTATTTGGACATGAAAGGGTAGCTTGATAGAGTTTTTTATGAATCATTTTCTTCACTTTTGTTCTGCAGGTTATTGCAGCAATTACTTATCAAATTATCCCGACCGATACACAGTATGCTGAAATTCCACTAGCTGCCGTTAGTTCATCATGCCAGCACAAGGTTGTCATTTTCTTTTCTATGATATGTGACTGCTCATCCTTCATGATATTTAGTGATATTGTACCTGAAAATACAGTATATCGTTGCTTTTGAAGCTGATATTATCATATTTGAGACTTTGCTTCCTCTTGCTCCTTCTGGTGTATGAGTGTATCTAGTCGGTCTTCTGGACATTGCTACTTTGATTAATGATTAAGATGAGTAATAATAAAGAATATATGGATGTAAAGCTATGTAGAAAATTGTTTGTTTGAGAAAATGAAAGAACAATAAATTCTTTCCTATTTTGAACCAATCTTTTTCCTCTATATAGTTTTTTCTGCAAGCAATTTAAAACTTTTGCTATCAATTTGACTTATTCTACATCACTTTGCTTATAATTTATGGAACCTGTAGGGTGTAGGTCGACTCTTGTACATGGAATTAAGAAAGAGACTTCAGGATGTTGGCATATCCACTATTTTGTGCTGGGGAGACAAAGAATCAGAAGGATTTTGGCATAAACAGGTACTCTTAATACTTCCTTCTCTTATGAATTACTCGTGGATGGTTGAAGGCTTGAAAGTACTGATACATCCAATTTCTTGTTTGCTTATGTGACCTTGGTTTGTATACTGAAGGAATCTTTCGTTATGGATTTTGGATATTGATTATGTATTGATGCAGTACACAATAAAGTACAATAGTAGTTTCTGTTAGATTTTTGCACCTTAAGAGATTGAGAATCAGGAGATATTTACTCAGCATGCCATAAGATTTCATGTAGTATATACTCTCTCTCTCTCTCTCTCTATATATATATATATGTATATCATAGTTGCTTCTATATTGATCTAAGGCAAACTATATGCACACCTTTTTGAACAATGTAATCTGTGTGCAGGGATTTGTATCAATAGCAGAGGTGAATACCAAAGGTAGAGTTCGTAAGCTTCCTATCAGAGCAGATATACGTCGGGCACTATGCTTTCCTGGTGGTTCAACACTCATGGTTACTCATCTAAATGAGAATCTCCATGATATTGGGGTTTATTCGGTAAAGTTGTGCTTGGACTCAGCCAAGAAGTCAACTTCAGCAACTGATGAGTTTTACAGCCTAGCGGGTACTGAGGAGGCTTTTGCTTCAGCATTAGGAAATGAGAATGTCCAAGAAAACCTACAGCTAGAGCCAAATGGTGAGTTCCAGAGACAAAAATTTCATGCTCCATTTTAGCATTATTTTTCCAATTTACGAGCCCCAGGATACTGTTCTGCCTTTGAAAATCAGTATGCCTGCTCAACCTCCCTCCTACCCCATGTGTGGGAAAATTTATTTTTCAGAATGCAGTTTTCAGTGGCTGTTTGTATCTGTTAAACTCACTGGCCCGTTTATCAGTATCCTGTGTCAAATAATCAATGCTTCTCCTTTTTCAAAGAAATAAAAAAATCAACTAAAACCTCTTCCAAGGGGTGGATTAAGAGATTCTCTCTGGTTTCTCTTCCTGATATTATGGCCAAATTGTAATTAGTTTGGATTATGTGAACTGGAATGTTTGCAAGGAAGAACTTTATATAAACTGTAGTGTGATGCGTTAGGAATTTCTTTTGTGATGCAACTTTGTGGAAGTACCCAGCTGAATGTTTAACTATCCTCACTTGGTAGGATTGCTTTGTGATAACATGTATTACAATTTTTTTTTTATTCATTGTTTCTTCAGAGAGCATATCAGTACAAAGCCACCAGCATTTGGTTACCCAGGAGAAAGTGGATGGTGATGCAGTAGGTGAATCATTATCTGCCGAAGTGGTTGCCAAACAAATTACTTCAACCTATAAACGGAATACAAAGAGGAGGGTTTGGGAAACTTCCTCTTCGTCATTGAACTCCAAAAGAGTAAAGGCTGCTCAAGTTTTAGATCAGTCATGTTCGGATTCTGTTATGGTTTCAAACAAGCAAGGCAAAGATGATTTTCCTTCTAATGGGGGTTTCTTGGGATTAGAAGAAAATATGTTATCGATGAAGGACAAGACTGTAAATTCTTCAATGGCTTCTGACGGTTCTGAGGCAAGGGGAATGTACCATAATATCATGTTAATGGATATTGCTGCTGGACCTAAAAAAGTTTATCTTACAAAGGTGTGGTATATGATTGTGGAGGATTACTAAGTCTCACTTTTGAAGCTCCTTTTGGGTGTCCCAAAAAAAAAAAAAAAAAAAAAAGCTAAAAAAGGGTTTTAGCAGATGCTTAAAAATGCAATTGTTAGAGGCAGTTTGGCACTTTCCTAACACTTGAATTGGTTGTTGAAATTTATGTCTGAATCTAGTTTTATTTTAAAACGCAAATTCTCTATATCCTGCTTCTGGCTGTGTTTCCTATTATGTTGAGTTTAGTCACACATTGATGTTATTATGGGTACAGATAGTAGAAGACCTTGGTGGAGCTATCACTGCTGATGGAAGCTCATGCACGCATGTTCTTGTAGGAAAAGTCAGAAGAACGTTGAACTTCTGCACTGCTTTATGTTCTGGGTTAGCATTAATAACCAAGTTACTTTTGTTTTTAACACTCCCTTTTTCCCTTATAATTTGTTCGTACTTATTATTTTGCAATGCCTCAACTAATGGTCCTGATTCCTAAGCTTTATCATATATGTTAGTATAATAATATATCTATCATTTTCCCTATATTACCTTACTACTTGCAGCATCTAACAGATACCAGGATTTATTTGTGAGATCAGTTTTTCTAACACATCATCTGTCTTTCTTAATCCTTGTGTTTAATCAATGAGGGACAGTGGTTACATTTAATTGTCTTGAGGATGTATCTTTTTTTTTTTTTTAGATATCACTATCATTAATTTGAGTCCTAAGCATTTAACCATTTGGCAGGGCTTGGATACTCTCACCAAATTGGCTAAAAGAAAGTTTCAGGAAAGGCACATTTGTTGGTGAGTCTTCAAGATTATGTCATTCTTGAGAAACATGTTTATTGGTTCCTTCTGCATAGAGCTTGCTTATGCGTATATTTATATATCATTCCTGAGCACTAATTTAAACTTTTGCAGATGAACATCCCTTCCTTCTCAAGGATGAGGATTACTTAATGAAGTACAGGGTTGATCTAGAAGAAGCTGTTCTTAGAGCCAGAAGAAATCCTCTAAGACTGCTCAAAGGATATACTGTCTGCCTTACAACTCATGTTCATCCCCCTATTAACATGCTATCAGCCATTGTCAAATCTGCTGGTGGTGATGTAAGTATTACTCCAATAAGAAGCGTGGTTATCGTTTAAGCTCTTATGAATTCAGATTTGTAGTTGCATCTATTTTCATATGTTGAAGTTGAGTATGAAGGTAAACACATCATTGATGTGGACAGTAACTAGGTGGTTTTCAAACATAAAGTTATGCCTCAATTGAGTCAATTCGAATCAATCAAGGACTAATAGGAATTTTTTTAATGACAAAATATGAGACTGGCATAAATATTTTAAATTAATTCATTAGTTATTTAGCTATGGTAAGCCTATTGCTGCACTTCATCTATGGTAGAGAGAAGGGAGTGAAGTGATTAAGTTGAGTTTTGACTCCAAATTCCTTGTGAAGTTCTCTTTTCATGTGCTACCAGTCATTTGTTGAGAGAAGATGGTAAAACCTAAGCATTCATATTACTATATTAGGTTCCATGACTCCTATCTTGAGTAATTTATTATCTTATGTAAGTACAGTAGAAACGAGATCAAAGCAATGGCAATTAAAGTTTAATCATCTGTTCACAAGTCATTAACTTCAGAAAATTCCTTAGTTGAAAGTTTTGGTTGATTCAGCTACCGGCTAATTTAATGTTCTAGGAAAGTTTGTGCTTTCATGTGTCAAGAGTTTCAAGTTATATATTATTGTCTTTTGCACTCTACTGTTCCTATTTACTGGTGTGCACTGTGCAGTCTGTGCACCTTGTTCTCAGCATGACAGTAAGCCCCCTAAATACTGTCATTTAACTGGTATAAAGCATTGACAGACCATTATTGCCTAGCTCTAGTATTGCAGAAAGGTCTGTCTGTTTCAATAGGGAAAACGGTTAGGAGGAATAATATCTCTTGTTAACTAACTACTGCTTTCATATACAAAATTCAGGTACATGTTGGTTTTAGCAAAAGAAGCGAAAAATCAAGTACAATCTTTGTTGCAAGTGAAGAAGACATGGAAGAAGCACTGCTAGCTGTGAAGAATGGCCTTCGAACTTTCAGTAGTGAGTGGTTTATGACCTGTATTATGAAACAAGAACTTGATTTGGATGCTCCTCAGTTTGCAGAATCTCTTTGAGATCTATCAAGTTCTACTCTCCTATGCTTTTTCAGGACAGAATTAGTGAGTAGATGTAAATTTTTAACATAATAATGTATTTAATATTTAGTATTTATGGAGTGGGAGGAGTTTAAGTTAGCTAGTGCAGGCTGAAAATCTGTATCATTTTGCTGAAATTGTGGAGGGATTGAATTGGATAAAGGAATCGGCTTGAGTTTTATCATTCTCTGAGAGCCTATGGCTTATTATTTAGGTTTTGTTTTTTTATTTTCTTATTCCAATTAAAAAAATCAGTAAGTACTAGGTGAATAGAACAAGACCATATACATTAAGTTTTATTTGTTTGTACCAAAAAAAAAAAAAAGGGTTTTTCTACACAATAACCCTCTTGATTTCAATTTTTTATGTTGTACTTCTCCATATAATACTTCCAAACTGTAACCTGCAAGTACATTTAGTAATTAATAGCCATAGAGTAAACTTGCCGTTATCTCGTTAACAAATTCCGTTAGTGAGGCTCACCCTCCACTTATTAATATTTTTTTATCGATTTGCGTGTTAGAAAATGTTCCGTTAAAGGTTTTGGGGGCTATTTTGGTTCTTAAGGGAACAAATTGAGCTTAGATTTGGGGAAAAAATAACGTAAATGTCTCGTTTTGCGTATTAAGGAGTGGTAATACCATAGCTCACTTACTTAGATTTACATTTTTCTCATGTAAAGAGGGGTAGTAATACCGTAGCCCACTTGGTAGCTAGGTGGGATACGAGGGGTTGTTCGGAATTTGTTTGTATTGACTCTTTCCCTCAAAGTATTATTGCTTTGGCGGAGTTCAATCTTTAATATAATGCCTCCCTAATCTTTCCTAAAAAATTAAAAAAAATAAATAAATTTTTTTTGTAAGATTATATCTTAATTTTAAGTTTCTGCGGATTATTTTATTTTAAATTTATTGCTACATGGTAAAGATATTACGGAGTACTACGACCCTGTTCACTTCACCTTAAAAAAATAATATTAAGTAAAAATAATTCCACTTCAGTAAAAATCAGTTTTAATCAGTAAAATTAATTTAAGTTCAGTAAAAATAAGTTCAGTAAATATAAGTTCAGTAAAAATAATTTCAGTTCAGCAAAAATAATTTCAGTTCAGTAAAAATAATTTAAGCTCAGCAATAATAATTTCAGCAAAAATAATTTAAGTTCATGTACTTTGATGCTTTTTTTTACTAGGCTTTTTTATGTAAATTATTTTTTCCATATATTGCAAAATATTGTCGTACAAGATTTTTTAATACTTCACATATATCTTTTTTATGCATCACTTTTGTCTATACTTTTATCACATATTGTATAGTTATAAAATATAATATCTTTTTTTTTGTCAAGTATAAAATATTATGTCTTATTGATAATATTGTAGTCGGTGATATTTGGTAAATACAAGTACTATATTTTATAAAAGGGTAACAAAATTCATCGTAATAGCATACCTAATCAATTACAATAAATTCAATAAGATATTGAAATATGATATTCATATATGATTATATATGCATGATCTATACAATACTACCAATATGTCGTTATATTTTTTTTTTTTGCTTAAATATCACATGCCTTGATATGATCAATCAATCTACCAATATTTGCTATAATTATTTGTAAATTACATGCAGTTAACCAACATATACGTAGTAAAAAATTGACTGACAATTCAAACCAAAAATTTAATTAACAATATTTTTTTCATGCATGTCATAAATTGTGCTAAAGTCTTTTGGTTTGAGATCGTTAACTCCAACTTGCTGCTTTAGAAACTATTTTAACGATCAACTATATATTTTAATAGTCTCATATATATATATATATATATATATATATATATATATATATATATATATATTTATATATATATATCATAATGGTGTCAGTGTGTTTGACTTTTATTTAATAAATTGTAGAATGTTTTATTTTATGTTCAACAAATGTAATTAATTATTTGCATAAAAAAAACAAATGTAATTAACTATTAAACAGAAATATATAAATTATATAAATTACATAATTTCAAAAATAGATTATTTTACCTAATATATCTATATATATATATATATCTATATATATATATATATATATATATATATATATTAAATCAGTAAAAATAATATCTAAATCAGTAAAAATAAGTTCATTTCAGTAAAAATAATTTCAGTTTAGTAAAAATAACTTCAGTTCAGTAAAATAAGTTCAGTTCAGTAAAAATAATTTCAGTTCAGTAAAAATAAGTTCAGTTCAGTAAAAATAATTTCAGTAACAATAAGTTCAGTAAAATTCAGTTTTAATCAGTAAAAATAATTTCAGTTCAGTAAAAATAATTTCAATTCAGCAAAATTAAGGTGAAGTGAACGGGGCCTACATATTAATTTATCACTACCTTTTTAAAAGATGAGTAAAGTCTTATAAATAGTGTTGAGATGAATATGTCTCTAAAAATAATTATTTGTTATGAAATATTAAATGTGGATGATTATTATCCCATGTATTATCTAGAATATTCTAGAGTTGGGTATTTGATTTTATCCGATGATGGAACCCTAGATAATATACATGTATAAATATCCCGTATTAGATGGAATGAGAATACACATAAAAATTTCCTCTGATCTCTCTCATTATTTTCTTTGATGTTTAACATGTTATCAGCACCATTGCTACAGAATATTATTTTCCTCTGAAAAAAAAAAATATTTCTTATCTTTAAGTATGTTGTGAGTGGTAGCACTATCAATATTTATAATATTGTTTTATATATCAGTGAATCATGTCAAATCTTGCAAAACTCGAATTTGTTGCTCTTGATATTACTGGAAACAACTATCTGTCTTGGGTGTTAGATGCTGAAATACACTTAGATGCAAAGGGACTTGGCGATACTATTAAAGAAAACAATACTGCAACAAGCCAAGATAAGGCTAAAGCTATGATATTCCTTCGCCATCACCTTCATGAAGATCTTAAGACTGAGTACTTGACTGTTAAAGATCCACAAGTCCTTTGGAGTAATCTAAAGGAAAGGTATGACCACCAGAAAACTGTGATATTACCAAAAGCTCGTTATGACTGGTTACATTTAAGATTACAAGACTTTAAGTCTGTGAGTGAATATAACTCAGCCATGTTTAAAATTACATCACAATTGAAATTATGTGGAGAGAAAATCACGGATGCAGAAATGTTAGAAAAAACATACTCTACTTTTCATGCAAACAATGTTGTCCTGCAGACACAATACCGTGAAAAGGGTTTTACAAAATATTCTGAATTGATATCTTGTCTCCTTGTGGCTGAGCAAAATAATGAACTATTAATGAAAAATCATGGATCACGCCCAACTGGCTCTACTCCATTCCCTGAAGCGAATGCGACATCCCATACTGGAAAAGAGCAAAAGGCTAGAGATCACGCCAGCAGTCGTGGTCGAGGTCGTGGTCGCGGCCGCAGACGTGGACATGATCGTGGTCTAGGTGGTCATTTTAGGAACTCATACTCTCACCAGAAGTGGGACAATAAAAATGGAAATAAGAATGAGAAGGTTAAAAATGAAAATATATGCTATCGTTGTGGAGGAAAAGGTCATTGGTCTCGTGTGTGTCGCACACCAAAACATCTAGTAGACCTTTATCAACAATCAATCAAACAGAAAGGAAAGAAAGTGGAGACAAATTTGGTGGATGAGGATGGCGAAGGTGATTTTGATTACGGTGATACAACTCACCTGGAAGCGGCTGATTTCTTTCCTAATCCTGAAGAAAATAATTGAATAAATTATGTCCCATTGGGCGAATAAACTCTGTTAATTAGCTTACATTTATTATAGAATTTTATTGTAGTACTTTGACTTTATGCTTTATGGAATATTTGTTTTTGGACAATTTTATGTTTTTGGACATTTTATGTTTCGCATTTTTCATTATTTAATTTAAGTTATTTGATATAGTGAATCTTATTTTAGTTCCTTTAATTCTATTAGAATATGTATCCCTTTGGAGCTCAATCATCAACCAATGGTGAAGATTTATGTCTAGTTGATAGTGCTACCACTCACACCATACTTAAAGATAAGAAATATTTTTCACAATTGGTGATGAAAGAGATTAGTGTGAGTACTATATCAGATAGTACAAGAATTATAGAAGGCTCCGGAAGAGCAAATGTTTTATTGCCAGGGGGAACAAAATTGGAAATTATTGATGCATTATACTCCCCTAAGTCTCAAAGAAATTTACTAAGTTTTAAAGATATCGAAAAAATGGATATCATATTGAGACATTTAGTGAAGGAAATAATGAATTCCTTCAAATCACAAGTATAACTCAAGGCAATAAACTTATTATGGAGAAATTACCTACATTCTCCACTGGTTTGTACTATACAAAAATCGATACAATTGAATCACATGCTATAGTAAACCAGAAGTTTATTGATGACTTCAAAGTTTGGCATGACCGGTTAGGCCATCCCGGTTCAATAATGATGCGAAAAATAATCGAAAATTCATGTGGACACTCATTGAAGAGCCAACAGATTCTTCATAATAATTTTTCATGTGCTGCTTGCTCAATAGGAAAGTTAATACTCCGGCCATCACCAGCTAAAATAAATTCCGAATCAATTTTCTCAAACGTATACAAGGGGATATATGTGGACCAATTCATCCCCCGTGTGGGCCATTTAGATATTTCATGGTTTTAATAGATGTATCAACTAGATGGTCACACGTATCATTGTTATCAACTCGCAACCTGGCGTTTGCGAGACTACTGGCTCAGTTGATCAGATTACGAGCACATTTTCCAGACTTCCTATTAAAGCTATTCGTCTTGATAACGCTGGTGAATTCACATCCCAGGCCTTTGATGAGTATTGCATGTCAATCGAGATTAGTGTTGAACATCCTGTAGCACATGTTAACACACAAAATGGTCTTGCGGAATCGTTAATTAAACGTTTACAATTGATTGCTAGACCATTACTTATGAAATCTAAGCTCCCAATCTCTCCTTGGGGCATGCTATATTACATGCAGCAGCACTAGTGTCAATGCACTTCAATGTCGTGGATTGCCCGTCGGCTTACAATGCCATCATCGGTCGACCTTGGATCCGTATGATGAAAGTTTTCCCCTCAACATATCATCAGACAATCAAGTTCCCAACCAAGTGGGGCGTGCAAGAAATTAAAGAAGAAAGGCAAGAAGCTAGAAAATGCTACAGTTCTACTTTGAAGCCATCCAAGAGGACAGTATGGCAATTATAGCAAGGACCAGCGTTAGAAGAGTCCGACAAACAAGCAATAGACGAAGTGACGCTGGATCCTAGCAAACCAGAGCAGACCGTCTAAAGTGGGGCGTCGCTTGACCTAGGTATAAGCTTTGAACTTATTGAATTTCTTAAAGCTAACACCGATTGCTTTGCTTGGTCGTATGAGGATATGACAGGTATCAGTCCCAACGTAATTACTCATAAGTTGAACGTCGATCCCAACCATCGATCGGTCAAGCAGAAGCGACGAAAGTTAGCACCCGAAAGAAATCAAGTAATCAATGACAAAGTCCAAAAGCTGATCGAAATAGGAAAAATAAGAGAAATAAAATACCCTGACTGGCTATCCAACGTCGTGGTAATTAGCAAGAAGAATGGGAAGTGGAGAGTGTGCATAGATTTCACGACCTGAACAAGGCACACCCAAAAGATCCATTTCCACTGCCTCATATCGACACAATGGTCGACGCAACTGCTGGGCACGAATTGCTTACCTTCAGTCCTTCATGGACGCATATTCAGGGTACAACCAAATATTGATGCACCTGGAAGATCAAGAAAAGACAACCTTCATGACGGACAAAGGAATCTATTGCTATAAAGTCATGCCTTTTAGGTTGAAGAACACAGGAGCGACGTACCAAAGACTTGTGAATAAGATGTTCAAAGAACAATTGGGAGATACGATGGAGGTGTACATCGACGATATGCTGGTCAAATCAAAGAAAACCGACGATCACATCGGACATCTCAAACAGTCCTTCGACGTCCTAAGAAAATATGGTATGAAACTAAACCCTACTAAATGTTCTTTTGGAGTCTCTGCAGGAAAATTCCTAGGGTATATCGTGACTCAGCGAGGTATCGAAGCAAGTCCCGATCAAATCAAAGCCATAATCAATATTCAATCCTCGAGGAACGTTAAAGAGACCCAAAAGCTGACAGGACGCGTCGCAACACTAAACAGGCACTACTACAAAATTGGCCAAAGAGACCCAACATAAAAGACATGTTATCTACATGACGGGTCTCTTTGGTCCAAGAGACCATTTATCATTGATAACAGGTCTCCAATTTCATTTCTTTGCGTGGTAAAAATACTCGAGAGACCGGTTATTTAAGTTAACTGGTCTCTATGGTTTTCTTTTATAATTTTTTTTAATAATAAAAACAATTTGAGACCGGTAGGGTAGATAACAGGTCTCTAGAGAATTTTATTTTTTTAATTTATTTTAAATAAAAAATTCGCAGAGACTTGTTTTGTTAGTTAACAGGTCTTTGTAGAATTTTTACTAAACCGCCAAAACCCTAATTCTCTAACTCTCTGCCTCTTCACTTTCTCTCTCCTCATTTGCCCCCTTTTCCTCCTTACTTTCTCCTCCAGATTTTTCCTTTCATTGTTCTCCATTTCCCATCATCTCCCATCTACTACCTCCCACAATCTTATCATTGATATTATCACCATCTCTACTCCTCTCACAATCTAAAACATCAAAGGCGAGGTTTCGATTGCAGAAGTTTCCTCTTAGTTCTCCAATGAAGCAGTTGTAAGCTTTTTCTCTTCTCCTTTGAAGCGATTTGTGGGTTTCGTCATCTCCATTTGAGCATGCATTCATAGGAAATGTTTTAGTTTTGGGTTTAAAAGTCATTTATATACTCTATTTTAAATTCCCGGTATGTTTTTTTTAGATCTTAGCTATTTTATCTTCTTTACAAAACTTATATCTGATTATTAATTTTTTTTAAGTATGTTTTTTGTTTTCATTTTA